>NW_026294595.1:29884445-30359445 GCF_007827085.1 Peromyscus californicus insignis
GTGGCGCACGCCTTTAATCCCAGCACTCGGGAGGCAGAGCCAGGCGGATCTCTGTGAGTTCGAGGCCAGCCTGGGCTACCAAGTGGGTCCCAGGAAAGGCGCAAAGCTACACAGAGAAACCCTGTCTCGAAAAACCAAAAAAAAAAAAAAAGAAAGAAAGAAAGCATTGAATTGGGGGCTTACTTACAGTTTCAGAGGTTTACTCTATTATGATCATGTTAGGGAGCATGACAGCAGGCAAGCAGGCAGGCATGGTGCTGGAGAAGTAGCTAAGAGTTTATATCTGATCTACAAGCATGTGGCAAAAAGAGGGGGTCAGGGAACTACGTGGGAATGGTGTGGGCTTTTGAAACTTCAAAGCCCACCCACCCTCAGTGATACACCTACTCCAACAAGGCTGCACTTAATTCCTCCAAACAGTTCCATCAGTAGGGAAGCAACATTCAAACATATGAACCTATGGGAACTGTTCTCGTTCAAACCAGCTCAACTTCGCAGAGGAGACGAGCTCCGGTGGGATTTGAAAGTAGTTCACCTGTCATAGGCATGTTCCTCCTAAGTAGCACTTTACCAACAGAGATCCAGAGGCATGAAGATGTTGGAGACAGTGCTTGAAGACAGAGACTTCATCTGAGAAATGGCCGGACTGATTTCTGTTGCTGCTGCTGCTGCTGCACTAATCTTACTTTTAAAAATCATATTGTAGATCTGGATCATTGTTGCAGTGGCTAAGAGCACTGGCTGCTCTTCCTGAGGACCCGGGTTTGATTCCCAGCACCTACGTGGCAGCTCATAACCATCTAACTCCATTCCAGGTGATCTGATGCCCTCATGGGCACTGTATGCATGTGGTGCACAAAAACACTCAGACAAAACAGTAAAAGTAAAATAAAATAAAAATTGCTTAATCTAAAAATCATATTGTAGAGAAAAATTAAGCAATGCTCATTTGTAGCATTCTGTTTCCTCTAAATACCAAAAACCCTACTACACAGCAAAGACGATAAAACAATCCTGATATTCAGACAGAAAAATTAGGAAGGTCAAGAGGACTCTGTTCCATGAAAAAGGACAGTCAGTTTAGCAGGGAATGGCAAAAGTTGGCCATTGACAAGTAGATAGCAATGTCGCACCTGAATTTATCATTGTTCTGTTTGAAGAATAGAATAGAGGCTTGTATGTAGCTCAGTTGACAGAGTGCTTGCCTGGTATATTAGCTAGGGTTTCTATTGTTGTGAGAGACACCATTACCATGGCAACTCTTATAAAGCAAAACATTTCATTGAGGCCTGGCTTACAGTTCAGAGGTTTAGTCACTATCATCATGGTGGGCCATGGAAGCCTGCAGGCAGACATGGTGCTGGAGAGGTAGCTGAGAGTTCTACATCTGGATCCACAGGCAGCAGGAAGTGACTGTCACACTAGATCTGACTTGAGCATTTGAGACCTCAAAGTCTGCCCCCAGTTACACACTTCTTCCAACAAAGTCACACCTACTACAACAAGGCCACACCTCCTAATAGTGCCACTCCCCATGAGCCTATGGGGACCATTTTTATTCAAATCACCACACCTGGTATGTACAAAGATCTGGTTATGAGTCCCAGAATGGTATAAACCAGGTGTGGTGGCACACCCAGGTAGGGCGACAAGAGACTCAGAAGCTCAAGGTCATCCTTCCCTACAAAGGCCAGTGTGGGTACATGAGACCCTATGTTTAAAAATAGACTATTTTATAGGAGTTTTATTGACAATATTGAGAAAAAATCAAATCTGACATAAAAGGTAGCATTGTCTACTTTTAAAGTAAACAATCATTCACCCACAAGAACACCAAAGTGACAGAAATGCTAGGAATCTGGGGGCGGGGTCTGTGTGTAAGGGTGCACTTTATTCACTTTTTTTGGTGCTGGAGATTGAAGCCAGGACCTTGGTCATGCCAGACAAGCATGCTACTGCTGTACTGTGCCCAGCCTGGGACAGGTTCCTAATAAACAAGCAAATCGGCAGAGGGCATCTGTGCTCTGGCCCCTCTTGTTTCCTGGACTAGAGCAGCTCTCTCTCTCTCTCTCTCTCAGTCTCTTTCTCCATCTGGCCACTTCTGCTTTGGGAAATCTCCTGGCAGAGAGCACAGCACGCCCCCACACTCTTGCATCCTGCCGGCACAGTTTCCGTCTGATGGAAGGGGAAAGCCAAGCACGAAAGAGAGAAAGAGAGGAAATTCCCTTTGGAAAACCCTGAAGGTCTCCCTATGGCTTGGATATTTTTCTTCTCTTTATTTCCTAGCAGTGTGTGTGTGTGTGTGTGTGTGTGTGTGTGTGTGTGTGTGTGTGTGTGTGTGTGTGTGTATGAGAGAGAGAGTGAGAGAGCCCAGTGGGCAGAAGAGGGAAGAGAGGCTGTCGTGTGGAAAATAATTCCTCTGCCCTTTGCTTTGCAATCTGCTGCCCAGCCCTGTTCTTTTGGAGAGATGGAAATGAATGAACATAATGACACCTTCAGTAGAAGCCCTCCTTTAAAAAAATGTTTTATTCTAAATCCTAAATGAAATAGAGCCAGCTAGTTACACTGTATTCATAACTGAATCTCCCAAACTAAGAATGTTATCTAGGAGCCAGGCAGTGGTGATGCACACCTTTAATCCCAGCACTCGGTGACAGAGGTGGGCTGGTCTCTGTGAGTTTGAGGCTAGCCTGGTCTACAAAGCAAGTTCTAGGGCAACCAGGGCTATATACAACACAAAGAAACCCTGTCTTGAGAAACAACAACAAAAACAAACAAACAAAAGAATGCTATCTAGGTACTGGAGAGATGGTTCAGTGTTTAAGAGCTCTTCTCATTCTTGCAGAGGATCTTGGTTCGATTCCCTACAGCCATGTGGTGGATTACAAGTGTCCACAACTCCAGGTCCAGGGTGTTTGATGACTTCTTCTGACCTCTGAGGGCATCAAACATGTGGTATACAGACATGCATGCAAGAAAAATACTCATGCACATAAATAAATCTCTTTTAAAAGGTGTTATCTACCTAAGTGTCTTAACACACACCTGTAATTCCACCACTTAGAAGTGGAAAGGGAAGATCGTAAGTTCGAGGCCAGCTTGGACCAAATGGCAAGACACTATATCAAAACAAAGAAAAGGGGGTTCTCTGGCTTATGCTCACGTGCCTTGGGTCTTTAGAAGTGCACTGTGGTGCCAAGGGAGTCAGTGCTCCTGAGTGTCTGCTGCTTTCAACCTTAACTCTCAGAGGAGCCCTGCAGGAGCTATTGACCCACATTTTAGAGACAAGGGAGGTGAAGTCCAGTGTAGGAAAACAGGATTAAGGTCAGAGCCTCGTCATCGTGGGAACTCAGACCCATTCCCCCACCACTGTCGCTCTGTTTTCCTTTCCTAAGTGTGGTTCTCAGTGTGATTAGGGCTTCTCGGGCAGGAGGTGTTCACTATTTTACACAACAGGCCTGTGAATTCAGGAGAGTGCTGGCAGCTGGGTTTCCCCAGGATTGTTTCCCCGCGTACATTTATTTATTCACTCAACAAATCGTACTGCGCTAGGGAGTCTTTGTTGCTGTGACAGATGCATTTGAGGCACAGGGAAGAACAATGTGTTCAGTTTATGATTTCAGGGGGTTTTGATCCCTTCAGCCCCATCCATTGCTGCGGGCCCGGAGAGACCAGAGGACATCGCAGCAGCAAGACCGTGTGGCAGAAAGAAATCGCTCAACTCTTGGCAGCCAGGAAACAAAGCTCGAGACAGGAGGGGGCCAGGGCAAGACGCTCCCTTCAAAGACATGCCTGCAGGGAGGCCCTCCCTTCTCTGGGCCCCACGGACATGAATGAAATTAGCACCCTAGCAATTACATCACCTATCCATGGCACCACCAGCTGGGTAACAAGCCTTCAAGAGGTGAGACTTTAAAACACTTTATATCTAAATTACCACAGGCCAGGGACATGTTTTGAACTCTTTTTGATTCAGAAAGTATTGTTATCATAAGAATGAACTCTGCAGCCCAGCGGTGGTGGCACATGCCTTTAATCCCAGCACCCTGGAGGCAGAGGCAGGCAGGTGTGTGAGTTCTAGGCCAGCCTGGTCTACAGAGCGAGTTCCAGGACAGCAGGACTGTTAAATAATAATAATAATAACAACAACACTTCTCTAACTTTTATTTTTTATTATTCTTGTTTGTGCTTGTTCACAAGGCGGAGGAGAGGAGAGATCCACAGCTTGGGCATGGAAACAAAGGACAGCTCTGTAGGCTTGTTTCTCTTCATTCAGTCTTCATGTGCATTCCCAGGATTGAATTCTCAAATTGCCAGACTGAAGCAGCAAACACCTTTGCCCACCAAGACAGCTCAGAAGCCCAAGAACAAACTTTTCTGAATAAAGGCGGAAATAAATTGGTTTTCCTTAGGGAGCATAAAAGAAAGTTTCTTGAGTGGATCCAACAGAACAATCCACTATTGTGGCCCTTAGACAGCCCTTTCTTAGCATGGGGTAGAACAGTGGGTACTGACGCCCTCAGCCTTCATTCCCCTCCCTCAACCAAAAAGAAACAAAATTCCTGAAGACCTAGGCTTCTCTGACTACATTAGTAATGGCAGCCGAGATACCAGACGTTCCATGATTAAGACAAGAGGCATTTTTTTATGGTTTTATACTCAGTCAGATCTGCCCTTTCCAAAGTCGGCTAGCTTTAGTGGTTTATTACAGCATTAAGAAGTTCCATGCTGAGCTGGAGAGATGGCTCAGTGCTCTTGCAGATAACCTGGTTCTTCCCAGCACCACATGGTGGTTCACAACCGTTCATAACTCCAATTTCAGGGTATCTGACTCCCTCTCTGATCCCCTTGGACATCAGGTATACACATGGTATACATACATACATGTAGGCAAAACGCTCACACGTAAAATTAAATTAATAAATCTAATTTAAAATTATTATTATTATTATTATTATTATTATTATTATTATTATTATTATTAGGTTGTTCAAGACAAGGTCTCTCTGAGTAGCTCTGGCTGCCCTGAAACTCAGTTTGTAGGCCAGACTGGCCTCAAACTCAGAGAGATACTCACCTGCCTCTGCCTCCCAAGTACTGGGATTCAAGGCACATGCCACCACAGCCCAGCTTAAAATTAATTTTTAAAAAGAAGAAACTCCAGGCCTGGCAAGATGGCTCAGCAGGTAGAGGCATGGCACACAGGATGATGACCTGAGTAAGGTCCCCAGATCCCACAAAGAGACAGGAAAGAAAAATTTGAAGAGTTGGGGATTTAGCTCAGTGGTAGAGCACTTGCCTAGCAAGGCCCTGGGTTCGGTCCTCAGCTCCGGAAAAAAAAAAATTCCTGACAGTCATCCTACGCATACCATGACACACATATATCTACACACACACACACACACACACACACACACACACACACACACACACAAATAAATATTTTTTTTTGTTGTTTTTGTTTTTGTTTTACGAGACAGGGTTTCTCTGTGTAGCTTTGCGCCTTTCCTGGAACTCACTTTGTAGACCAGGCTGGCCTCGAACTCACAGAGATCCTCCTGCCTCTGCCTCCCGAGTGCTGGGATTAAAGGCGTGCGCCACCACCGCCCGGCAAATATTTTTTTAAGTAAAAGAAGTCCCAGAGTGGGAAATACAAGTGAACAGTAAACATCAGAAGACACATGAACTTGAGATCACGGCACCTCTGCCTGAATAAACGTGAAAGCTACAGTGTCATGAGACTTCTGTCACACTTCTCGTCTGTCTGTCCTTCTGCTCTGAGGGAATCCTCCACTTTAAATAGCTCAGCTGGTATCATTATCCTAGTCATACATAATAAGGGGTTTCACTGTATCTTCATACACGTAGGTAATGCATTTTGGTTATAGCTCTCTGGTCCCACTCCTGCTGATCCTCTTCCCTTTCCCAACTAGTTCCCCTTCTGCGTGTGTAGTGTGTGTAGTGTATGTGATGTTTGTGTGTGTATAGTATGTGTACGTGAGTGTCAGGGGGTGCAGGAGGGTTTATGTGTGGTATGTGTGCGTGTGTGTGTGTGTGTGTGTGTGTGTGTGTGTGTGTGTGTGTGTGTGTAGTGTGTGTGTGTGTGGTGTTTGTATATGTGGTGTGTGGTGTTTGTATGTATATAGCATGTGTACGTGAGTGTCGGGGAGTGCGGGAGGGTTTATGTGTGGGGTGTGTGTGTGTGTGTGTGTGTGTGTGTATAGTGTATGTGTGTAGTGTTTGTATATGTGGTGTGTGGTGTGTGTGTGTGTGTGTGATGTGTGTGTAACGTGTGTGTAACCCAATATATTTTATTAGAATTGCTTACAGGAGAATGGTTAGAAAGTTACACATTTTGCCATCTTACCAGTAGCTACGACACTAAAGAAAATGTCTCTCCATGGGCAATATTGTTTTGCAGGGCTGGAGATTGAATCCTGGGCCTTCCATATGCTAGCACTTTCGTCACGTATAGCACACGCAACCCTTTTGAGACAGGGTCTCACTGTACAGCCCTGGCTGCCCTGAAACTCGCTATGTAGACTAAGCTGGCCTTGGATTCACAGAGATCCACCTGCCTCTGCCTCCCATGTGTTGGGCTTAAACCACTCCCTGCTAATAACAGCTTTTCATTCTAGTTTTTAGTACTTTATAACTGTCCTTAAAATTGTTTTATCTATCATGGTTGTCTAAGCTCGTAAAATGGCACACTTTATAAAGGGTGAATTACTACATATGTCCTCTTAAATTTTTTCATTATATAACCTTTAAGATCTTTCATCTGTTAGAGCTGTATCTATTATATCTATGTTATTCAGTATTTCCACATGGCAACTGTAGAATTTCTATCAAAGCAGAGTTTTAAGGACTACAATCTGCTTCAAAGGAAGAGATCTTTAAATCTAATAGTATGTGTGGGATGGTATTTAAAACACACAAAAATAACATTTAAATATATATGTATGCATTTGTATATATTTAGTTTATATGTTTATTTTTATTTTAGGCTCAGCATGACACCTGATAGCAAGGAATACCAAATATACAGATATAACTATCAATTATTTGCCACTGAGTAAAAAAAACAAAAACAAAAATCATTCCTTAAAACAAGCACTTATGGGCTAGAGAGATGGCTCAGAAGTTAAGAGCACTGGCTGCTCTTCCATGGTCCTGAGTTCAATTCCCAGCAATCACATGGTGGCTCACAACCATCTGTACTGAGATCTGGTGCCCTCTTCTGACCTGCAGGTAGAACACTGAATACCTAATAAATAAATAAATCCTTTTAAAAAAAAAAAAAAGTGTTTGCCATGATGACTGGTCAGTCTTTAAAAAAACAAGCACTTAAACTTGATAAATAAGTACATGCAGGTTGAGACGCCACTCAGTGATGCAGAGTATTCCCAGCACACTTGAAGGCCTGGGTTTGGCCTTCAAGTGTGCTGGGAATAGATAATAAATAAATAACGCGTTTAACTGCCCACAGAGACAGAAAGACTCATGAGCAGGAGGACTTCTGAGAAGTGGGAGTGCAGGCAACTCAGGAAAGAAACACGTCCAAGAACTGTGTGGGTCTTGGCAGGTGTCCTCCCCTTCAATGCTTCCTCTCCGGCTGCCCCTTGTCCCCAGCTGTACTTGTGAAGACCGGCATTCACAGGAGATCTGTTTGGGTCTTCCAACTTCAGTGAGTATGTTTCCCCTTACAGGGAACATTTTGGACCTGGCAGGTTTATCTCGCCAAGATACTAATTCTTTGCTTAAAGATTACACTTCTTGCTGGCAGCTACCACGTCTCAGTGTGGGCAACATTATCTCCTTCTCAAGGTTGCCACAGCAGTACTTTTCCTTCCAGCTAGCCCTACTCCCCATCCGAAAGCCAGGGATCTCCCAGAACCTTGGCTATGCAGCGGCTCAGTGAGGATAAAGACGTCTTTCAGAAAACACCCAGTTTCTCCCTCCAGAAGACATTGCAACCTCATTAACGATGAGTGGACGCCAGTCAGCACGCTCTGCATCTTGGTCTAGTCTGATAAACATGACCTTGACTAGTCAGTTTAATGTCTCAAGACCCTCATTTTTATGTCTACCAAATGAGAATGTCAGAAAGACATGCCTTCTCCCAGATCTCAAACTATGTAACAAATCAAAACAATTTTTCACTTCGAAATTTAACGAATTATTCAATAACTACATTGCCACTTTCAATACTTAAATAATGTTGATAAACAAATGCTCTCTCATAAATTTTGGAATTCTTGTTTTGTTTTTGAGACAGGGTTTCTCTGTGTAGCTCTTGCTGTCCTGGAACTTGACCTATGGACCAGGCTGGCCTTGAACTCAGAGATCCAACTGCCTCTTCCTCTTGAGTGCTGGAATTAGTTTCAGGGTTTGTTTTTTTTTTTTTTCTTTTTCTGGAGCTGAGGACCGAACCCAGGGCCTTGCACTTGCTAGGCAAGCGCTCTACCACTGAGCTAAATCCCCAACCCCGAATGCTGGAATTAAAGGCGTGCACCACCATGCCTTCGCTCTTGGAATTCTTACCTCTCATTCACAGTGTTCGTGATCTGGCCAAAGCTAACGTTTAATGGTTTTTCTGTCAGCTGACACCATCAGGCTTCCAGTCTGTTCGTGTGGAACAATATCTAATCGGCCGGCCTTCCATGTTGTCTATCTTCTAAGGCCGGTCTGCTCTAAGTACAGCAGGAACTTTGTGTTCCGGGCCTTGTCCTCACAATAGTGAGCTAAAAAGAAGGAAAAGAAGTCCCCAGTGCACGCCAACATTCAGAAGTCCCCTTGAGATGGAGAGTGCTGATGGCGTTAAATGTCACAGGAAATCAGAAACTTGCAGTCCATCGAAGTGAACATCACCTGTGTAAGACACAGTCTCTCTGGAAAGGACACCAGGGTGGACAATACATGTGGGGTGTCAATGTCTTTCAGGTTCAGATCAAGGGTTGGAAGGGAGTAGATCCTTGAGAATCAGGACTGTTGTGGAAAGATAAACTTTTCAGTTCCCCGAATCATCGAGGCCATAAAGATGTGAAACAACAAAGAAGCTCCCCTCTTGCTCCCTAATGAGGTCACTGTCCACAGCAGGAAGGAGCCTGGAAATGTCTCTCTCTAAAGACTAAGGAAGCTACTGAGAGAGGTTAGTGACCAGCCTGACTTAAAGAGTTGACATCAGTGAGAGAGAAGCCTTGGCCCAAGGAATGTAGATTTGTGGAAAAAAATAGCAAAAGGAAAAATAAAACAAGTGGACTTAGGCTTGGGGTGTGGATCAGTCAATACTGTGCTTGCCTATCATGCTCAAAATCCTGCATTTGATCCTCGATACTGAATAAACCAGTTCTAGGCACATGCCAGAGATCCCAGCCCTGGAGCAGTAGAGACAGGAAGATCCAGAGCTACTGTTCTAGTTTCATGTCTGTGACTGCGATAAAGTTCCCTGATAAAATTATATTGGCTCACAATTCCAGGTTACAGTCCATCATAGCAGGGAAGTCAAGGCAGTGGGGACTTAAAACAGCTAGTCACAGCACATCCAGTCAAGAGTAGAGAGAATGAGTATAGCTCACTTGCTTGCCTGCTCAGGATTAGCTCCATTCCTCCCCTCTTAAAGAGTTTGTGATCCCCAGCCTAGGGAATGGCTCCACCCACAGTGGGCTGGGTATTCCCTTATCAATTAACTTAAGACAGTCTCCCACAAGACTCGCCCTCAGGCCAACCCAAATCTCTCACTGAGATTCTCTTCCCAGGTGATTGTAAATTGTATCAAGTTGATAAACAACGCTGACCATTACAGCTACACAGTATGTTCAAACTAGAATGAGAGAAAGCAGTCCTATAGAAAGTGGGTCCAGGAAGACTGATGAAGTGATGTCAGAAGCAACTACAGCTACATGAACCACACACTACTACATGCCAGGCATGATGCTAAGGGCTGCACTCCAGTGGCCTCACCAGCCTCTAAAGTGGGTTCTATTACATGTCCCCTTTGGGCAGATGAAGACAGAAAGCCCTTCCTTCCTCCTCCCTACGGCCCCTTTCCTTCTTTCTTTCCTTCTGTGGATTTTTTTTTTTTTCTGAGACAGGGTTTCTCTGTGCAGTCCTGGCTGTCCTGGAACTTGACTTGTAGACCAGGTTGGCCTTAAACTCAGAGATCCACCTGCCTCTGCCTCCTGTGAATTTTTGACAGTCTGGGATATAACAGACATATTCTTGACAATGTGGAGTCACAGGTTAACCAGGGTAAACAAAACCCCTGCTTTTCTAGAAGTGGAACAGACATTTAGAAATTGTTTTTCTGAAAACCACCAAGTCTTGGGCCCTTAAAGTGAGTAAAAATGGGGGTAACAGCCTGCCCTCCTTGCCTGCATTTTTATCTGTCTCCTTTGGGCATTGTACTGGCAGCTTCTGCAATGTCCTCTTCCAAAACTCCAAACTGGACCTAAAGGTTTGCTGTCATTTTCCTAAAACCCACAATTCCCTTGTATTCCAGGAAGAAAATAATTGACCCATAAACATCTTGATGACAAAGAACCAAAACTACCCTGGTGATATCAAGCCTCCAGATCTCCCTCCCAATGAGGCATTTATCTGTGTTGGAAAAGCTGAACCCTGGAGCAGCTAGGATCATCTTATGGGAACCAGACTGTCAAGTGACAACAGTCTTACAACCTTGAGGGACTTTGTAGAACCCAAACTGAGATGACCATGATCACCAGCGCATCTCTCACAATGTTTCTCGATTCTTCCCTTGTTTAAATACTAAGTTCATACCAATGCCCCAAATATGGGCTTGGGGTATCACTGACCCACTTAATCTGTTTCTCTCCCCAATTTGTGCCACATTGCTTAACTCTTCTCTCTTTGCCTCTCACTACCAATTTTAATTGCTATTAGTCATTTAGTATTAGTATTAGTAATTTTAATTAGCTACCTCTGAATGGAGTTGTCTGAGATTATAAAATGATACACCTTATAAAGGGTGATTCCTGCATGTAAATTTTGCTTCCATAAATTTGATGTTAAAAATAATAAAATCAGGGCTGGGCAGTGGTAGCGCACTCAGGAGGCAGAAACGTGCAGATCTCTGTGAGTTTGAAGCCAGCCTGGTCTACAAAGTGAGCTTCAGGACAGGCTCCAGAGCTACACAGTGAAACCCTATCTCAAAAAACCAAAAATATTAATATTAGTGTTAATATTAATATTAATAATAAAATCAAAATCCAGGGACAGTGTCACACACCTATAATCTCAGCACTTGGGAGACAGAGGCAGGAGTCAAGAATGCAAAGTCATCCTTAACTAAAGAATGAGTTTGAGGCCAACCTCCATTAAATGAGATCCTGTCTATGAATAAATAAATAAATAAATTCCTATAAGAAAAAAATGACCCCGTTGTCAATTTTCCTTCTGAAAAGTCATGTTTAAATCCATAAATTAATGCCATGCTTATCCTTGGTCAGAGACGCTTCTTGTTGTAACTGGCATGGTTAATATAAATAGTCAAATATTGAGCATGGGTGTCCCTGTACTGTTGGCCTTAAATGGGACAGCCATAACACCCTCTCCCAGGCTTTGGGAACATTGTGGAAGGGAGGCAGAAAGAATGTAGACATCTTCTGGTCATGACATAGCTGCTGTGATCACGAAGTCACGGCAGCTGTGGTGACTTGCACAAGATCTGAACAAGACTGGGCTAGTCAACATTTCATCATGGACGAGGGAGAGGCCATGAGGTCCTACCTCTCCTGAAGGACAACGGCAGTTAATGGTTGCAGGGGAAGGAAGTGTCATTTTCCTTAGTGATAAAGCCAATGATAAACTGTTCATGTTCCAGGAATAAACTCCCACACATGCTCAGGCAAGAAGTACTAATCAAACTCAGTGGGCCACATGCAAGAAGACATGGAAATAGGAAAGGATCTTGTTAGAAAGAAGAGGAATTCAGTAGAAGAGGGCAGGGGGACCAGAGAGGGGAAGCAAGAACGTGATAAAAATTCATTATGTATGTGTATGAAACATCAGAGAATCTTAAAATTGAAAGAGGAAAAATAAGGAAAAAATAACCAAAGGCTACATTTGATTGGACAAGGGCTTCCCTCAGGAGGTTGAAATGAAGCTGAGATGGAATACAAGGAGGATTATGAAGGCGTGATCATTTTGGTGCCTGAAAAATCCCTAAGGTGGGGATGAGCTTGTTATGTGCAAGGTAATATTGGAGAAGTAAGAGCTGGAGAGGAGCTGGAAGCCAACATCAAGAAATGGTATCCTTGAGCTGGAAAGATGGCTCAGTGGTTAAGAGCACTTCCAAGGACTGGGTTCAATTCCCTTCACCCACATGACAGCTCATGACTGTCTGGAAATCCAGTTCCAGGACTCCTGATCCCCTCACATGGACATACATGAAGGCAAAACACCAAAGCATATGAAATAAAATCATTAAAAAAAGAAAAGAAAGAAAGAAAAAGAAGTGATATTCTTGTTGCTATAAGAAAACTTGAACTCTTAATCAGGAGACCTAGAGGGTTTGATTTGTGCTTTGGGGGGTGTGCAGTTGTTGGGGGGTCAAATCCAGGGCAGGCAGTCCACCACTGATGTATACATCCCCAACCCCTATGTTTTCAAAGGAGCACCCAGGTTGCTCTACGAAGGAGTCTTAGGACCAAGGGCAGTTGCCAGGAGATAGGAAGCTGTTGGAACAGTTGTTGTGATTTATTACGAGTGCAGGGAAACGTGCTGGGCAGATGCAGCAGCAAAGTGGGCAGATGTCTGCCTTGCAGACATGGCGGCAGTGGCGGCCAGTAATACACAACCCAGACGCTGCACCCATGTGGAGATTTTATTATAATAGAGAGATAAAGAGGCAGAGAGACAGAAAGAGGGAGACAGAGAAAGAGTGGGGGAAGAAAGTGGGGGTGCACACTTCATGGGAGGAAAAGTGTAAGGATAGAGAGGAAGGGGTGGAGTTTTTCATTAAAAAGGGACTTTTACATCAGGACACGATGGCACCAAGGGGCAGGTCAGAATATTAACAACAGTGGACACATAAGACAGTGTCACAGTAGCATAGAGACAGAAGACCAGGCTAGCTGGTGGCACTGTATTAGAGTACAGTAAATCTCCATGTCAGAGATTTAGTACACTAGAATGTTGTTGGAGGTTCCTGCTTGGTGGGTTCTTCCATCTGTCCACAAACTCTCAACATTTGACTCTACTGTCTAGGGCCTCCAAAGTCCTCCTGGTTCAGCTACCAGCTAGATATCAGCAGCCACCTGGTGCAGTTCCTAGAAACCACAAAACATAGAAATGGATTCAATGGGACTGCTGGGAGAAAAAGGGAGTCTCAAAAGAAACTTAGGACTTCTCATACTGGTGATGCTTCTTAGAGATGAAGAAGAAAAGCCACAAAACATGCCTGAATCTTCTCCTCCTTGGCTCTGCCTGTTGTAACAAAAGAAGGCATGATGAGGCCATGCCTGGAGACACAGGCCTGTGATCTCAGCACTCAGGAGCCTGAGGCAATACGATCACCAGTTCCAGACCAGCCAGTCAGGGTCACATAGTGGACCTCTACTGCCAAACGTAAGGAAAAGGGGAGCATTACTCAAGTGTTGAAGAAGATACAAAGATCCTGCCCATAGCAACCGAGTTCCATCCATTTTTCCTGCCAATGACATAATTTCATTCCTTTATGGCTGAAGAAAAGTCCATTGTGCATATACACCACATTTTTTCCATTCATCTGACGACGGGCATCTAGGCTGATCCTGTAACTCAGCTATTATGAGCAGTGCTGAAAAAATCACAGGCAGACAAGTGACTCTGTGGCGCGCTGGCTTGGACCCTCCTACCAATAGGACAGCTGGATCAAACGGTAGTTCTATCTTCAGGTTTTGGAGGACCCACTATATTGATTTCGGTAGTATATATGTAATGTTTGATGGACATAGTGATTGGTTCTGGAGGCAGGAGATAAAAATTATTCTACCATGGGCCAGGGGGATGGGTTGTGGGTAAAGGCTTTTGCTGAGGAAGCCTGATAACAAGAGCTCAGTTCCCAGAGTTCACATAAAGAAGGAGAGAATGGATTCCACAGAGTTGTCCTCAACCTCCACATATGCCCCATGGCACACACACCTACCCCCAAATACACTCGCACACATGCTATACACATATATACAGAATTTACTTATTTGTTCGCTTGTTTATTTATTTTGGTTTTTCAAGTCAAGGTTTCTCTGTGTAGCTCTGGCTGTCCTGGACCTCACTCTGTAGACCAGGCTGGCCTCGAACTCACAGAGCTCCACCTGCCTCTGCCTCCCAAGTGCTGGGATTAAAGGCGTGTGCCACCACTGCCAGGCAATAACAAATTTTTATAGTATGTTTTAAAAGAAAGACATTCCCCTATCAGTGTTATTAGTATGAAAAATGCTGAGACCCAGAAGCTTCCTGGGAGAGCATCCCTTCTCTATGGCAGCCATTCAATGAGCATTACAGTTAGTTAAACTTCTTTCCAAACCTTCTACTAAAGAATCAAATCAACTTAGTAACTGGCCTGGTAGGAAAGAGTAAACTATTTGAAATTGTAACCATAGTGTTAGGGTCAGAGCCTAGGTTGCGGTAGTCTCCCAAACCAAGCTCAGCCACCTATCATTAAGAGACCAATTAAAAAGAGAAATTACTAGGGGAAAGAAGAAAAGTTGAATTTATTCAATATGACTGCAGAACAAAGAGGTACACACACACACACACACACACACACACACACACACACACACACACACACACACCAGTCCATCGTTGGGATTCTGACTAGAGGTTTTGATTTAACTAAAGGACAAGCAGTAAGCATAACTATAAAGCTATGTGTTCCTGCCCACCATCGTCTAGGCTCCACTCTCCCGTGCAAGGTTGTCTGACAAGTCATCGGAACTATGTGAAATCTCTGGGGGAGGATAGGGGACAGGTTCCTCCTCTGGCTGGCTGTTCAAAATCTGCCTCCTCCTTCTCCCAGCGTGAGACTTCTGGGAAATTTCAATGTCATTCAATGAAATTAGGGCTCATTGTTTAACAATCTCCAGTGTCTTCTTTAGAATAGCTCTATTCTTTCCAGATGGGTACAAGATCGTATTTTATTGACTTTTATATACAGCAAACTGCTGGATAGAAACTACTCTCAGAAAACATTTGCAAAGAAATCAGATCTCTGTGTGGGGCTGTAGTCATGCTTTCCAGCACCTTTCTTTCTGTTTTTAATAAACTTCAACTCTGCTAAAAGTAAATAAATATTATTATATTGATTGATTGATTGATTTTTGGTTTTTCAAAATGGTGTAGTCCTGGCTGTCTAATAGCTCTGTAGATCAGATTGGCCTCAAACTCAAAGATCTACCTGCCTCTGCCTCCTGCTTTCTGGGATTTAAGGTGTGCACCACCACTGTCCAGCTAAATAAATAATTTAAGGAGCTGGAGAAATGGTGTGCTCTTGGGCATATACCCAAGGAATGCTCAATCATACCACAAAGATACATGCTCAATTATGTTCATAGCAGCATTTTTCGTAATAGCCAGAACCTGGAAACAACCTAGATGCCCCTCAACTGAAGAATCGATTAGGAAAATGTGGTACATATACACAATGGAGTACTACTCAGCAGAGAAAAACAATGACAACATGAAATTTGCAGGCAAATAGATGGAACTAGAAAATATCATCCTGAGTGAGGTAACCCAAACCCAGAAGGATAAATATGGTATGTACTCACTCATAAGTGGATACTAGATATAAAGCAAACAATCAGACTGCAACCCACAGAACCAGGGAGGCTACATAGCAGGGGGGACCCTAGGATGACTGGCTATAATAAGTTTTGGTTTTACTCAATCACTGGGCAAGCCTCAGTGAAACATTTCACTCTTAGGATAAGAATTTGTACTGTATCAAGCTGATAATAGAAAATAAATAAATAAATAAAAATGAAAAAAAAGAAATGGTGTGGTGGTTAAGAGTTCTTGCTGCTCTTGCAGGACCAGGGTTCAATTCTCAGCACCCACATCAGGCAGCTCACAACTGCCTATGACTCCAATTCCAGGGAATCTGAGACCCTCTGATCTCCTTGGGTACCTACACAGATGTGGTCCACATAAACACAGACAGATATGCATATACATAAATAGTAACTAAATAAGTCTTAGGGGAATAAAAGATATGATTTTCAAATGCCTTTCAAATGCCATCTTAAAAGTGATCCAGAATAGCCATCTGTGCCAAGTGACTACAGCACAGATTTGTGAATTATGACCTGGTTTTGATGCCATAATGATGAATGTCTCTTCCTTAGAAAAACTGTTAATCCTTTCCTGGACCAGACCGCTTAATTACTCATTTCATTAAGAGCTTGCAAAATATGAATGATCTGTCTGGTCGTCATGATTGTTAGATCACCATTGTCATGGAATTAAGTCAGTACCTTTACACATATGTATGTCAATCACAAGCTTATTCAGTCACTACACACATGACGTATAACAGGGTTCCCTGACAGTTTTTCTCTGTTCTGCTCCTCTACTGTTTCCCTGCTTAATCCCTTTGCTGAGAAGCCCCACTTAGATGGAATCTTTAGGGACATGGAACCCAAGTGGCGTTTGTCACACCTTTCCTCAGCAACTAGCTGCAGGAAGTCGAAGTCTACTGTGATGTCCCCAGGACGCAGGCCCTTGCAGCAGCCATTGCCCTCCCCGCCGCACCCTTCACCAGAGTTGGGAAGGAGCTTAGTCAGAGAGGGCTTGTCTGGCATGCACAAAGCTCTGTTTTCCAGTTCTAGTCTTACGTTACCTAAAGCAGGTGAGATGGCTCACATGTGTAATCCCAGCACTGGAGAAGTTGGAAGCAAGAGGATCAGTTCAGGGTCATCCTTGTCTCCATAGCAAGTTCCAGGCCATCCTGAGCAGCAGAGTGAAAGTCTGTCTCCAAAAAACAAAAGGAAAAGAAGGAAGAAAATAGAAAGGAACCGCAGGAGACCAGAGAGATGTCCTCCCAGAGAACCCAAGTTCAGTTCCAGCACCCACATGGTAGCTCACAACCAGTCCATAACACCAGTTCCAGCGATCTACTGCTCTCTTCTGGTCTCGTGGGCATTAGGCATGCATACAGTGAACTTACATACAACCAAGCAAAATGTTGATACACATAAAATAAAATAAATATTTTTTTTTAAGAAAGGAAGAAAAATCAAAAATTTAACCTAAATATTCCATAGCTTAACAGAGATTCATAACGCAGACAGCCAGGTGGCACACACCTTTAATCCTAGCACTTAGGAGGCAGAGGCAATTGGTCTCTGTGTGTTTGAGGCCAACCTAGTCTGTATAGCAAGTCCAGGGCCAGCCAAGGCTATGTAGTGAGACTGTCTCAAAATGGAAGACAACACCAAAATCACAATGCAGTCAGCATTTGAATCAATTAGTTCAAGTTCCCCAAATCGGAAGATAGAGTTGGGGAAAGGAAGGCAGGAGTTCTCAAGACTTATCAGGTGACAGGCTGGAGAGACGGCTCAGTGGTTATGAGTGCTGGCTGCTCTTTGGGGGAGATGGGTTCTATTCCCAGCACCCACAGTAAAGTGCACAACTGTCTGTAACTCCAGTCCAAGGGGACCTGATGCCCTCTTCTGGCCTCTATGGGTATTACACAAACATGGTGCACAGATAGGCAAACTACTTAAAAATAAAAAAATAAAATGTAAAACAGAAAGACTTATCAGGTGATATAGAGAGCTGTTGGGCTAAAGAAGTGTAAGGAAGAGCACTGGTTAGTAATTGTGGAGAAACAAGCCACTTGGTGTGTGAAGGCAGCTGGGAACTTGGGCAGATAGTAAATCTCTCAATCACAGTCTCATTTTCTTGTTCTCACCTCTTCCCCTTTCTTCTTGAATTGACCTTTTTAGTAGGATGTAAGTAAGGCCCCATCCCCACCTTTCCTTCAGCACTAACACTGGCTCATTTCTTACAGGAACAACAAATTATGCTGATAGTAAAGAAAGACCCTGAAGCCCACTGTGGCAGCACACACCTTTAATTCCAGCACTCTGAAGGCAGAGGCAGGCAGATCTGTGAGTTTGAGGTCAGTCTGCTCTAATGCAAGGGCTGGAAACATGGCTCAGAGGTTAGGAGCACTTCCTGCTCTTGCAGAGGACCCGAGTTCTGTTTCCTGCACACACCCTGGGTAACTCACAATCACTTATAACTCCAGCCCCACAGGAATGTGATGTCTCTGGCACCTGCACACAAATGTGCATACCTATACACAGACAATTAAAATATTTTAATATAATTTAGAATATACTAAATAATTTTAAAACTACTTAATAACTTCCCATATTTAGCCCATCTGTTAGCAGCCAAGCTCTAAAAACAGGAGCCCTTTGGGAAACATTTCAGATCCAAATCATAAGTGTCCGTGACGTTCCACCCCACCCCTCAAGAATGACTACCGACTTGTTGAGGACTAGGCAGTAGGACAGAACATAAACCAGACCAAAAAGAAATCCTTGAGGAACTGAAATATTGAGTAATTCTATCTCCTAAAGCTTTTGGACAGCAAGTACCGGACTATGCACAATACTGAACAGAATAATGTGCTTTCCAGTTTATGGGAAAGCAGATGTTTGAAAGAGATCTGAAGCAGATATTGGACTTCCCATAGTTCCGTGGTGTGCCATTAGTAACCGACAAACTTGCCATTTCTCAGCCTCGTATGTGGCAATGTTTTACTCATGGCTGGGTTTGATGGAACTACATAATTATTTCTGACCAATGAGATGCACATGTCATCTCAGAATGAAGAATAAATTATTAGTGATCCAGAATGTTTTTTCCTTCTGGCATGACAGGAAACATCTGAGATAGTAGTTGTTCTGTTTCCATGGATTTGGATCCCTTGGATGTTATGGTACCAAAGACTACAGTATATCATGTCACTTATAGTAACATACGAACTATAAATCTTTGTTGTTTTAAGTCATTGATACTTAGAGGTCTTTATCTTCTCTCTTTCTTTCTTTTTCTTTTCTTTTCTCTCTTTTTTTTCTGAGGCAGGATGTCTTAGTTAGAGTTTCTATTGTTGTGAAGAAACACCAAGACCATGGCAACTCTCATATAGGAGAACATTTAATTGAGGCTGGCTTACAGGCTCAGAGGTTTAGTCCATTATCATCATGACAGGAAACATGCAGGCAGACATGGTACTGGAGAAGGAGCTGGAAATTCTACATCCAGATCAGCCAGCAGCAGGAAGTGAACTGGTTTGAGTTCTGAGATCTCAAAGTCTACCCTCTAGTCACACACCTCCTCCAACAAGCCTAGACCTCCTAGTAGTGCCACTCCCTACAGGCCAAGTATTAAAACACATGAGTCTATCAACCATTCCTATTCAAACCCCACACAGGGTTTCACTGAATAGCCCTGGCTGTCCTGGAACTCACTGTGTAGATCAGGCTGGTCTTGAACTCAGAGATCTACCTGCCTCTGCCTCCTGAGTGCTGGAACTAAAGGCATGCAATACCATGCCCAACTTTTGTTTTTGTTGTTGTTATTGTTTTGCTTTGTTTTTTTAACATTTTAAAGGCATGGTCTCATATAGCCTAGACTATGATCTGGAACTTGCTGCATAGCCAAAGATAACCTTGAGCTCTTGAGACTCCAGTCTTTACTTCCCAAGTGAAAAGGGACAAGGTTGTCAAATGTGTTCAGAGGTCGGAGAGGTAGCTGTTCTACAGGCGAGCACTGCCATGCCTGCTGCAATAGGATTTTTATATGCAAAGGATGCATCCGGCCAATGGGGGAGCTGTGTCAAAGTTAACCTGGTAGCTAAATACAAAATGCTCAAGACACTGCCCAGCTGAGACTAACCAGGTGGGAAAAGGATTCAAAATATCTCCTCACTTTCCAGTGACTGTCTGGATTCTGCCTTAGCATTATTATTATTATTATTATTATTATTATTATTATTATTATTACTACTACTACTACTACTACTACTACTACTACTACTACTACTTTCTCCTTCGGCTTTTTACAAGAATGACATCATTAGGCCACTGCACCCACTAGGAGATCTTAGTATTTGCTCCTCCCCAGTTCAGGTGTATAGTGCTCCTCACTACCCTCTAGGCCTTCAAGTATCCAGTAACTACATGGGCTTATGAGTGTTGGACTCTTATAGAAAAAAAAAAGCCAGAAGACAGTTTCTTATACAAAAGGCAGCCTTGCTGGGTTTTGCCCGTCTGTGGCAGGTGGAGAAGGACGTGACTGGTAACATCTCTTGGCCTTGAGAGGACCTTTTGCTATTGTGTTTTCTCTTAGCTCCCCAAAAGGCATCTCTGGGTAGTGTGTCCTGGCAGTGTGCCCTGGGAGCTGAGCATTTCTTAGGCAGTTTCCATATTAAGTTTGTTGGCAACACTCCTTCTCTACTCCCCTCCCTAGCCCCAATTATCCACCTACAGCTTTTCCATATATAACCTTACTCATCATTTCTTCCACCGTGGAACCGAGCACACTCTCAAAACCAGAGCCCACATCCTTAGGCATTGCTTGTCTGGTTGCTTGTGATGGAGTCTAGATACATTGCTCATGCTTGCCTTGAACTTGGGATCTCCCCGCTTCTTGCCTTCCAAATACTGGGATTCTATGTGTTACCATCATGCCAAACTTAGTCATTGTTTCCTATTTCCTTAATGACAGAAGAGGGACAAGGTTGTCAAATACTGTTCAGAAGTAAGAAGATATTTCTATCCTGTACTGCTGTTATGAGAGGGAGGAAAGAAATCCTCTGTCTTAGATTGGGTTTATCCTTCAGAGAAATGTATGAAGCCTTCATGTTAGAACACATGACCCCTCACACCCTGCTGTTCTTGAAGCATCTTGGAAACTCAGGCAGAGGGTTTGTGTTGCTAGTTACTTGCAGATGCTTTCCGGAGAGGAATTTTGGTAAATGGGAAGGTGAGATATTTGAGATGCTGAAACGGTGTGACGAGAGAAAGTGCCAGTACGAAGGGGGAAGGCTGTGACAGCCTGCTACCACGCAGAAGTCAGGCTGTATTTGCTTCCTAACCACAGACTAAAAATACTCAGGTAATTTCACCTTCCAGAGACATCCAATCCTACTTATCCAGTTCTCATGGACCATCTTTGCTCTCCATAGCCTCTCCTACACAGCCACCAAATTTAAACTCTAATTGGCGAACTTTTTCTCCATCTCTTATTTGCCACGGCAGAAAGTCCAGATTTTCAAATCTTGATCATGGATATAGGTATAGAGTGCAGCAAATTCTAAACCCCAGGACACCCTTTGGAGGAAAGGATAAGCCTGTGATGCTCATTAAAAAAGATGTCTACAGGCTGGGCGTGGTGACACATGCCTTTAATCCCAGCACTCGGGAGGCAGAAGTAGGCAGATCTCTGTGAGTTCGAGGCCAGCCTGGTCTACAGAGTGAGTTTCAGGACAGCCAAGGCTACACAGAGAAACCTTGTCTTTATATTAAAAAAAAAAACAAAAAACAAAAAAAAAACTCCAGAATTTAAAGCTAACTTCAGACCAACGCAAATCTAGAAAGTTACCCCACCCAAAAAAAGCCATTGAAGAGGCTGGGAAAGTCTGGTAGGAAGGAGGACTGTGATACAGCAAATGAAAGCAGATTGGCTGGCACCAGAATAGTAGGGAGGCTGGGATTGGAGAGGTGGAGCAGCCCACTTGTGGCTTTTTTTTTTTTTCCTGTTTGGTTTGGTTTGGTTTTTTGAGACAAGGTTTCTTTGTGTAACTGCCCTGATTGTCCCAAAACTTGCTCTGTAGACCAGGCTGGCCTCGAACTCACAGAGATCCACTTGCCTCTGCCTTTTAAGTGCTGGGATTAAAGGTGTGCGCCACCACAGTGGGCATCTTGCTGCTCTTGCAGAGACCCGAGTTCAGTTCCCAGCACCCACATGGTGGCTCACATCCATCTGTTATCCAATTTCCAGGGGATCCGACACTCTCTTCTGACTTCTTCAGGCACTACATGTACATGGTGCAAGGCATCCATGAGTCAAAATACCCACATATACAAAATAAAGTAAATGTAATCGAAAAATAATTTTTGAAAAATAGAGAAGCTAAGTAACAAAGAATGGCCAACATTTGAGAACAACAAAAGCTACATAAAGTGCCTATCAACCAACAGCAGGAGTTGCCTTTAACAACAGCAGCAGTGAGAATGTGACCACACATGTCACCTAATGTCTTACATTTTTGTGGGCAAGGAGAGTTTGAGAAGCTGGAAGGCATGGTGACTTTCCCAGATCATCACCTATTATTTTGATCATTTTCATCCAAGTTAGATTGATCTTGGGAAATTGGGCCATATTTTGTTAACTTTATTATCATCTGCCTGCTACCAGGATCTTGTTCTGGTCTCCTCTGGTCCTTGTGAGTTCTGTCAAAAGAATTCAGGCAAAGCATCAGCATGTAGACAAAAGGGCAGAGTGCACTGGAGGCTACAGAACACTCTCAAGAGTGAGAGGGAGCCAGCCATGGTGGCACACTAGCCATGGTGACACGCCTTTAATCCCAGCACTTGGGAGGCAGAGGCAGGTGGATCTCTGTGAGTTTACAGCCAACTTGGTTTACAGAGCAAGTTCCAGGACAGCCAGGGGTACTTAGAGACCCTGTCTCAAAAAAAAAAAAAAAAAAGAACAACAACAGCAAAAAGAAACAGCAGACTGGGCCGGGCAGTGGTGGTGGTGCACATCTTTAATCCCAGCACTTGTGAGGCAGAGGCAGGCGGATCTCTGTGAGTTCGAGGCCAGCCTGGTCTACAAAGCCAAGGCTGTTACAGAGGGAAACCCTGTCTGGAACCGCACCTCCCCCCCAAAAAAAAGAGGGAGAAAAGAAGAGAACAGAAAAGAAAAGAAAAAGAAGTAGTGGACAGTAGCCAGAGGATCCAAAGAGACTACTACCCCAGCCTACATGGTTTTGTCATTGTTGTTTGGTTTTGTTTTACAGGCTTTATAGTGTTTTCTAAAATCTCTAGACAAGAGTTCTTCTTCTGAAAGGCTTTGTCCCACTCAAATGATTGACAGGCCTTTTGTGTTGATTCAGATTTGAGGGAGAGTGTCGCCCCTTTGTCTGTATGGGGCTGCTGGTTGGACTAGGATCTCACATGCTAGGCCAGCACTGTACCACTGGGTCCCTCTCTCTCTCTCTCTCTCTCTCTCTCTCTCTCTCTCTCTCTCTCTCTCTCTCTCTCTCTCTCTCTCGTTTTGACATAGGGTCTTCACTACATTGGCCAGGGTGACAGGCATGAGAACAGGTTGAGTGGGTAGGTGTACAAACATCTCTGTTGAGTGGATAGGTACAAATGCATCTCTGGAAGGAGAGACATTATGGTCCAAGCATGCTGAGATGACAACCTTTTGCCATCCGGCCTGACTGGTCCTTATCAGAAATACTCTTGTTATATTGTAATCTTGTCAGGTTTAAGGTTCCCAGAGTCAGGCTTAGACAGTTATCCATCAATGACTTTCTAAGACAGTTCAGGATGCCAGGTCTCCTCCCAGGACCAGAAATACGACTCAGGTTCTATTCTTCTGACAGGTTGTAAAGCATTCCAGCTTACTGTCTGGCAGGCTGTAGACTATAAGCGGGGGAGGGAGGGGGTCCAGCCCCAAAGTCCTCCAAGCCTGCCAATATCTGCTTAAAATACTCCTTGTTAGGATATTCCAAGGCTACCTGAATGTCCTAAGACTCTCTGAAATTGGACTCTTTTTCTCAAAGCTGAGGGCGTGGGGGAGGAAGGGAGGGAGGGAAGGAGCGAGGGAGAGAGAGAGAGAGAGAGATGTTCTTCCGTGCTGGATTTGCCAAACTACATACACTTTTGTTTTAAATTTTCTACACAGACTGACTTGGCAACGTTTAGGAAAAACTGTGCGATACTATCACAATCAAGTTAAAGATTAATGTTAAACTACAAGCCCCAAAATTAACAATGCAAACAAGGACCTTCAGGATTTCTTTGAGAATTTCTGCTGGAGTTCGGTTTTTCTTTAATCGCTTCTGAATCGGCACCAAATGACACAAACTTTCTAACGTAAAAGTGTTGGTGACTGGCAGAATCAACGAGCTTGTTTCTGAGGAAGTGAATTTAAAACGTGGATGCTCATCCTGCGCCCTCCGGTCTGGGTGCCAATGCAAATGAGTCAGAGGGCTTGCTTCAGACACAGAACTAATTGTGTAACTCGCAACGGAAAGTGCCATTGGAGAGTACATGCTGACCTCACGGCCGAAAAAAACTATTTAAAAGATGTGGAAACCAGATGTTTCAGCCGCATTCCAGCCGCTACTCAGAGAATTTCTCGTGGGCAGCCCCAACACTGTAAAACTGCTGCAACTGAAGATATGGTCCTGCTCCTTTGCTTATGGATCCTGCTGTGGGAAGAGGTTCACGGATGGGGATTCAAGAATGGAATCTTTCATAACTCCATATGGCTTGGTAAGAAACTTCACTGACAAGCTTTTTGTTGTGGATAACAATCCTTTGACACTGCAGAGGACTGACTCAAATGAGTAAAAATTTCTAGCATGTTCAAGGCTGATGTTTTCACAGAAAATTCTTTAAAAAGAGAGACACTGACTGACATACCATTAAACAAAGGATGTTTGCGTTTAAAACTTAAGGTTATCCTTTCGCACAATGCATTGTTCAACAAAAAGCAGGGGTTGAGATGTGTCATTGTGAAACTATATTTTAAGATTTTCAAAGCAGACATGGTAGCTCACCAGTGAGTATTTCTTTATGAAACTAAACCACCAGTATAATAGATTTGGTTTATTATCATTATCATCATCATCATCATTATTATTGCAACTGTTTTCGCAGTAAGAGTTCAGGTAAGATGGGAGATGCAGAACTTCTACAGTAGTTCTGAACTCCACGTACTCTGAGCTGTAGGGTCCATCTTAATTTTTCTAACTGTCTTTCAACTATTTTAACAAAACTAGAATGTGATACAGGAAAGAAAATAACAATGCTCTGTACTTTCTGATGCATTCATCAGGCTTTGGTTCTTTTTGTCATGTAAGTATTTTCCTAGACCTTTGATTAAATGAGGAAAGTTCTCTTTGTTGTCTTATTAAACATAAGGGATGATTTAGGTTAAACACGAAAGAGGAACAATAGACCATTAAAAGACTATTAACACAGAAATGAGTATCAACCCATTATAGCACTCAAAACAATACGAGAACCCTTATTATTCAAGTGGATGTTGCATTTTGTCGATTATTGTATTTAGTAGAGAAAAAATTTTTTGATTGCTTGCTAGAGGATCATCTTATTCTTGCACAGAATAAAGAAATAAAGAAAAAGCAAAATTAACTTAGATCTTGGTTTTATGCTTGCTAGGCAACACATGATTATAGACTAGTTTTCCCTTTCAGCAGAGTTCTCTTTGGTGGTAATTATAACCATGAGGATTTCATTAAAAAGCTGGATTTGAACGGCACAGCCTTGCCGCCTCTTTTTCCACCCTGAGCCAGTAACTAGTTGCAGTGTGACCGTTTGGTCAAGATGGGCTCTGAAATGAATGTAGATGGGTGCACTCAATCCAACTGAGTAAATGCATACACGCTTGTCAGAAGTGGGGAAACACCATAGAGCTAGGCAGAATTAAAGTCGTATGGGGATATTTTGAAATACTATCAAATTCTCCTGGGATCGAATAACTTGAAGTCATTGTTTTTGTAATGAGTGTGTATGCTACAAAAATGTAAATGTGGATAAAAAGCGGTTCTGCCCCAGTGGTGGAGAGGAGCAAGCCAAAGCTTTGTTAAGGGCACACTGTGGATCAGGAGCTGGAGACGCCATCAACTGCTTCAGTCTGGAACACATGACTGACCAGTCAGCCCAGCACAAATTGTTTACAGTTGGTTAGGTCAATATAATATTAGTAACTGTTTAGGGAGAAAAGAGAGTTAGATTTGAAGGGAGGGATCTGGTAGCAACTGTGCAGAACAGGACATTTGAACTCTGTGACTTCTAATTTCTTAATGGCAACTTAACAAGAAAGAAACTGACGGACAAGAAATGTCAGTCAGTCAACATGGATCTTGAACACTGAAAACACAGAGAACAATTATTTTTTAATCTTTGTACTGAATCTGCCAAAGATGGGCAGGTTGCGTACCACGAGCTCCTAGTAGGGTGCACCAGCTATCATTATTCCCATTTGCTAGATGGGAAAACCAAGGCTCAAGTAGTGATGTCTACAAGCTTGCCTAACTCCTCCCAGAAGAACCAGCAGATACCAGAGCCCACAGGCCACCACTGTCATTTGCCAAAAGGAGAAAAAAAAATCAGTTTTACAAATGAGTGGTAGAGTAGGAAAATTAATAAAATATCATTTCTTTAGACACATGCTTCTTTTAAAAGCTACTTTCATTGTACTAAATTTTGTCTTAATAGCTTAAAATTCTAAACCCAGAAATATTTTAAGTAGTACTTTAAAACAATAATGGTTCTGCTTTTGTATTCCAAGTACTTGGGGGACTAAGGTAGGAAGATTGGAAGTTCCAGGCTAGCCTGGGATCCATAGCAAAACTTTGCCTCAAAAACTGAATAAGCCAGGCGGTGGTGGTGCACGTCTTTAATCCCAGCACTCAGGAGGCAGAGCCAGGTGGATCTCTGTGAGTTCGAGGCCAGCCTGGTCTACAAAGCGAGTTCCAGGAAAGGCACAAAGCTACACAGAGAAACCCTGTCTCGGAAAAAAAAAAAAACAAAAAAAACAAAAAACAAAAAACAAAAACCTGAATAAATAAACAAACAAATACACGCACAAAATGCTTTGTTTATCATCGTCCCTAGGCAGGATCAAGTGTAGGGGTGCATGCCTTTAATCCTGGCACTTGGGAGGCAGGCAGATCTCTATGAGTTTGAAACCAATCTGATCTACATAGTGAGTTCCAGGTCAGTCAGAGCTAGAAAATGACATTGTCTCAAAAAACAAACAAACAAACAAGAAACCAAAATAATTTCATATAGAATTGTTACTGAGCAAGAAGTTCTGTAGTCACCAAGACTCAAGAGACTGAAGCAGGACAATTAGAGATTCCAAGGGAAGCATAGGTTACATAGTGAGACCTTGTCATAATTGTTTTATTATCTTCCTTAGTTAAATAGTCAAATATCTACATCAAGAATTCTCAGTGTGTTTGCTCATAAAACAAAATGGAATAGAAATATTTAAGAAACTGAAATCATGTCACATGAAGTTTGTTGTTTCATTTATAGTAATCTTATTACCCGGACACATGCCATCAGTTTCCAATAGTTATTTTTTTTAATTACTGGTAAGAAAGTTTAAAATTATTTTCTAAAAGTCTTTGTTAATCTCTCCCCAGAAATGTACTTCATGTTTGGAGTAAAATATTAAGGAAACCAGATTAGGAAGAGTTGTCATACATTAAAATAATTTATACAATTGTTTCTAATTTTTATTTTTCTCTATATTCTTGGAGTACAGATGGATTTTTCGATGTTTGAATTGACAATATGTATTTACTTATTTTAATCTTATGTGCTTTGTTGTTCTGGCTGCATGGATGTCTGTGTGAGGATACTGGATCTCCTGGAACCGGAGTTACAGACAGCTGTGAGCTGCCTGCCATGTGGGTGCTGGGAATTTAACCTGGGCCCTCTGGAAGAGCAGCCAGTGCTCTTAACCACTGGGCCATCTCTCCAGCCCCACCAACAATATTTATAATAATTTAATTAAGCATGAATCTTTTTCCTCTACCAAAAGGCATAGTGTCTAAGATAAAGATACTTAGTTCAGTGTGGTGCCAAACATTTTAATTTTCATACTTAAATGGCTGAGACAGGAGAATCACAAATTCTAGGCCCTATGTAGAAAACAAAAACCAGGCCGGGCAGTGGTGGCGCACGCCTTTAATCCAAGCACTTGGGAGGCAGAGGCAGGCGGATCTCTGTGAGTTCAAGGCCAGCCTGGGCTACAGAGTGAGTTCCAGGAAAGGCGCAAAGCTACACTGAGAAACCCTGTCTCGAAAAACCAAAAAAACAAAAATCAAATTTAAAAAACAGTGCTGGAGAAACGGCTCAGTGGTTAAGAGCACTGACTGCTCTTTCAGAGATCCTGACTTCAGTTCCCAGCAACCACATGGTGGCTTAAAACCATCTATGGCTCCAGTCCCAGGGGATTCAACTTTTGGACTCCTCAAACACTAGGTACACATGCGGTGCATAGACATACATGCAGAAAAAAAGTGTATATTTATTAATTTAAAAATTAATTTTAGCCGGGCGGTGGTGGCGCACGCCTTTAATCCCAGCACTCGGGAGGCAGAGCCAGGCGGATCTCTGTGAGTTCGAGGCCAGCCTGGACTACCAAGTGAGTTCCAGGAAAGGCGCAAAGCTACACAGAGAAACCCTGTCTCGAAAAACCAAAAAAAAAAAAAAAAAAAAAAAAAAAAAAAAAAAAAATTAATTTTAAAAAGTAATAAATATACTTTAGTTGCCCACGCATGCATGTCTAAGTCCCTTGAGGGGACAGGGCTTGATTCACACCACCTGGGTAAATTCATCAAACTTCGTGCTTAAAAGAATAAAACTGGAAATTAGTGAGTGTATTGAGGCTTTGGCACATGAAGGACACCTGGGTGGCAGGTATTTACAAAGTGAAAATCATCTCCACTGGTGACAATCTGATGTTGCTAGTATTTTCTGGTCTGTAATTGTGGAATGTAAGCTCAGTTGGTAGAGTTCTTGCCTAGCATGCAAAAAACCCTGGTTAGATTCCCCAGTACCACATAAAACCAAGAGTTACATGTCTGTAATCTCAGCAATCAGGAGGTAAAGGTAGGAAGACCAGAATTCAAGGTCTTCCTCAGCTGCATAGCTTGTTAGAGGTCAGCCTGGGGCACATGAGAACTTGTATCAAAATACACGAGTAAATAAAACTATCAAATTGACTGTTGCCTTCTCTAAGTGATGGATACTTTTACCATATAATTTATGAGAACAGGATCCTTGGAGTCTAGAAAAACATGAAGCACAATCAGCATCATTTCCCATCAAACTGTGGTAGAGTCAGTTTTAGTTTGGGGAAGAGAAATAGGAGTTGAATCAGGACATGTTTCTGGATTTGTGTCTTGCTGTGTGCGGAGGCATTCAAGAATTCCCTGGGAACATCTCCACAGTGGCCGACTGGGCAGATCAGTATACAAAAGCTCAATAGTAATCCAGACAACTGGGAGGCACTACTAGCACCATCGGAGAGAGATAAACTTGTGACAATTGTCTGGGGAACCTCTTCACATTGTTTCTATGGAGACATCACTGCAGTCCCCAAACAATTCATTGAAACAGTGACCTACTGGAAGACAGGACTTTGTCATCGCCTAAAATATGTTGGGGGCAACATGTGAACAAACAAATCAGAAAAAGTGGTTATGGATGTGCCAATTCTCTCTGCTGCCTTCAAATCCCTTTTCTTTGGTGCTCAACTTGCTTGCTGAGGTTTCCATCAGATTTCCCCGCTGTTTTAAAGTTCTTTACGGAATTCTCAGTTATATCATCGTAATGATTCCCTCAATGGACATGTCTGCCTTCCTTGTGGGCTTTCATAATGAAGTCATTTTCACTGGTTTATTTTGCCTTCTAAGTTTCTTTCATCTACTTCCTTCATCTACCTTTCCAAGCTTTTTTTTTTTTTTTTGTTTTTTTTGTTTTTTTTGGTTTTTCGAGACAGGGTTTCTCTGTGTAGCTTTGCGCCTTTCCTGGAACTCACTTGGTAGCTCAGGCTGGCCTCGAACTCACAGAGATCTGCCTGGCTCTGCCTCCCGAGTGCTGGGATTAAAGGCGTGCGCCACCACCGCCCGGCCCTTTCCAAGCTTTTATGACTTAGAGCCAAAAGATCATCAAAACTTTATTACTTGTGTTTAATCTAGAAATATAATGAATTTTAAAAAAAAAACTTTCTTTCATGCTATCAAAGCAATCTAAACTCCAGTCTTTACGTGGTCTCTGTTCCCCCCCGAAAATTCCCCCTTATTCTTTTTCTCCCCAAAGCTTTCTAACAATAAAAACTTAACTACCATGGCAGCTGACCTAGAAATTTCTTTGGCAAGAACATGTATCTGATGCAATCTTCCTGCTGGGGGAAATTTTCCTTTGTTCTACAAGAATAGAGAATAGTGCACTGATGACATTTTGTAAATTCACAGAACAAGCAGCGGGTGTGTACCATCGAGAAGCTCGGGCTGGCAGATACAAGCTCACCTATGCAGAAGCCAAGACCGTATGTGAATTTGAAGGTGGCCGCCTTGCCACCTACAAGCAGCTAGAAGCAGCCAGAAAAATTGGTAACTAACTTGACAACAGTTTTTTGTCTTATTCATCCTTGGTGGGGGGATTCTACCTCTCCTATAACCCTTATTAAGACTTTTCTCTCTAGACCTTTGGGATTGTTCTCTCTGCTGTGGGAATATCTTTGCTTTCTGGGATTCTCTCATTCCTTCTGCTTAGAGTCAGAAGTTCCTAGTAACAGCGACTCATGGGGGGTGGGTACCACCCAGTGAGAACTAAGAAAGTAAAAGTCATGGCAGAGATACAGAGCGTTTGGGTAAGGAACAGACATGAAATTACCACAACGAGCTTTATTAGGAGAGAGAGCCTCCCGACAACATCAGGGGCTACAGGGAGACATGGCTGGGACTTGAAAAGTTGGGAAACAAGAAGAAGAGACAGAGCATCATGCCAAAGAGAGTAAGATGAGGCCTTCGAGGGAGAGCGAGAGAGAGAGAGAACCTTCCTTTAAAAGACCTGAAGAGAGCTTCAAGTGGAGAGTAGGTGAGATAGACACCATGGACACCTAGACAAGGATCTCAGTGGAAAAGGCCTTCGAGTCCTCGGAACAGAGAGAGGTTTCAGATTCCCTGGATTTCTAGGGGGACTTAGGAAGCTCCACTCCGGTGATTTAGCCTGCCTTAGTGTATGTGACTCCGGGCACAGCAGTGAGTGCTAGACAGGACCACAACCTTACCTTGCAGCTGTGAAGGAGTGGGGCTGCAAGGCCACAGCACAGCGTGGCACCTCAGTTCTCTGTCCCCAAGACTTCTAGGAAAGAGAAAGAGGCAGGTAGAGGTTCTGCGGTCTAAAAATAAACCCCGAAGGAAACCTCTTTACCTTGGTCTCTTTGAAACACCGTGTATTAATGTTACTGTAAGTGATACTCACTTAAAATATTGTTCTATCTATCTTGACATGTGAATGTTGGTTTCCTCAGCCATTAAATTATGCAATTTTACAAATATTTACCTAGTAGAGGCCTCTGTGACCACTATGGCCATTAGAGTAACGATCAGAGGGATGAGAGAAGGTAGGTCAGTTCAGCATGACTCAGTAGCTGGTGTTGGTTCAGATTTTGGGAGTCTGACCCTCAGTAGTTTATTTTAGGCATATTTAAGCACCGCACAATTGGTGATAATTAATCCATGTGCACAACAAAGCTTAAGATGTGACTACATGGAAAACCTCTGTAAAGTACATGTGACACCTCCCATAAAGAAAAGGTCTATAGATTGACAAGTTCACAATAAGGGTCTGGGGGAGGATCCACTATGGTCTCAGCCACATAGAGAGCACAAAAATCACCAGGCTGTTAACCACTTCTGTTCCCAGCCATCCCGCTGGAAAACAGGTTGTATATTGTTCTCTCTTTGAAGAGACAACCCTGTGTGTTTAACATTCCTGGTTCCCCTAGTGTTGATCTGTAAGCACAAGGACCTCTGTAACTCTCACAGTAGTAGAAATGTTATAATTTAAGGAACTTTTCTCTTAACTTTGTTGTTTTGTTTTGTTTTCAAGATAAGAATACCACAATTTAGCCCAGGCTGGCCTCAAACTTGTAATCTTCCTCGTGCCTCTGCTAACCTCGTGCTGGGATTACAGGTATATACCCCCATGCCCAGGCGTTCGTAAAAATATGTTTTGACAGGAAGAGAATGCATCTGTACTACTGTACCATAGGATTAAAAACTGTAAGGCAAGCCAGGCTATGGTGGTTCACATATTCAGTCTCAGCACTCAAGAGGCAGAGGCAGGCGAATCATGAGTTCGAGGACAGCCTGGTCTACAAAGTAAGTTCCAGGACAGCCAGGGCTACACAGAGAAGCCCTGTCTTGAAAAAAACAAAACAAACCAAAACAAAAAACCTACAATCCTAGTAGCACTTCAGAGGTAAAGGCAGGAGCATTAGGTGTTCAAAGCTAATAAACTTTATTGTGCACACAGGTTAACTATCACCAATTGTGTGTACTGTACTTAAAATTTTCCTACAGTGGTAGGGGAAAAAAAAAACTTGGAAGATGATGCCAAGAGACCTCCTGAAAACTCCAGCAGTTAACTGCTGCTATTATTTGGGTGTTTGGTCAGTTGGTTGGGATTTTTCGTTGTTTTTGTGAATTTTGTTTGTTCGCTTTGAGACAGAATCCCACGTAGCCCACATTGGTCTCAAATTCACTGCATAACTGAGGCTGCTGTGGAGCTGATCCTTCCTCAGCCCCCCCAAATCTTGGGACTACAAGTGTAGTCTCACTCTGTAGCCCCAGCCTGAAACTTGCTTGTAGACCAGGATAGCCTTGAACTCACAGTTATCCCATCTTTCTCTGCCTCCCAAGTGGGATTAAAGATGTGTACCACTGTGCCTGGCTACTACTACTTGCTTCTTCCACAAGAAAGCTGGCTCCCCTCTCCCTTGAGTCCCCCCTTCAGGACTCCTTTCCTTATAGGCAAATACCTGGCAAAGCCCATGCTATTATTATACTTTATCCCAGACAAACACACAGCTGTAAGTTATCCCACAGCATCAGTAAGCGAGTGTTTCCAAGATCACCACTGCTAACCAGAATCCAAGGATGCTCAAGTCCTGTGGATCAAACCCAGGGTCAGGCCCTGCTGTACAGGCTCAGGCATGCCACCACCAACCTACACCCACATCTCCTTTTTGTTTTAGTTGCTTGCTTGCTTGACTTTTATTAGTGTGTGTGTGTGTGTGTTTTTTTTTTAAGACAAGGTCTTGCTGGTCTCAAACTTGTGATCCTCCTGCCTCAGCCTCCTAAATACTGATATTACAGACACGAATAACCTGTATATTTTAAATCAGAGATTATTTGTATTATCTACCATACTGTAAGCACTGTGTAAATATAGTTCTGAGGAAATAATGACAAGAAAAATATTTTTACAAGTTTAAATGTGGTTTTTTGTTTTTTCTGGTAGGGATTGAATTTAGGGCCTGATGCGTGGGAAGCATGTGCTCTACCACTGAGCCACAGCCCATCTCAGATGCAGATCTGTCAGGAAGTCGTTTTGATTCCTAGTTGGCTGAATTCACAGATGGATGCCTAAGGGTCTTTACTCAAAGGCTCACTCAGTGTCCTCAGAGGACAGCTTGATGATTGAAATCAGATAGTTCTCATACTCCCCGTGGACTTAATCCTAGTCTACTGGCATTTGTTTTTGTTTTCAAATAGGACCACTAGCTAGTAGCAGTCAGAATTGACATTTTATAGCCAGGTATGGTGGTGCTGCACACCTGTAATCCTAGCAGCAGTTCAGAGGTGAAGGCAGGAGCCTTGGGAGTTCGAGGTCAGCTTCAGCTACATAAAGAGTTTGAGGCCAGCCTGGGTTATATGAGATCATGTCTCAAGAAGAAAATAAAAAAGTAAGCCGAACACGGGTGGTGCACGCCTTTAATCCCAGCACTCGGGAGGCAGAGCTAGGTGGATCTCTGTGAGTTCAAGGCCAGCCTGGTCTACAGAGTGAGTTCCAGGACAGCTAGGCCTACCTATTACACAGAGAAACCCTGTCTCAAAAAACAAAACACAAAAATGAAGGGAAAAAAGGGTGTATGTTTTATTTGTATTTAAACTTTGGTTTGGTTTGGTGTTTTGTTTGTTTGTGGTGCTAGGAACTTAATCTAAGGTCCAATGCTTGGTACTCACTATATAGCCTAGGCTGGCCTTGAATTTAAAATCCTTCTAATCTGTCTCCAGAGCACTACAATTGCAAGGATTTCCCCATTCTACACAAAGTGGGTGGCTGCCTCCCTACCAGGTTGGGGACTTTTTTGGGTGAATCTATAAGCTTCTCTCCCTCTTTCAGGATTTCATGTCTGTGCTGCTGGATGGATGGCCAAGGGCAGAGTTGGATACCCCATTGTGAAACCTGGGCCCAACTGTGGATTTGGGAAAACTGGTATTATCGATTATGGAATCCGGCTCAACAGGAGTGAGCGATGGGATGCCTATTGCTACAACCCACATGGTTTGTTCTTTGAAATGATAATTCTGTTTTTGCAAAAGCAGTTATACAAACAACAGCAATGAAGCAGTTACCTGCCAAGAGATTACTAAAAGGAAACAGCTTTTCCTTCTAAAAATGAGTGAATGTAGTGAGGAGGATGATAAAATTCTACCTACCATTCATAGGTCCTTCCTTGCTGTTCAGGGCATTGAATTGTGTTCCCTCACATATTCTCACTAAAGGAGAGTTACTCTTCATTCATGCTCCTGGAGAAAAGAGCAGACTCTTCTTTTCAGGTCTGTTCTCCCAGACAACAGAACAAAGTGTTATTTATTATGTTTCAGAGCCCTTCCAGCATTTGCTAACACACTGATGTGATGAAGTATTGGATCTACCTTATGAGGAATTCCGTATCACAGTAGGAGAGTGATAGCAACATTCTAGGCTCCTGTCACAGCATTGCTTAATGGTCCTGACCATCGGAGAACAGCCTTGCGTGTCCACGAGCAGCTTATAGCTCAAAATGAAGTAGATTCCAAGTTGAAAACATTTTTCTTAGAGCTGGATACTACACTCATTCAAAACAAGTACAGGCATTTATCACAGGACTATGACCAACAAGTCACTTTGGTTCCTTGGTTTGTTTGTTTGGGTATTGTTTTTGTTACTGCTGTTGCTATTTGGGGGGTTTTGTTTATTGTTTGTTTGTTTTGCTTTGTTGTGGTTGTTTTTAGTCTTTGTTTTTTTTAGACAGGGTCTCATTGTTCACCCCTGGCTGTTCTGAAACTCACTATGTAGACCAGGCTTACCTCAGCCTCAGAGTGCTGGGATTAAAGTGTGTGCCACCACACCAGTCCCAAATCAACTTGTACATACTTTAAGCTTTTGGTTCTAGCCTGTGCTATACTACCATATATTTAGTCATTGTTAATAGTCATTGTCAGAGTCTAGAATAAAGCCAAGTATGGTGGAGGCATAAGCAGGCAAATCTCTGGGAGTTCGAAGCCAGCCTGGTCTACATAGTGAGTCCCCGGCCAGCCAAAGCTATATAGTGAGACTCTGCCTCAGAAAAACATAAACAAATAATAAAGTCAAAGTATCGGAGAAATGAAGAGGTGTTAATGAAAGGGATCTTCCAGGATCCATTGTCCCCTGATAAGGATGCCATCTTAATTCACAAATCTTTATAAATTGCTGTCTTTTCTCATGGCAGCTACTTCTTACTCTGGGCATATGTGCACAGAATCCTGGAGAGTTGCTCTTTTCCAATTCTCAGGGCACTCAGCTTACTTTTAAAAAAATTTTAAATTTAAAGAAAATTTAGAAACTACTGTTAGCTATAAGCATACACAATATACTATGCATAATGTATTGTCATTTCTTTAGTATTTATGTAAAAATAATAAATAATATCTAAGCAAACCTTCTTTTCCTATTTCAGCAAAGGAGTGTGGTGGTGTCTTTACAGATCCAAAGCGAATTTTTAAATCTCCAGGCTTCCCAAATGAGTATGACGACAACCAGGTTTGCTACTGGCACATTCGGCTTAAGTATGGTCAGCGAATTCACCTGAGCTTTTTGAACTTTGACCTTGAACACGATCCAGGCTGCCTGGCTGACTATGTAGAAATATATGACAGCTACGATGATGTCCATGGCTTTGTAGGAAGGTGGGTAATGCTTCCCTGCCCAGGATGATCAGAGAACTTCCAAAGTTTATCTGATGCTTCTTTAGTTTTCTCTCCCCTGTTTCTATGATATTGTTGATACTCAGTGTTTCTATTCTCTCCAGCAGAAAGTAATGCTTTTCCTCTTCCTCCTCCTCTTCTTCCTTCTCCTCTTCTTCCTTTCCAACCTTCTTCATCTCTTCTTTATCAGGGGAGCTGGGATTGCAGGCTGGCCTTGAAATCATTTTGTAGTTCAGACGGGCCTTGAATTCCTGATCCTCCAGCCTCCACCTCCAAAGTGCTGGGATTACAGGCATGCTTCATCTCCCCCACCCCCCATCCCTCACTCCCTTGTTTCCATATAACTCACCTACAAAGATTTTCCTGAGTTGGCTGTGCCTACACCGATTACAAAAGCCGTGAAGCTGCCTTTGATTGTTGACCTATAAAACCTCGTTGTCTAGTTAGTCAAAACCTCACGTGACTAAAGACATGGGAAATGAAATTCCTGTTAAAATGTGCAAGTCAGTCTCTCCCTCTCTTCCTCTCATTTTGTGTACACATTGAGTTTTCTGTAGTCCAGGCTAGCCTCAAACTCACTATGTAAAAGAGAATGACTTTGAACCTGGTTCTTCTGCACCCACCTCCCAAGTATTGGGTCACAGGCAGTGACACCAGGCCTGGTTTATTAGATGCTGCGGATGGAACCCAGGACCTTGGACATGCAAGATAACCACTCTACCAACTGAAATACATGCCCTGCCAACTTCCCTTATTTTTCAACATGCTTGGACATAGTCTTTTTGTGTTCCCATCCCAATTTGGGCAGGTGGGAAAGTAGGGATCTTGTGCTGTAGCAGGCCGAATGAGTGTGGTGACATTCAGATCTGCCACTGGCACAGTACACTCAGTGTGGTCTGTGTATTCATCTGAGAGTTTAGGATTTTGACATTGAAGATGATCCAGATTTCTTGGCTAACTTTGAACTCATGGAAATCTTCCTGTCTCAGCCTCCTGAGTGCTGGGATTACGGGTGTGATCCAAGATGTCCTGGGTCAATCCTGAGATTCACTGGAGAAAAATCAGTTCCAGCGTTGTAGGCCAAATTTGAAACAAGCTTTACTAAAATATTAAATACTGACCAAGATGGCCGTTGGTCAGGATGAGTCTTGGAAATACCCCAGCTGAGTGGCCCCTAGATACGTGTTGTCATGGCTTTTATGAACAAAGTTCAGAGGCCACCATACTTTCCTATGAAGCGTTGTTATTTTTCCAAGAACTATAACTCCCAGCAGCCCAGGAAATTAGTTACCTGGTCCTTGGCAATATGGAGTTTACAACTACAACTCCCAGCATTCCAGAAAGTTACCTGGTTCTTGGGCAGGTGGGGCTTACAGATTAATTTTGGATCTTACACCTGCTCCAACATCTTCATATAGCTTAAATTTTGAACGCCTTACAAAACATTTCTAAACTGACATATATGTAATCAGCTGTTTTATAATGCAAGTCCCATTTAATAACTTGTATTATTACTTATCAGTGGACTATCACTTACCAATTTCCTACCGTACATGGCAGGAACTTAGTAGAAGAACCCAGAAGAGGGAGCAGTTCAAAATGGCAGGCTCAATTATTTCGCTTTGTCTATGGTAGGGTCTCTGTATGGAGCCCAGGCTGACCAGGCTGACCTTCACTGTGCAAGTCCAGGTCATCCTGAACCCTCAGTTCTCCTGCCGACTGGGATTGAGGTGTGCACACACACTCAACTCAGGCGCAATCAGTTTTTGGATTATGTTGAAACATGTGACTTAAAAACAATTAAAAATGGGGATTTCTTGCACAAACTATGGGGATTTTTGACTGAAAGTATGCATAACAAAAAATACAGGAGGCTGAGAGGTGAGAACTTTTTGGATCAGGAAATGCAGCCAACTTCATTTTTTTTTTTTAAGTATTCCTAGTATTCATGAAGCCCTGAATTTGATCCTTGGTACCCCAGCATGCAGTCGAGCCCATATACATAGACACACATAATTCACTGAAGCTTGTGAATTAGATGATGTTTTAATTCTAAAATCAATTAAAGACCTAAATAAAATCATATAGTACTATTTTCAGGTTTTTTATAAGGCTTATTTATTATTTATTGTATTTATACATGTAATTTTCCATTATAGTGTATTCATCCTTTCTCTGGAATTGTAGTTTTAGAAAGCTATAAAACCTATATATTTTTTAATAAATTATAGAAGGAATTATTTCAAGTCGTAATTCAGAATAAAAACAAAATCTTATACCAATAGGGTCTATAGTTAGGTATTTCATACCTATGATTTTTCTGCATTTTAATATTTATCCTATAGCTTACAATAATACCATCAACTAAACACCCACACCTCCCATCACTACCAAAATGCTGTGAGTAAAGGCTGGGACCAAGAACAAGGTACCAAGCTGGGTAGTGGTGGCGCTCACCTTTAATCCCAGCTCTCGGGAGGCAGAGACAGGTGGATCTCTGTGAGTTCGAGGCCAGCCTGGTCTACAGAGCGAGATCCAGGACAGGCACCAAAACAACACAGAGAAACTCTGTCTCAGGGGAAAAAAAAAAAAAGAACAGAGTACCAGGCAAGTGCTCTACCATTGACTCCATGCCTATTCTTCACAAAATTCAGGGTTAAGAAGAAACTTAGGGTTGGAATTCCACTGGTAGAGTGTCAAGTGCAGGAAGCCCTGGGTTTGAGTCCCAGCACCCCACAAAACTGGACCTGGCAGCACATGCCTGTGATCCCAGTATTTAGAAAGTAAAGGGCAGAGGCAGAAGTTCAAGGCTGTCCTCAGGTAGCACCGGAGTTTCTGTTCGTTTATTGAGACAGGTTCTCACTATTTAGCCCTGGCTGGTCAGAAACTCTATGTAGACCAAGCTGGGCTGAACTCACGGGGATCTGTCTGCCCCTGCCTACCTATGGCTGGGCTTAAAGGTGTGTGCCATCATTCCTGGCACTAATTTGACTTTTCAAGCCAACCTGGATACAGGAGACCTTGCCTCAGATAAATAAATAAAACATGAAAAAAAACCTGTTAACCAGAAACAATTTTCTTTATCTTCCAAGTGAATTCACATTCTCTGCTGAGCAAGCAGTTTTGCAGCTTCTTAAAGGAGAAAGGCTACAAACATCTTATAAATCTGATTAAGACTGTGGGACTGGGTATTGTAACACACGTGTTAAGTCCAGTACTCAAGTGGCAAAGGCAGGCAGATCTCTAGTGAATCCCAGGGTGCCAGTATTATGTAGAGTGACCCTGTCTCAGAGGAAAAAAAGAAAAAAAAAAAGATTGTAAGATTAATTAAAACTATATCCTTTTCTCTCCTTACAAATCCATGCTTAAAAAAAAAAAAAGAGTATCCCAGCATTAGGAGGCAGGGGCAAGCAGTCCTCTGTGAGTTCTAGGCCAGCCCAGCCAGCCTTGTCTACATAGTGAGTTCTAGGCTAGCCAGGGCTACATGAATGAGACCCTATCTCAAAAAACCATTTTATTTTTTTGACTAGAGGAAATTTGTGGGGAATAAAGTATTTTGTCATAAATAAGAGCCATATCAATAGTTGTGTGCTTCTTGTGTGTGTGTGACTTCTCTTTTCTAAAAATTCTCTTTCAGATACTGTGGTGATGAACTTCCAGAAGACATCATTAGCACAGGTAAAACCCAAATTACAGCAGAATGTTCCTTTGCTTTTCCATACTGCCCTCAATATCATGCACCTTTTAAACCTGAGAGGGCTAAGCATAGAGCCATGCCAATTTTTATTCTAAAGATTTTGAGCAACTCTGTGATCAAAATAGCGTGTGTGTGGACAGTTCTCATCGGCAGGCATCAGCTGGAAGCCACGAGTCCCTGAGAACTGCATCGCCAGGGGTCTGGAGTGGTAATAAATGAGTGGGAACTGGCACTGGGCTCAATAGTAGAGTCCTCGTTTTGCACATGCAGTGACCCTAGATTTGATTCCCAGCACAGTCAATAATAATGATAACAATAACAACAACAACAATCATAGTAGCTGGAAATATTCACTGATAAAAGACTTAAGTGAATTATCAAGTAGTTACACACAGCGTCCGCCATAGTAAAGGACTGCATTGTTTGTATCCCATTTCTGTCTTGGTACAACAGTCCTTACAGTTCCTTGTGGTATTTTCAGCAGCCATCGCATAAGGAAAGGAAAGTGCTGGGCTAGACGGCCATAAGGTTTCTTTATTGGCAACCACAGGGAACTTTTAGTATCCTAATTTAATGTAAATCTCAAAAGGCTGGATATAATAGGCAATGCTTCCTAAATCATACACACCCCCAGAGTTATTTTGTATGCTTATGTTCTAAGAAGTAACGCCAGTTAAAAATGACCTCTTAGTAACATAAATTGATCACAATTGGCAATATCACTCTTTAAGTTATCTTAAACTGCTCTTTAAAATTTTTGTTTTTGGTTTTTGGTTTTGGTTTTTTCGAGACAGGGTTTCTCTGTGTAGTTTTGATGCCTGTCCTGGATCTCACTCTGTAGCCCAGGCTGGCCTCGAACTCACAGAGATCCACCTGCCTCTGCCTCCCAAGTGCAAGGATTAAAGGCGTGCGCCGCCACCGCCTGGCTAAATTTTTATTTTTAGCTAAAACCTTTGTTTTCTCGGAAGTCTCTGTTTTCTTTCTCTTTCCAGCGCCAGGACTTGGCATTCTGATAGGTTCTGTTTTCTCTCCAAGTCATAAAATTATCACCACGCTTTGCACCTAAGAACAGCAGCGCTCCAGAGACTGGCGGTGCTGAGTCCTTTTTTAATGGCCTCCCACAGCCTGCCTTGCAGCCTCTCAGTTCTGAGGTGTCATTTTTACAAGCTGTGAAGCTCTCTACTCCATCTTTGAATGACGACTGTCTAGACCTTATTAATTTGTTATTGTTACAATATTCCCAAGAAAGGAAACTCACTATAAAACTCTTATTTCTCTTATCTCAAGGACATATTTTATGTGAACAGAAGATTGGAACAAGGTTGGCTTTAGAGCTTTACGAGGGAGTTGGAACATAAAAATTCTTCTTAAAAAAAAACCACAGCATTGGCCGGGCTCTCGGGAGGCAGAGGCAGGCGGATCTCTGTGAGTTCGAGGCCAGCCTGGGCTAGAGAGTGAGTTCCAGGAAAGGCACAAAGCAACACAGAGAAACCCTGTCTTGAAAAACCAAGAAAAAAAAAAAAAGCAGAGCTGGGTGTGGCAGGAGGATCACACAAGAATGTGAGGATAGCCTGGGGTACATAATGACTCGCAGGGCTACCTAGTGAGATTCTGTCTCAAAAATAATGACAAAAAGCATGCATGGGAAGACAGACTATTTGTCCTAAACAGTTAACTTACAGCTAGGGCAATCAAACCCGCACTGCGGTTTTTAGAATACTTTATCTCTAGCAACTCTTTGTTAGATTATTTGTATTTTGTTTATAAGATTGTTCTTTGTACATTAGAGACACTATTTTCTCTTGTTTTGGCTTCCTCTACCACATAGTAATTTTTTTGTTTGTTTGTTTTTTTTGAGACAGGGTTTCTCTGTTTAGCTTTGCACCTTTCCTGGAACTCAATCTGTAACCCAGACTGGCCTCGAACTCAGAGATCCGCCTGCCTCAGCCTCCCGAGTGCTGGGATTAAAGGCGTGCGCCACCACCGCCGGCTCTTTTATGTATTCTTTTGTGAGATGATAAGTCATTTAATTGTCAGACAAATCAAACTGGAGTAACCTCTTTGTTCCTATGTGTGCCTCCCCCGACCCCTACAGGAAATGTCATGACCTTGAAGTTTCTGAGCGATGCATCCGTCACTGCCGGAGGTTTCCAGATTAAATATGTCACTGTGGAGCCTGCATCCAAATCCAGCCAAGCCAAAAATATAAGTAGTACTGGAAATAAAAAGTTCTTACCTGGAAGATTCAGCCATCTATAAAAAATTTTTAAGGAGATGTTCAAAACATACAATATTTATGTTTGTAGCTTTTGGATCTCCTTTGTTCTCACTTTTGTATTTTTATTATTAACGTGTATTTATTATTTTTCCGAATGTGAAAGCAATATGTAATTGTGGGGAAAAATTGAAAAATATACACGGGCTGGGGAGATGGCTCAGCGGTTAAGAGCACTGACTGATCTTCCAGAGGACCTGGAGCTCAGTTTCCAGCACCCACATGGGCAGCTTACAATTGTCTGCAACTCCAAGATCTGACACCCTCACACAGACATATAAGCAGGCAAAACACCAGTGCACATAAAATAAAAATAAATTATTTTTTAAAAAAGAAAAATACAGAAAACTTCAAATGAGTGAAAAAAAAAGCCTCATAATTCTACTACACAGGAATAACTAGTATTAAGATTTTTCAATGTTTGTCTTTCATTTGTTTTTCTACTTGTAGCATATGTATATATGTAACTATACGTATTTGTATTTGAATTTTGTCATTCTGCATTATGTACAATTTTATAACCTGATATTTTTAATGTAAACATTCATAGCTTGAGCAATTCCCAAGATCACTGAGTTTTCTACAAACTGGGACTTTGAGCAGCTGTAAATATCCCCTAGTATGATTGTTTCCTGCTTTATTTAAGCCAAATCCATATTGGGATTTTAGATTGTTTTCATAAAAATTGCTGTAATAAATACTCTTGGACATAAATATCTTGCAGGTCTTTGATTTTATGGGGACATAGGTCTACATGTAGAAATATGAATCAGAAGCTAATAAAATAGAATCTTTCCTTCTTAAAGTTTATTTATTGAGTGGTGTGTGAATGTGTGTGTGTGTGTGTGTGTGTGTGTGTGTGTGTGTGTGTGTGTGTGATCGAGCACACCATGTGCATGCAGGAGCCTGTGGAAGTTAGAATAGGATATCAGATCCTATGAAACTAGAATTACAGTCAGTTGTGAGCTGCCATGTGGATTCTGGGACCTGAACACAGGTCCTCCAGAAGTGCAGCAAATGCTCTTAACCACTGAGCCACCTCTCCAGGCCCAGAACTTCTCTCTTTTAATTAGCAAAAAAAAAAAAAAAAAAGACACAACAGTGTAGTTTGGTTGGTAATTTGGCTTTTAGCTCTCTCTGGGTTCCTTGGAGGGTCCGACAAACAAGGCAGTCAGTCTGAGTGACTCATGTGGCCTGGTGTGTTGGGCCTAGCACAGGAGCTCAAGCCAAGCAGTAGCCTCCTGGGTCTCATTTAACATACGAGCATGCCCAGTAAGAGGTTAGCTATTCCAGGGCTGGAGAGGTAGTACAGAAGTTAGAGGCAGAGACTCCTCTTGCAGAGGACCCACGTTCGGTTCCCAGCATCTATGTCAGATGACTCAGAACCACTTTGTACCCCCAGTTCCAGGGTATCCAGATCTTCTGTAGGCACCCACACCTATGTGCATCTATCTACTTATAGACACAGGCATAATTTAAAACAATAAATATTTTTAAAAGTGATTAGGAGCTGGAAATATGGTTCAACAGTTAAGAACACTGGCTGCTTCTCCAGAGGACCTGGGTTCAATTCCCTGTAACCACATGGCAGCTCACAATCATCTGCAGCTTTAGTCCCAGAGGGTCTGATGTCCTCCTTTGGCCTCTGAGGGCACCAGGTATACACAGACACCTACAGGGATAAAAACTAACAAATATCACATAAGCAAAATAGAAGCTGGGTGTGGTGGTGCACACCTTTAATCCCGGCACGCAGGAGGCAGAGGCAGGCAGATCTCTGAGTTCAAGGCCATCCTGGTCTACAGAATGAGTTCCAGGACATCCAGGGCTACACAGAGAAACTCTGTCTTTAAAAAAAAGAAAGGAAGGAAGGAAAGAAGGAAGGAAAAAAGAAAGAAAGAAAGAAAGAAAGAAAGAAAGAAAGAAAGAAAGAAAGAAAGAAAGAAAAGAAAAGAAAAGAAAAGAAAAGAGAAAGAGACCATAACTCTAGTTCCAGGATACACATGGTATACAGGCATACATGGGGGCAAAACTCTCATACACATAAAAAATAATTTATTTTTATTTTATACACATTGGTGTTTTGCCTGCATATATGTAAGGGTGTCAAATTCCCTGGGACTGGAGTTATAGACAGTTGTGAGCCGCCATGTGGGTTCTGGGAATTGAACCTGGGTCCACTGGAAGAGCAGTCAATGCTCTTAACTACTCCAGCCCCCAATTTTAAAAAATTTTAAAGAGGGCCGTGGAGATTGCTCAGTGGTTAAGAGGTTCCAGGTTCAATCCCCAACAGCCACACTGTCCATCACTCCAGTCCCAAGATAATACATGATACATAGATATACATGTGAGCAAAACATGCACATGCACACACAATAAATGAAATAAACCTAGAAACTGTTTTAAAAGCTGGATGTGGTTGTGCATTCCTTTAATCTCAGCACCCAGTGGGCAGAGAGGCAAAGGATCTCTATGACTTTGAGGCCAGCCTGGTCTACATAGAATGCACCAGGATATCTAGGGCTACATAGTGAGACCCTGTCCAACAGGGTGTGGGTGGGGGACTGAGAGAGAGACAGAGACAGAGAGGAGATTAGATTCAGCTGTAAAGAAAGCTCTTTTTTTTTTTGTGACACCTCCTAGGCAACTGGTTGTGTCAAGATGAAGTTGGATGTCTCCTTCCCAGCTGCCATCTGTGTGCATGGCCACAGAAGTGGCTGCTGATGCCCTGGCCGAGGAGTGGAAGGGCTGTGTGGTCTGAATCAATGGTGGGAACAACAAACAAAGTCTTCCCATGAAGCAGGGTGGCTGGAGGCCAATAGAGTACACCTGCCCTTGAGTAAAGGACATTCTTACAGATCAAGAGAGAGGAATCACAAGTATATTGGAGGGTGTGGATGCCAATCAGAGTATTCAGAACTTGGTTATTGTAAAAAAAAGAAAGAAGATTCCCACTATGCTGACCTGACAGATGCTACTCTGCCTCTGCAACTGGGTCCCCAGAGAGCTAACAGAGTCTGAGAACTTCTCCATCTCTCTAAAGACGAGGCCCAGCAGCATGTTGTCAGGAAGCCCTTAAACAAGGAAGGTAAGAAGCTCAGGACCAAAGCCACAAAGATTCAGTATCTTGTTACCCAACGTGTCCTGCAACACAAATGCCCACGTATTGCTCTGGAGAAACAAATAACTAAGAAAAGTTAGGATGAGGCTGCAGAATTTGCTAAATTTGTGGCCAAGAAAATGAAGGGAGCCAAAGAAAAACACCAGGAAAAGACTGTCAAGAGACATAGGCTGTCCTTGTGAGAGCTTCTGTTTCTAAATCTAAGTCTAGTAAAAAATAAGTCTTTAAGTGTAACAAATAAATGATCATAGCTTGGGGGATAAAAGGAAAAAGAAAATGATTAAATTCACAAATAAATGGATGGCATTGGAAACAATCACTGTAAGTGAAGTAACTCAAACCCAGAAAGACAAATTCCCTATGTTCTCTCTTATATGTGGATATTATCTTTATATCTTTGGATATATTTAAATTGAAATACCCCATAGATGGCAGTACACTAGTAAGGAGCCATGGGCAGGGACAGGGGGTCTTCAAGGGAAGGGTTATGCAATGTTGGTAATATAAAGGGGTATGGAGTGGAATGCCAGTGGTACACTAGTAAAGGGCCATGGTGGCAGGGGTGGCATTCAAGAGAAGGGGTGTAGAACGTTGGTAATATAGAGGGGTATGGAATGCCAGTGGTATCAGAGGGGGAAGGAGAATAACAGCACAGGGAGGGGTAAAGACAGTGGGGGGTGGGAGGGCAGGGCAGAAGATGGAGTACGGGTGAGAACAATCAACAGGAAAGGCATAGATTAGAAACTAGTCATGTAGCGTGGGACTGAGAAAGGGAATTAATCAAAAGCCTACAAAACAAGTAAAACAAGTTGGAGAGAGTGGAAAAAGAGACCATGATTCATGACTACTTCCGTGATCAGAAGTAACACACGATCACCCTCCCAACTGGGCAGAAAGGCTGGCAAAGGGTGTGCTGGCCACATACTGCCTCTGCTACAATTCACTTGAAATGACCAATCCCGAGATCACTACAGTCTCCACTTGTTTTCCATCACAAGTCCCAGAAAAGTCTTTCGTTTCAACTCTCTCCCTGAAAAAGTGTATATCCCCTCCCCTACTTTCTTTAACCCTAGAGTTGATCCCCATTTATCATTCAACACTTCTTTTTTTTTCTCTCCCTCACTACAGTGAAAGTTTCATTAAAAATAGTGGCTTTCTTACATGACTGCATCCACACACTGTCTCCATAAGAGCCTGCCATACAGAGGGTCAATGAAATGAAGCAAAGAATTAGCATTGTTCCCATGCCCCAAATGAAGTATAATCAGCTTACAAATCGGTACAGTATGACAATGAAGATATAATTGCTTATTATAAGCAATCACAATCTATATTCCGAACACTGAGGACTGGAGCACACATGTTTTGTGTCAAAGACAGTACAGTAACATGAGTAGAAAAATATTCAATATTGACCGTTATACAACCAACACGGAATAGTTCTAATACAAGCAGAGTAGCAAGGAGCAGCTAAGATACAAGCAAGCCCGGTGAGGTGGTGCCCATAATCCGAGCACTTTGGGAGCTACGGTAGCAGCTCCCTCCCACACTGGCCTGCTTCCTTCAGATTCTCAGGCGACTTCCGAAACCTCTTGAAGTCTGCTGCAGCTTCTTTAACTTGTATCCATTTGTAAGGCACATAAACACATCCAGATATACACACAGACGTACTGAGGGCTGTGCTCTGTGTGGTGTGAGAGTCAATGTCAGTGATTAAAACTGGAATCAAAGAGCCTACATTCCCCTCTGCCAAACACCAAGGAAGGCAGTGTTAGATGGCAAGCTGCTGCCTCTGAAAGCAGTGATCCTTGTGACTTTACTGTTATCCAATGAATTCTGACATTGTTAGAAGATACAGGTGTACAGGTGTACTCTTCCGTGTTTCTGGCATAACCTGCTTACGTCAGGAGGCCTGCCATGATGATCGAGGGGAAGACTGTCAGAAGCCCAAGCGTTACCAGGGGTTGCTATGGCTGCTGCCAGAGATCCCAAGGAAGACAGATGCCAAGAGAGCAGTTTGGAGAGTACTTGGCTCCATGTTGGAAGCCTAGAGACAGAGGCTTGTTCCTTAAGTAGGAATTTGCTTCATGAATTGTAATAGCCACAAGCTGTCCATTACTATGAATGACTGACCTGTCTTAGCTACTTTTCTATTGCTGTAAAGCGACACCTTGAACTAGGCAGCTCCTAAAGAACAGCATTTACCTGGGGACTTGCTTACAGTCTTAGAGAGTTAGTCTGTTAATTGTCATGGCAGGGATTATAGCAGCAGGCAGGCAGGCATGGCGCTGGAGCAGCATGGTAGTTTACATCCTGATCCACAAGTTAGAGGCAGAGAGAGAGAGAGAGAGAGAGAGAGAGAGAGAGAGAGAGAGAGAGAGAAAGACTGGGAATGGTGTGGACTTTTGAAAACCTGCTCCCAGTGACACACTTTCTCCAACAAGGCCACACCTCCGAATTCTTCCCAAACAGTTCCACCAACTGGGGTACCAAGCATTCATATATATGAGCCTATGGAGCTAGTCTCATTCAAACCATCACATGACCCAGTTAACACAGCCCTGTACATTACTCCATTGACACTGGTGTTGAAAGAACCTCACAAACAAAAGATGTTGATCATACCATACTTCATGGGACTCGGAAGCCAGACAATATCTTCCACAATGGCAAGCAAAAGAGCAAGCTAGAGTAGTAAACCACTATATGAGTTTTGGAAAACACATTTGTTGGCTCACCTTATTATCCCCTGGACAAATGAGCTGTGTGTCCCATAATGAGAAACCAGACATCTGATTGCTGTGTTATTTGATGTATGACTGTGTGTTATATGGAACTAGTGGAAAAAGCAAGACACAAATTCTGTCAAATTTCATACCACCACTCTGATGAATTGAATGTCATTATGACAATGAAGTTACTTTGAAGAAACCACCCACCTAAGTTGAAGAAATTCTTTCCTTAAAAATTTTTTTTGCCAGGTGGTGGTGGCACACGCCTTTAATCCCAGCACTTGGGAGGCAGAGGCAGGTGGATCTCTGTGAGTTCGAGGCCAGCCTGGTCTACAGAGGGAGATCCTGGACAGGCATCAAAACTACACAGAGAAACCCTGTCTCAAAAAAACAAAAAAAAAATTTTTAATTAATTTATTTTATTTTATGTGTGTGTAAACCACACAGATGCCCAGTCCTGGAACTGGAGTTACAGATAGTTGTGAGCCACTGTGCGGGTGCTAGGAATGGAACCCAGATCCTCTTAGCTACTGAGTCATGTCTCCAGCCCTGAAGAAACTCTCGCGAACCTTGTTTTGCAGAAGAGTCCATCTTGAGAGAGCGATGCTTATGAGTGCTTCCAGCGGTGAGTAAGCTGAAGCAGAAGGACACACAGTTGGAGGAGGAAGAAGGACAGTCCTCAGAGGTCATCCAGAAAGACTGCAGCAGAAGGAACTGAGCTCCATGTGGGAGGGAGACCAGCAAGGCAGACGAGCTGGAACAGAGAGGCTGGTGACAAACTTCCCAAAGGAGCGGAAATTCCTACCTTTGGAAAGTCACAGACCTTCCTGATCCATCCTCAGGCCTTAGGAGAAAGTTCATGTTGGTGGAGAAAGTAGAGAATAATAAAGAAGGAAAATGTGGCGTCAGCTCCCCTTCACATGCAAGGGCCTGAAGCAGAGGATCCATGCCACCCAGTTCATTCCCTGTCCAACATTGAAGAAACCATCAACTGGAGAGAGCTGGCAGGCAGACCCTGGACATGTGCTCAGCTAGGACAGACAGGGTCTGGTACAGTATTTGATAATGCTACCACCACCACTACTGTCTGGTTTGCTTGTTTGAGGCAGAACTTCAAGCTACCTCACACTTGCTAAGTGCCCGAGGAGAACCTTGAGTTCCTGATCCTCCTTCCTCTACCTCCCAAGTGCTGGGATTACAGGTGAGCACCACCATGTCTGGTTTTCTGTGGTACTTGGAATGGAACCCAGAACTTCCTGTCCACTAGGCAAGCTATCAGCCAACCTACACCCCCAACCCTAAAGATGGATACTCAGCTGCTGTAGTTTTATATTCAACCGCTGTAGCCTTATATACTTGCTTCCATGAGCCACATCTTAGTGGATAGTAAGTATATTTTGGAACTGTTTTTGCTGTTTTTTTTTTTTAGCAAAATTTGTACAAGATGTCCACATATTTCATTTCTTTCTTCTAAGAAGGATTTATGAAAAAAAAATGACACTCTCAGGGAGGGGAAAAAATGACACTCTCCTAGTTGGTTGGGCCTTTAATCCTAAGTCTTATTACTACAGGGAAGCTAAGATGTGACATTCTAGATCTCAAGAAAAAATAATGTTAGGGAAAGAGCATTTACTCAGAAGGAGTTCAGTCTAAAGGTTTACATGACAATGTGCTCTGCCTGTATTTGTAATCATGAAAGTAGCAAGCAGAGGAGCCATGGGCCCTGGTATTGAGGGACCGTATTATGTCTATCCAAATGCAGCAGCGTCAGCAACACAGATGTTGTCAGTCATGCTTCTTGCTACAGAGGTTGCAGCCGGTGTGTGACTTCACTATTGATATAGAGTTTATGTGCAAATTATAGTAATGAATGGGCAACAGAATAAATTCCAGATAGAGGAGAAGCCATGGCAGGGGCCCTTTCATCCCGTCACAGGTCATAACACAAAGCTGCAGTAGTTTTTACAGTATGTGCTATTTAAGGAGAGACAGGGTCACCTTCCTGACAACCCTATTAAAAGATTCCCAGTAGCATTCCAACTCCAATGTGGTTGGAAATATGGATAAAAGTGACTTACTTCAACTTCAGAACTGGACAAAGAAATTGATTTAGAATCTGGTGGAGAGGTAAAAAACGGGAGATGAAGCTTTTGAATGAGATGTGGACTTACCTTCTGCCAAGACCTATTCCAAGGTAGCAAAGACATTCACTAACACAACTAAAGAAATTTATTTTTAAAAAATCCAAGAAAGCTCATGACATATTCATAACGAGGAATGCGGGTTAAAACTGGTTCTCAGTGAGGGACTACTTACAAAGGCCACAGGGGGAATCACAGGCCAGGGAAGACTGCCCTGGGGAGCTACTCAATCTGTTGCCCTTCCATCCTGTTCAACTGGGGTATGAAGCTATTCAAAATGGACTTACATCACAGGAGACTTCAATCCTTCAAATTCTTGCATAACTTTTAGTAAGTGGTTACTAAAAGTTACATAAAGAGATAGGATTTGGAGATTATATTTATTTCCATCCTTGGTTGATTTCTAGGTAAAATGGTAGGATTGTTTTTGTTAAACCTCGCCTAGTGTCCTTAATCTCCAACTGAACGGTTTGGTTGGTTTGTTGAGGCAGTGTCTCCTGTAGCCCAGGGTGGCCTCAGGCTTACTCTGTAGCCAAGCATAACCTTCAACTCTTGATCTTGCTGCTCAGCTTTCCAAGTGCTAGAAGTAGAAGAATGCACCATACGCTTGAAAACCCATGCTGGGTACTAAACTCAGGGCTTTGAGCATGCTGGGCAAGCTTGCTATTTGCCCACAATTTCCTTAAGACTTCCTCAGTAAAGGATTCATTAGCCTCAGTGAGTACTATTGGTAAAAACACCACTTAATGAGTGAGAAGAGCAGAAGCAATTTTAAAGCCATTTGCTCATTGCTAATGGCAAAGGTGTCTTGGACTTTTATATCCTGCATTATTGGTATTCTGTATATTTAATTTAATATCCTGTTTAGGTATACTTTGCCAAGCTTGAGTTCTTTTATGTATTTGCCTAAATTCTATACTATTAAAGCTTAAAGCTAGCCAGGTGGTGACTCATGCTTTTAATCCCAGAGGCAGAGTCAGGCAGACTTCTGACTTCAAGGCCAAACTGGTCTACAAAGTGAGTCCAGGTCAGACAAGACTACACAGAGAAACACCATTTCAAAAAACAAAAAAAAAAATTTTAAATTTTTTTTAAAAGCTTGAAGTTACAGAGTAATTATTAGGAATTGGTTGGACACTGAATTTTAAACCTTCTGACATTGTTATGGAGCATGCTCATCTTTTCTTGCCAATAGTCCAAGAAAATATGCTTAAAAGTCACTAAAGGCCATATATGCATAGTGCGATAAATGCACAGGAGTTTAAGAAGTGTTTTGGAAATTTATTAAGGTAAATTGAGGAAATACACTCATGAATACAAAACAAAGTAGACAGCTGAGATCATTCTCTGATCTGACGGGAAGCAAATCCACCTTGCAGGCAGGAGCAGTGAGAAGGGGCACTGCCTCCTTTGGGCCACATAGCCCAAGGTCATGGGTGGAGCAAATACCACTACATTTCCCCTTTTTGTCTAAATAAGAAGGCTCTAAACTTAATGCAAACTATACACAATAAGAATGATTATCAGGGGTTGGGGATTTAGTTCAGTGGTAGAGCGCTTGCCTAACAAGTGCAAGGCCCTGGGTTCAGTCCTCAGCTCCGGGGAGTGGGGGGGAATGATTATCAAGTATTGTCCAGGAAAAACAAAGGGTAACAACATGAACAAAAATGGAACTACAACCAGCAAGAGTAATATCAAACAAGAAAGATATGCTAAATGTCCAGAAATGTCCAGAACATAGGTAAATGGCAAACTACCGAGATTACTCCAATAGCTGTCCTATCCTGAAGAATCTAACTTAAGTATCTAAAATTTTCTGAGCTAAGATGTGAGAGAATTATAATTGTAACTATCTAGTCTTCAACCCCATCAAAAATCTGAAAAGGAAAATAATAATACTGAGAAAAACAGAAAATCCAAGCAAGCAATTTCCAAAAATTCTTTCGAGAATAGACAGAGACAGCTGGCAGCCTGGATAGTCACCTAAAGTTTCTTATCATCATTGAGACATTCAATTTGGCTACAGACCTAGAATATCTGACAGACCATTTTCAGAAGCAGGAATTTTGAAAGACCATCTTACTCTGTCTTGGTAGAGTTCAGTAGTTGCTTTTCCTTGTGTCCCGCTCATCCAAAAAGGACAGCATTCAAGGCAGTCAAGGCAAGGGCAGTTCTTTGCCCAGCAGGCCATTTTGTGCCAAGAAGAAGACAAATTTCCAAACATAAATGTCTTAGAAGTCCAACATTCTCTCAGGATCAGATCAGTGCTGCCAGGAGCAATCGTGTCTCATGTCAACAGAATTCTAAGTTTTCAAAACATTTAAATGCCATATTCTGTAGGTCTATGAAGGGTTTGGAGATTACCTATCCATCTGACATATGTTTCTGTAAATATGGAGAACCTAACTAACATAACTATAGAAAAGACAAGCATGGGTAACTAAAAATCTATAAGTCTTATCTGTGTAAATAAGCTAAGAACTAAGGCTTCACATTAAGAAGATAAACAATTCTGTAAGCAGATGTACCATATAAGGACAATGACCTCAAAACTGTGACAATACACAAAATATCTTAAACAGAGATAGAAATGTATAGTGCAATATGCAACATGACAACAATATCCTTAATATGTATCAATATACAAAGTATCCTAAACAGAGGTAGAACATACATACAATATGATAAATACAATTTTACATTTGTATCAATTTACAAAGTATTTCAACTGGGGGGAAGGAATATGTATACAATACAACAAATATAGTTTTGTATTTGTATCAATATACAAATTATCTTAAATAGGAATATAAGAATAGTTTACACTTGTATCAATGTACAAGAATCCATATCAGTGCAAATTATCCAAGGCTGATATTTTACTGAATTACTTTGATAGTAAATATAATAATCTACCTTAATATCCTATACCTATCCATTCTCCTTTTTCTTTTCTAAAGGAGAATATTGAGTCTAAATTTTATTGTTCCACCCACATATAACCATTCATCCACAACCCTGAAAAAAAAACGAAAGCTTTGGGAGAGGGGTGTTGTGTAGATGTAACCAACCATCTTATTAAATAAGAAACACAGAGCCAATTCAGAGAAGAAAACCAAGAGGTCAGAGCTAAGAGCCTTACCCTTCCTGCTTCAGGGATCCTCTTCAGCCAAGAGAGCTCTCTGAAAAAGGGACCTACTTCCTGTGTGTATGTCTTTATAGTCTTTCTGTTCTGACTTCTCATTGGTTGTAAACCCAAACACATGACTGCTTTGTCACTGCCTTTCTGTAGAGACTTCCAGGTCTTCTATGGTTGGGATTGAGATTAAAGGCGTGTGTCTCCAATGCTGGCTGTATCCTTTTACACACAGAGATCTACCTAGCTCTGTCTACCAAGTGCTGGGATTAAAGGCATGCACCACCACCGCCACGTTCTTGCTATGGCTCTAATAGCTCTGACCCCCGGGCAACTTTATTTATTAACATACAATAAAATCACATTTCAGTACAAATAAAATACCACCATAGTGTTGTTTTTTTAGAATTGTTTTCTGCTGTTTAGGGAGTGATGGTATCTCTGTGGGGTCCTGTAAGAAAGCTTAGATAGTTAGGTATCAATAGAGCTTGCTGTGGGATGGTCTGTATGTCAAATGTGTTGCTGATTGGTCAATAAATAAATCACTGATTGGCCCGTGGTCAGGCAGGAAGTATAGGCGGGACAAGGAGGAGAATAGAGCTGGGAAGTGGAAGGCTGAGTCAGAGAGACACTGCCAGCCGCCATGATGACAAGCCGCATGTGAAGATGCCGGTAAGCCACAAGCCATGTGGCAAGGTATAGATTAATGGAAATGGATTAATTTAAGCTGTAAGAACAGTTAGCAAGAAGCCTGCCACGGCCATACAGTTTGTAACCAATATACGTCTCTGTGTTTACTTGATCGGGTTTGAGCGGCTTGGGACTGGCGGGTGAGAGAGATTTGTCCTGACTGTGGGCCAGGCAGGAAAACTGTAGCAACAAATGGCGTCCAACGTGTTGGCAAGAGTTTCCACCTAAAAACTGAGTAAAAAGATTCTAAAACGGAGCTAAAAACAGTTCCTAGTTGTCTCTTTCAAGTTAGCGGCAGCCTGCCGGTTTGAGCTACTGGCGGGTTCCTAGCGTGCGTGCATGTTCGACCTGCAGTATGGCGGGAATGAGGCCTCTGCAAGTGGCACATTAAGCTGTGTGGTGGATTTAGCCTTTGCTAGTACAAAAAAAAAAAAAAAAAAAAAAAGAGATTTCTGGGCTACACGCTGCTTTGATAGAAGCATAGACCCACTATTTCTGAGAGTTGATGGCTCCCAGAGCTGGCGGAAAACGTACCACCGCCATGTTGGGAAGCTGAAGTGGGCAGAGCCAGCAGCCATAGCGCCAGTGCCATTTCAGGCTTAGAAGGCTGCAGTTTAAAACAATAGGCTCAAGCCAATATAAAAAAATAAGCCACATAAAGATGGCTACCACACAGAGAATCTGGATTATGTTCTCTTTGATATTCGTAACTAAAGAAAAACATTTGATTACAAAAGCTGTTGAGTTATGCCAAAATGTATATTTTAAAGGTACCTTGACTTCAAAATTTGGATGTAAGGATATGTTGCTTTGGAAAGGAGGCTCTGCTTTTGTTTCCACAGAAAGTCAGAGGCTATGGATTTGTTCCAGATTAAGATACATCAGGTTTGACCAGCCAAGACCACCTGAAAGGTCTCCGATGACACCATGGCCCAGATGATCCAACATCCAGAACCATTTCAAGGCAACTGGCTCAGACGATACACCCTCATGGACTACTCCATAACCCTAAAATATTCTTTGTGTCCCCATAAGATACAGCGCCCCCCTCCAGCAGGAAGTAGTAAGAGAAGCTACGCCCAAATTCCCAAATATACCAAGCTGACTTTGGAGATGTGTAAAGGTTAAAACCTTCCTTTTTAAGAAAAGAAAAGGGGAGGTGCTGTGGGATGGTCTGTATGTCAAATGTGTTGCTGATTGGTCAATAAATAAATCACTGATTGGCCCGTGGTCAGGCAGGAAGTATAGGCGGGACAAGGAGGAGAATAGAGCTGGGAAGTGGAAGGCTGAGTCAGAGAGACACTGCCAGCCGCCATGATGACAAGCCGCATGTGAAGATGCCGGTAAGCCACGAGCCATGTGGCAAGGTATAGATTAATGGAAATGGATTAATTTAAGCTGTAAGAACAGTTAGCAAGAAGCCTGCCACGGCCATACAGTTTGTAACCAATATACGTCTCTGTGTTTACTTGATCGGGTTTGAGCGGCTTGGGACTGGCGGGTGAGAGAGATTTGTCCTGACTGTGGGCCAGGCAGGAAAACTGTAGCAACAAGAGCTAGCTGTAGAGTCTGCAGCTAGTCTCAGAGTAATGGATAAAATTGTCTGAGATTCTGGCTAGAAATGTAGTATGATGGACCATCTCATCTTAAAACTGTCCTGAAGAGTTTTCAGTCCAAAGTTGATCATTGAGTAATGTTCCTAGGTACCATGACATCTTTCTGACAGACCCGTATGGGATCTGATGTATGTTTTATATATATATATATATATATATATATATATATATATATATATATATATATATATATATATATATATAGGACGTTCCCTATTTCTGATGATTTCCTGTAATTGTATAAATAGTGAAGTTTATTCTGTATTATCAGGAATAAACTCAGCAGTTTGAATATGTAAAACAACTCTCTCTGCATATTGAGAGTCAGTAATAATATGGAAAAGTTCTGTGAAGTCCATTAGTACCATAAGAATGGCATACAGTTCTGCCTTTTGTACAGAACTGTAGGGGCTTTGAGCCACTTTACTTAAATCTTCTGATTTATATCCTGCCTTTCCTGATTTATTCATATCAGTATAGAATGTGGGGACTCCAGAGATTGGTTTTTGCCGTACAATATGAGGAAGGACCCATTCAGTTCTCTTTATGAATTCTATCCTCTTGCTTTTGGGATAACAGTTGTTAATCTCTCCCAAAAAGTTACTGCAGGCTCTTTGCCAGTATTCATTACCTTTCTATAAAGAGGAAATCTCCTCATTAGTTAAAGGTACTACAATTTCTGCTGGGTCCATTCCTGTCAACTTGCGAAGTCTTAATTTTCCTTTTAGAATCAAATCAGAGATCTTTTCTACATAAATCTTTAACTTGTTACTCGGTTTACATGGTAGAAATATGCATTCCAATATAATATTTTCCCTCTGCATTAAAATCCCTGTGGGGGAGTGTCTGGAGAGGAGTATGACTAGAATGCAGTTAAGTTCTGGATTCACCCAATCCACATGGGCCTCTCATATTTTCTTTTCTACTAGAGCCAATTCCTTCTCAGCTTCAGCTGATAATTCTCTTGGACTACTTAAGTCCTTGCCCCTTTTTAGGGTATTGGCCAAATTTACTAGTCCATTATAACACAAATCTTAAAAGGTTTTATTAATAAAAAAACCCAGAGCCAGAGATTGAGGTAAATTCTGAAAGATCAGAGGAATAGAACAAGCCAAAGCAAACCTTACCTTACCGACCCTCGGCTTCCAAAGAGACCTACATCCTGTATACTTATGCCTATATTCCTTTCTGTTGGGCTAACTCATTTCCTCTCTCCACCCAGCTACATCACTTCCTATCTGTCTGTACAGACTGCCAGACCTTTATGGTTAACTAGTGTTGGAATTTAAGACGTGTGCTACCACGTCTGGCTGTGTTCCCAGTGTAGTCTTGAACTCACAGAGATCCAGATCTGTGCCTCCTGAGTGACAGGATTAAAGGCATGTGCTACCATTGCCTGACGTCTGTGTTTACTATAGTGGCTGACTTTTTCCTCTGATCCTCAGATAAACTTTATTGGGGGACACAGATAAAATATCACCACAGTCCATCTTTAGGTATTCCAATGATGATCTGTAAGTTAGAAATGCTTCCTAATAATTTTTGAAAATCATTAAGAGTCTGCAATCAATCTCTCCTGAGATGTACCTTTTGGGATCTAATTTTTTGTAGATATATCTTATATCATAAGTAATTTATAGAATTTCCCCTTTGTATTTTTTCAGGAGCAATTTATATTCCCTAGCAAGGCAAAACTTTACTCCTTCAACATGTTTTCTAAGGCACCTAACTTGGGATTGGCTAATAAGGTATCATCCATATAATGGTAGATTATAGATTGTGGAAATTTTGCACAAATCATTCCCAACTGTTTTTGCACCAAATATTGGCACAGGGTAGGGCTATTTAACATTCCCTGTGGGAGGACCTTCCATTGATATCTCTAAACTGGCTGGGAATTACTATAAGTAGGTAGTGTGAAGGCAAATTTTTCTCTATCCTTTTCTTGTAGAGGTATGGTAAAGAAACAGTCTTTTAAGTCAATAACTGTAATAGGCCATTCTTATATAACAGAGAGGGCAAGGGCATCCCATTCTGTATGGAGCCCATAGGATGAATTACTTTATTTATGGCTCTCAGATCTGTCAGTATTCTCCATTTACCATATTTCTTTTTAATGACAAATACAGGAGAATTCCAAGAGCTGGTAGAGTCTTCAATGTGTTGAGTATTTAACTGCTCCTGGACCAGCTGTTCTAAAGCTTATAGTTTCTCTTCTGTCATAGGCCATTGTCCAACTGAGACAGGTTTATCTACCATTTTAATGGTAGGGCCATTGTGCTTTGTTTATGTACAGCCTGAATGGTCAGTGACTGTTTTTCATAGTATCTTTTTTTTTTTTTTTTTTTTTTTTTTTGGTTTTTTCAAGACAGGGTTTCTCTGTGTAGCTTTGCGCCTTTCCTGGTACTCGCTTTGGAGACCAGGCTGGCCTCAAACTCACAGAGATCCACCTGCCTCTGCCTCCCGAGTGCTGGGATTAAAGGCGTGCGCCACCACCACCCGGCCCATAGTATCTTTTTTTTTAAGAAAAATTTTCCATTCATTTTACACATCAATCAAAGATTCCCCTTTTCCCTCCTCCCAACCCCCCCTGCCTCCCCCTCCCAACTCACCTCCCACTCCCCCCTACAAGAAAGCAAGCCTCTCATAAGGAGGCACATCCAGTAGAGGCATGTCCAAGCCCCTCCCCCTGCCTCAATGCTCCATGAGGTGTCCCATCATAGGTAGTGGGCTCCAAAAGAGCCCACTCATGCACCAGGGATGGATTCTGATTCTACTGCCAGGGGGCCCCCCATGCAAATCAAGCTACACACCTGTCTCGCCATGCAGAGGGCCCAGCCCAGTCCCATGCAGGCTCCACAGCCATTGATCCAACTTTCATGAATTCCCACTATTTTGGTTTGGTCATCTCTGCAGGTTTCCCCATCATGATCTTGATGCGCTTGCTCATAGAATCCCTCTTCTCTCTCTTTGACTGGACTCCTGGAGCTCTGCCTGGTGCCTGGCTGTAGATCTCTGCATCTGCTTCCATCCGTCATTGGAGAAAAGCTCTGCGATGACAGTTACAGTATTCACTGATCTGATCTCTGGGGCAAGCCAGTTCAGTTCAGACACCTTCTCCACTATTTCTGGTAGTCCAAGTTGGGGTCATCCCTGGGGATTCCTGGGAACTTCCCTAGCACCCAGTTTCTCTCTATCCCCATGATGTCCCCCTCTGTCATGGTATCTATTTCACTGCTTTCTCACTCCATCCCTGTTCCAGTTCAACCATCCAATTCCCTTATGTTCTCATCCTCCATCCCCTACACTCCATTGCCTATCACTCATTCCAGTTCACTCATGGAGATCTCATCTATTTCCCCTTCCCAGGGTGAGCCATGCATCCCACTTTGGGTCTTCCTTGTTAGCTAGCTTCTCTGGAGTAGGTTGTAGTCTGGTTATCCTTTGCTTTATATCTAGTATTCACTTATGAGTGAGTACATACCATGTTTGTCCTTCTGAGTCTGGGTTATCTCACTCAGGATATTTTCTAGTTCCATCCACTTGCCTGCAAATTTCATGATGTCATTGTTTTTCTCTGCTGAGTAGCACTCCGTTGTGTATATGTGCCATATTTTCTTAATCCATTCTTCAGTTGAGGGGCATCTAGGTTGTTTCTCGGTTCTGGCTATTACTAATAATGCTGCTATGAACATAGTTGAGCATGTGTCCCTGTGGTATGATTGAGCATTCCTTGTGTATATGCCCAAGAGTGGTATAGCTGGATCTTGAGGAAGATTGATTCCCAATTTTCTGAGAAACTGCCATACTGATTTCCTAAGTGGCTGTACAAGTTTGCACTCCCACCAACAATGGAGGAGTGTTCCCCTTGCTCCACATCCTCTCCAACATAGACTGTCATTTGTGTTTTTGGTCTTCGCCATTCTAACAGGTGTAAGATGGTATCTAAGAGTCGTTTTGATTTACATTTCCCTGATGACTAAGGATGTTGAGCAATTCCTTAAATGTCTTTCAGCCATTTGTGATTCTTCCTTTGAGAATTCTGTTTAGCTCTGTAGCCCATTTTTTAATTGGATTGTTCGTTATTTTGATGTCTAGTTTCTTGAGTTTTTTTTTTTTTTTTATATATTTTGGAGATTAGTCCTCTGTCAGATGTGGGGTTGTTGAAGATCTTTTCCCATTCTGTAGGCTATTGTTTTGTCTTATTTACTGTATCCTTTGCCTTACAGAAGCTTCTCAGCTTCAAGAGATCACATTTATTCATTGTTGCTCTCAGAGCCTGTGCTACTGGTGTTATATTTAGGAAGTAGTCTCCTGTGCCAATACGTTCAAGACTACTTCCTACTTTCTCTTCTATCAGGTTCAGTGTAACTAGATTTATGTTGAGGTCTTTGATCCACTTGGACTTGAGTTTTGTACATAGTGATAGATATGGATCTATTTGCAACCTTCTACATGTTGACGTCCAGTTATGCCAGCACCATTTGTTGAAGATGCTTTCATTTCTCCATTGTAGAGTTTTGGCTTCTTTGTCAAAAATCAGGTGTTCATAGGTGTCTGGGTTAATGTCAGGGTCTTCAATTAGATTCCATTGGTCCACATGTCAGTTTTTATTCCATTACCAAGCTATTTTTATTACTATAGCTCTATAGTAGAGCTTGAGGTCAGGCATGGTGATGCCTACAGAGGTGGCTTTATTGTATAGGATTCTTTTAGTTATCCTGGGTTTTTGCTTTTCCACATGAAGTTGAGTATTGTTCTTTCCAAGTCTGTGAAGAATTGTGTTGGGATTTTTTTGATGGGGATTGCACTGAACCTGTAGATTGCTTTGGGTAAGATTGCCATTTTTACTATGTTAATCCTACCTATCCATGAGCATGAGAGATCTTTCCATTTTCTGATATCTTCTTCAATTTCTTTCTTTAGACACTTAAAAGCTCTTGTCATACAGGTCTTTCATTTGCTTAGTTAGAGTTACACCAAGGTATTTTATATTATTTTTGTCTACTGTAAAGGGTGATGTTTCTCTGATTTCTTCCTCAGCCCATTTATCATTTGTATAAAGGAGGGCTATGGAATTTTTTTAGTTAATCTTGTATCATGCCACATTACTGAAGGTGTTTATCAGCTATAGGAGTTCCTGGTAGAATTTTTGGGGTCACTTATCATATCATCTGCAAATAGTGAAAGTTTGACTTCTTCCTTTCCATTTTGTATCCCCTTGATCTCCTTTTGTTGTCTTATTGCTCTAGCTAGAACTTCAAGTACTATATTGAATAAATATGGGGAGAGTAGACAGCCCTGTCTTGTTCCTGATTTTAGTGGAATCGCTTTGAGTTTCTCTCCATCTAATTTGATGGTGGCTGTCCACCATCAAATTGCTGTAAATTGCCTTTATTATGTTTAGGTATGTTCCTTGTATTCCTGATCTCCCCAAGACTTTTATCATGAAGGGGTGTTGGATTTTGTCAAAGGCCTTTTCAGCATCTAATGAGATGATCATGTGTTTTTTTTTCTTTCAGTTTGTTTATATGATGGATTACATTGACAGATTTTCATATGTTGAACCATCCTTGCATCTCTGAGAAAAAGTCTACTTGATTATGGTGGATAATTTTTTTGATGTTTTTCGAGTGAGTTTGCCATATGTTGTTGAGTATTTTTGCATCAATGTTCATGAGGGAGATTGGTCTGTAATTATCTTTCTTTGTTGCATTTTTTGTGTGGTTTGTGAATCAGAGTAACTGTAGCCTCATAAAAGGAGTTTGGTAACATTTCTTCTGTTTCTATTGTCTGGAACAATTTGAAGAATATTGATATTAGCTAGCTCTTCTTTGAAAATCTGGTAGAATTCTGTGTTGAAACCATCTGGTACTGGGCTTTTTTTTTTTTTGGTTAGGAGACTTTTAATGACTGTTTCTATTCCTTAGGGGTTATTGGTCTATTTAAATAGTTTATCTGGCCTTGATTTAACTTTGGTATGTGGTACCTACCCAGAAAATTGTCGATTTCTTTTAGATTTTCCAATTTTGAAGAGTACAGGTTTTTGAGGTATGACCTGATGATTCTCTAAATTTCCTCATCATCTGTTGTTATGTTTCTTTTTTCATTTCTGATTTCATTAATGTGGATGTTCTCTCTCTGCCTTTTCGTTAGTTTGGATAAGTGCCTGTCTATCTTGTTGATTTTCTCAAAGAACCAACTCTTTGTTTCATTGATTCTTTGTGTTGTTCTCTTTGTTTCTATTTTATTGATTTCAGTTCTCAATTTGATTATTTCCTGGTGTCTATCCCTCCTGGGTAAGTTTGCTTCTTTCTGTTCTAGAGCTTTTAGGTGTGCTGTTAAGTTGCTAGTGTGAGATTTCTCCAATCTCTTTATGTGGGCATTTAGTGCTATGAATTTTCCTCTTAGCACTGCTTTCATAGTGTCCCATAAGTTTAGGTATGTAGTAAATCATTTTCATTGAATTCTAGGAAATCTTCAATTTCTTTATTTCTTCCTTCAACCATTGGTGATTCAGTTGAGCATTATTCAGTTTCCATGAGATTGTTGGCTTTCTGTAATTTTTGTTGTTGTTCAAATCTAACTTTAAGCCATGGTGGTCCAATAGAATACAAATAGTTATTTCAATTTTTTGTATATGTTGAGATTTGCTTTGTAACTGAGTATGCAGTCAATTTTAGAGAAGGTTCCATGGGGTGCTAAGAAGAAGGTATATTCTTTTTTGTTAGGTTGGAATGTTCTGTAGATATCTATTAAGTCCATTTGAGTCATAACATCTGTTAGGTCCCTTATTTCTCTGTTAAGTTTCAATCTGGTCAATCATTCCAGTGATGAGAGTGGGGTCACATCTGCACCTGTGTCCACCAATCCCTCAAGGACAATGATATTAATTTGCACTTTAAGGTTTGGTCTTTGTTCACTTATGGAAGTCTGCCAAAATATTCATTTTATGGTGTATTTTGGAATTTTTTATTCATCTATCAAAGTTGTTCTATGATCCAGTGCAATATGGTTCTTAACATTAGGCACTGGGTTATTTAATTTTCCAGGAAAGGAATATCCTTTATAGTGTATGGAAATGTTTGGACCAGGTTTGATTTGGGGGCCTGAGAGAGGCCCCCTGAGGCTTTTTCCACTGGTAAAGGGTTGCCTCCTATATCTCTTGTTGATCTAAATTTTTTGGTCCAATGTCAGCTTTTTCCATACCTTCTGCATAATTCAGAATGTTGGGTTCTCCTGTTTGGGTTATTTCTAGAAGAAGCATTGCTTCTAGGAGCACCCTAATGTACAATTTCTTCTTATATGACCTGGTGTACCACCGTTAAAACATTTGTTACCTTGATACCTCCTTCCACCTTTGGAAATTGCCTCTCCTATCCAAGCCTCATTATCATAGTTAACCAACTCAACACCGTTTATATATTGAATCCATTTTTCCAAAGGTGCTGACCTGACCTTTAAAGGTATAAGTATTCTTTTGCATTCTGTATTAGCATTATCAAAAGCCAAAGACTGACTTAATACTTGTTTTAATTATGGGTCTGATATTGCCTTGTTTACAGTCATGATCAGCCTTTGTTAAAAAAAATCAATAAATGGTTCTTTTGACCCTTGGAAATCATTCATATAAATCTCAGTTGGTTTCCCTGGTTCTGGAATTTTTTCCCCAAGCATTTAAAACTGCCATATGGCATAGAAATAATGTATGCTCTTCCGGTAGTTTGTACATTTAAATCAGCAAAATGACCCTCACCAAGAATTTGATCTTGGGAGGTCTCAAAATCTCTGATTTTACCTTGCTGTTCAAGGGCCTTAGCCTCTTCTCTAAACCAGCTTTTCCACTGTAACCTCTGGCTATATTCTAACACAGCTGAGATTAACTGATTCTAGTCATCTGGTATAATTCTATTTCTAGATGATCACAAATTTAACATCTGTTTTTCATATGTTGAATGTATTCTATAGGTGACTACCACATCCTTAATATCTTTTAAATCTCTCATGTGAATAGGTTGCCAGATATATTCTCTATATTCTTCAGGATGTGTATAATCTGCTGGCTTCTCATGAATGGTAACAGAATAAGCCATTTTATAAGCGCTACCTGGCAATGTTATTACTTGTATGGCTCTGCCATTCTGCTTATTAGTTCCTTTATTATTCTTACTAAGAGACCCCTCCAGAGCTTGAAATTGATTAACTACCACTTTCTGTAGTGTTTGAACCTCCTCTGTTGTAGAGGATTCTAGAGATTTCATAGAATCATACAATTTTTTATGTTCATCAGAAACATATGATTCCACAGACTTTATTCTATCAATTAGCAGTGATCTTTCCTCCTTAGAAATAATCTGAATGGCATTAAGATTGCTCTGAAGAGTTATTGTTTTATCCATTAAGTATTCATATTTATTTTCAATAGAATTAAATCTGGTATCCAGTTATTATTAACAGACTGAAGTTCTTGTGGTAAATTAGTAGATTCCAAAGAAAGCATCTTTCTATTTAAGTCCTGTACCAGTCCCATTAATGTCTCATTTTTCCTGTTATTATTAAGCCAATTTTTCAATGATATGAGATTAATCACTATGCTAATTGCTAGTATGGTGAACATTATATACATCCCAGGAAGGTCATATATGTCCTGTAATATTTCATTCATAGTACAAACAAAAAGGTTTTTAAATCTGAGTGGTGAAATTGTCTGCCTTTTTTTTTTTGAGAAATACTCAAAATTTGTAAAGAAAAATTTTATTAATTTGTTTATTTATTAATCAGTTTAAAGTGTAAAATTATTAAGTAATTTACTTCAGATACATTCCTTGAAAGACTGTCCTATGTGTCCAGATGTTCCAGGTGTAAATAATCAGGTGAGGCAAATGGCTAGTTCGTTTGATGATTTTTTGATGTAGTATCATTGCTCAGCCAGTATGTATTGCAGATCTAGTGCAAACTGACTAATGTTTGGCTCCTGTGAATTAAGCACTCACCCAGGCAACCCCTGAGCACTAGGTAGGGTTGCTGGGACCACAACAGATCATATACAACAGTAAGGCAATACACCAATGAGCTGGAAGTACTCAGGCATGGTCATGTGCCTGGCAGGAGCCTCTGTCTGTTTGGTGCTATTGGGCTAGTGGTGGCGGTCATGGGCAGGAGCATGGCGCCAGGACTGGACTCAGCTGGAGTAGCGGGCCGGGCACACTCTCAAGGGCTGCTGCCCAGGGTGTCCCAGAATTGGCAGCAGCTACACTGAACAATTTTAAAAGTAAAAGAACAGTCTGCTGATAATCTCTAACCAGGCAGGGAACTGTGATCTGATCTGGCTGCTAAAAGCATGGAACTAGAGCTGGACAGTGGTGGCGCACCCTTTAATCCCAGCACTCGGGAGGCAGAGGCAGGAGAATCTCTGTGAGTTAGAGGCCAGCCTGATCTACAGAGCGAGCTCCAGGACAGGCACCAAAACTACCCTGTCTCTAAAAACAAACAAACAAACAAACAAAACAACAACAAAAAAGCATGGAACTAGAAAGGCACCTAGTGTGGACACCTTTCTCTCTGAAGGGTGCTCTATCTGCTGCAGAATACACATGCTTCTGGCAGTGGTTACAAGAATCGCTCCCTCGTGAGCTGCCTGGTCTGGGAATTTCTGGCTCACATGCCTTGTGAGCTGCCTGGCCTATAGTCTCCCTGCAAGGCTGCAGGGCTCAGGCACTTCTCAAGGGCTCCACAATGTAGAGACACTCACCAGCAGCTGCCCGCTGCCAGTAGCCCTAGCCCTAGAAGGGGTGTGTGGGGTTCAGATCCATGTGGTTGGGCTCCAGATAATGCGATTAATCCATGAGAGTCTTTTTAAGAAGTATTAGGGAAATTTATTAAGGTAAACTCATGAGGAAATACACTCATGAATACAGAACAGAGTAGATAGTTGAAGTTGTTCTCTGATCTGACAGGGAGTAAATCCACCTCACAGGCAGGAGCAAGAAGAAGGGGCATGTGACTCTTCTCCCTCTCCTTATAAGAGGTCCTGGCTATCAGATTAACCATATCATATATTGGATGCTGGTTCAAAGCATGTATTGACTTCTGGAGAATCCGGTCCCTGCCCTCCAGGATGCTGCCACCTAATTGAAACTGTAACTGTGTCTTCAAAAGGCCATTTTATTTTTCTATCAGGCCAGCTGCTTCAGAATGATGGGCAACACAGTAAGACCAGTGGATTCCATGATTGTGGGCCCACTGTTGTACCTCTCTGGTTGTGAAATGAATTCCTTGGTTAGAAGCAATGCTTTGTCGAATACCATGATGGTGGATAAGGCATTCTATAAGTCCATGGATGGTGATGTTGGCAGAAGCATTGTGTGAAGAAAATGCAAATCCATATCAAGAATAAATAATATACTCCAGTATGGACAAAGTGTTGTCTTTTTCATGGAGGAAGTAGTCCAATGTAGTCAACCTGCCACCAGGTCATTGGCTGGTCACCCTGGGGAATGGTGCCCTATCTTGGGCTCAGAGTTGGTCTCTGCTGTTGGCAGATCTGGCACTCAGCAGTAGCTGTAGCTAGGTCAGTTTTGGTGAGTGGAAGTCCATGCATAACCCTCATCTCTGCCACCATGGCCACTTTGCTCATGTGCCCATTGAGCAATGACAGGTATATCGAGGAAAGAGTTGGACTGTTCACAGAATGGGTCATCCTATCTACTTGATTATTGAACTTCTCCTCAGATGATGTCATCTTTTGGTGAACATTTACATGGGACACAAGAATCTTCACATCCTTTGCCCATTTGGAGAGATCTCTCTACATAGTTCTTTCCCAGGTGTCTTTCTCAACAATTTTCCAATTATGCTCTCTCCAAGTTCCTGACCAACCAGTCAATCCATCGGCTACAGCCCATGAGTCATTGAACAATCGTACATCTGGCCATTCCTCTTTCCAAACAAACTGTAATTCCATGTGTACTGCCCGAAGTTCTACCCACTGTGAAGACTTCCCTTTGCTAGTATCTTTCAGGGTTGTCCCAGAAAGGCACTGTAATATTACTGCAGCTATCTATTTCTAGATGGTGCCTGCATAATGTGCAGAACCATCAATAAACCAGGTCCTAGTCTTCTCTTCCTCAGTCAACCAATGTTGCTGGAATTTTCCTGTGTCCACCTGGCTCCTGCAGCTGCTCAGATCCAAGTAAACACAGAGAGACTTATATTACTTATAAACTGTATGGCCATGGCAGGCTTCTTGCTAACTAGTTCTTACATTTTAAATTAACCCATTTCTATTAATCTATAAGTTGTCACTGGCTTGTGGCTTACTGGTACCTTACATCTTGCTTCTCATGGCAGCGGCGGCTGGCAGCATCTCCTGACTCAGGCTTCCACTTCCCAGAATTCTCCTCTCTGCTTATCCTGCTTATACTATACTTCCTGCCTAGCTACTAGCCAACCAGTGTTTTATTTATCAATCAATCAGAGCAACACATTCACAGCATATAGAAAGACATCCCCAGCAAACCAATCATAGGTCACACACCAATCATACAGTTGCATGATTGGCAGCAGATGGCATTGATTTTTGTTTTTTCAGGACTTAATTTTTCAATTTCCTATTTTTTTTAAACAAAAAATAAAATAAAATGTAATAAGATAAAATAAAAACCATGACATTGAAGTTGGACAAGGCAAACCAAGAGAAGGAAGAGCCCTTGGAGAAGGCACAAGAATCAGATACCCACTCATTCATACATTCATAAGTACCATAAAAGTTCTAAACTGAAAGCTATAATGTATACACAGAGGACCTGGTGCAGACCTGAGGAGGCCCTGTGCTTGCTGCTTCAGTCTCTGTGAGTTCATATGAGCTTTGCTCAGTTGATTTAGAGGGCCTCTCCATTCCCTCTGGCTCCCACATTCCTTCTGCCTCCTCTTCTGCAGGGTTCTCTGAGCTATGAGTGGAGGGATTTGATGGAGACATCTCACTTAGAGCTGGGTGTTCCAAGGTCTATCTCTCTTCATAATGTCTGGCTATGGGTCTCTGTATTTGTTCCCATCTGCTGCAGGAGGAAGCCTCTGATGATGGTTGAATACGGCTTTAGTCTATGAATGTAGCAGAATACCACCAGGGGGTAATTTTATTGTTTTTTTTTCTTTTTAGTGTTTGGTTTTACCCTAGATCTCTGGACTATCTAGTCTCTGGTTCTTGGTCATCCAAGCAGTGTCTGGTGTGAGTTCCATCCCGTGGAGTAGGCCTTAAGTCGAATCAGACATTGGTTGGCTACTCCCCCGAGCTTTGTGTTGCCATTGCCCTAGCATATTTTACAGGCAGGACAGATTGTAGATGAAAGGTTTTGTGGCTGGATTGATGTTTATGTTTCTCTTTTGGTAGCCTGCAGAGTACCTTCCTGTACCAAAAACACTAGAACATGGGGGTGAAGGTTCTATGTAGGCATTAGCATTAACTCTCCATGTTCAATGAGTTGTGTAGGTGTTGTCTTCAGCAATAATGACTTGCTGTCATTTTGTGGAGAGCTACCTGTTGTCTTGGCAACAGCCTGTTGTTCTTGGCAATTTCCATGGGACCCCTTTGGCCACCAACTCAATTGGATGTAACCCAGTCCTAGTACAAGGCTAATTTGCTGACAGGAAAGGGGAAGTTGGGGTTCCATCTCCCTCGTTATTTGGAGATTTCATTAGGATTGCCTTCATATATTTTAGGAAGTTTCTACTGTACTACACTACGTTTCCTTACCATCCCTCAAATGCCCCTCAATTCTGTCTCTCTCTCCAAATTCTGTCCCTCATCCCCATCTCTACCTGATCTTCCCATCCCCCACCCCACCCTGTCCCCAGTCCATCCATAAAATCTATTCTATTTCTCCCTGACAGTGATATTTATGTATCCCCTCTAGTCCCTTCCTCTATGCCTAACCTCTTTGGATTTATAGGCTATAACTTGGTTATCATTTATTTAACAGCTAATAATGTTTTTTAACAGCTGAGTAATACTCCATTGTGTAAATGAACCACATTTTCTTTATCCATTCTTCTGTTGACAGAGCTAGGTTGATTCCAATTTCTGGCTATTATGAATAGAGCAGCAATAAACATGGTTGAGCAAGTGTCCTAGTGGTGTGATGAATTATACTTTGGGCATATGTCCAGGAGTGGTATAGCTGGGTCTTGTGGTAGGTTGAGTCCCAATTTTCTGAGGAACCACCATATTGATTTTCATAGTGGCTGTACAAGTTTGCATTCCCATCATCAATGGAGGAGTATTCCACTTGCTCCATAGTCTCATCAGCATGAGCTGTCACTTATTTTACTGATCTTAGTGACAGGTGTAACATGAAATCACTAGGTAAGCACTCTATCATTGAGCTATGTCCTTAGCCACCATAATTTAGCCATAAAGAAGAATGAAAGCATGTTTGCAGGAATATGGGTAGAACTAGAGACCTTCATGTTACATGAAGCCAGATTTAGAAAAACAAGAATCTTTTTCTTTTCTTTTCTTTCATGTACAGAATCTAGATTTAAGGAGAGGAGAAAAATTCATGAAACTAGAAAGGTACCTCTTTGGGAATAATGGAAAGCAGGAAAGGGATAGGAAGAGGTAATGGGGCCTGGATATGATCAAAGTATATTACACACATGTATAAAATGACATAAGTAAACATGTTACTTTATATAATTACTATATACCAATAAACTTAAAACAATTACTCCGAGCCTGATTGCTCAGGTCTGGGATCTCAGCTGCTCAGGAAGCTGAGGTGGGAGGATCACAAGTTTAAGGTCAGCTTGGGTTACCTACTGAGCAAAACCCTGCCTCAAAATAAAAACGCTTAAAATAGGGGGCTGGAGAGATGGCTCAGAGGTTAAGAGCACTGCTTACTCTTCCAAAGGTCCTGAGTTCAATTCCCAGCAACCACATGGTGGCTCACAGCCATCTGTAATGAGATCTGGTGCCCTCTTTTGGGTTGCAGGGATACATGCAGACAGAACACTGTATACATAATAAAAAAAAAACAAAAAAAAACAAAAAAAAACAAAAAAAAAAAAAAACGCTTAAAAGAGAAGCATCAAACACCTGCAATCCCAACAGTTTTTAGTTTGAGGAAGGAGAACTGATAGGAGTTCAAGGCCAACCTGGGCTACATAGTAAGTATGAACCCGTCAGGGCTACATAGCAAGATCTGTGTCAAAAAACAAGCGAATGCAATACCATATGATATTTATACTAACATGTGTTTGGCCTTTTCTTTGTGTGTATGTGTAGGGGGGCAGGGCAGACAGACAGAGAGACTGAGGGAAGGTCTCATGTGGCTCAGGCTGTTCTAGAACCAAGTGTGTACTCAAGGATGGCCTTGAACACCTGATTCTTCTGCCTTCACTTCCAACCACTAGAATTACAGACACATAGATCATTCCTACCCCCCACTCCACTGTGGTAGTGCATATGTGCCACTACACCCAGATTTTGAATGATGCTGAGGCTCTGAACTCGGGTCCTTAAGATTATAGAGAAAGAACTTTACCCATGGAGCTACATTCCAGCCCAAGAAAAATACTCTTACTCTGACAATCAAAAAAGATCCATCCTTGACATGATGGCACAGCCCTGTAATTCTAGCACTCAGGAGATGGAGGCAAGAGTGTCAGGAGTTGGAGGCTAGCCCAGGATACATGATGAGACACAATGTTTGATTGTGCACTCATCTCCTTAGGGATGAGGACTTTAGCTCATTCCCTTAAGTTTGTCATTCCTTCAGAAGAAGGCCCCACACATAATAAAACACCATTTTCCCTCTTCTCAAGATAGCCAATTTTAGGCCAGGGGGTGGTGGTGGAGGTGGCGGTGGCGGCGGCGGCGGCGGCGGCGGCGGCGGCGGCGGCGGCGGCGGCGGCGGCGGCGGCGGCGGCGCATGCACACCTTTAATCTCAGCATTCGGGAGGCAGAGGCAGGCGGATCTCAGTGAGTTCAAGGCCAGCCTGGTCTCCAAAGTTCCAGGAAAGGCGCAAAGCTACACAGAGAAACCCTGTCTCGAAAAAACAGAAACAACAACAACAACAGAAAAAAAGATTGACAATTTTGATTATTTGTTTGTTTATTTTGGTTTTTCGAAACGGGTTTTTCTGTGTAACAGCCCTGGCTGTTCTAGAACTTGCTCTGTAGACCAAGGTGGCCTCAAACTCACAGAGATCCTCCTGCCTCTGCCTCCCAGTGCTGGGATTAAAGGTGTGCCCCACCATTGCCCAGCTCAGTTTTGATTATTTTTGTAGCTCTAGAGAGTCCAAAAATTCCCCCTATGATATATTTAGGATACAGAAAAAGGGGGCTGGTGAGTTGCCTCATCAAGGAAAAGTGTTTATTAGCAAGCCTAGCAATTTGGGTTTGAGCCCTGGTAGAGAGAACTAACTCCCTCAAACTGTCCTCTGACTTATGTTTCTTTTTCAAACACACACACACACACACACACACACACACACACACACACACACACACACGTTAAAAAGTTAAGAAAAGCTGAGTGTAGAGACACATGCTTTTAATCCCAGCATTTAGGAAGCAGAAGCAAAGATATTGCTATGAGTTTGTGGCCAGCATGGTCTACACAGTGAACTCTAGGCCAGCCAAAGCTCTACTGTGAAACCCAGTCTCAACTCTGCCTCCCACCAGCACAAAAGAAGAAGAAGAAGAAGGAGAAGAAGAAGAAGAAGAAGAAGAAAGTTAGATTTCTGCTATGCATAGGTGAGTTCTTTCAGAGACAGATTGTGTAGCTGAGGAGAAATTCCCTGATCCTTTTACCTCTACCTCCCAAGTGCTGGTACTCCAGGCAAGGCACTCCACTAGGCCTGACTCTTCCTGATATAAATATATCAGAGAAAAATATATTCTAATTTTTATGTGTGTATATATATAATCTTTTAGTTTTTTAAACAGGGTCTTTCTATGTAGCTCTGGCTATGCTGGAACTTGATGTATATCAGGCTGGCCTTGAACTCAGAGATCCACCTGCCTCTGCCTCTCAAGTGTTGAGATTAAAGGTGTGCGCCACCACACCTGGCTTGTTTTGTGGAGACAAAAATGGTATAGCTCTGACTGGCCTGGTATTCATTATGTAGCTCAGGTTGGTCTGGAACTCACAGCAGTCCTAGTGCCTCAGACTTGCAAAGTATTAGGATTACAGATTTGTGTTGACTAGATTTTTCTAAAGAGATGCTTGGAGGTGTGGAAAAGAGTCTGTGTGGGGAAGGGGGTTGGTTTTGACTTTAATCGTTCAGCTTTTTAGATTAGACCAGAAACACCAAAGATCAGAGTAGGTAACTCACCAAGACTGTAGCGGGATCTAACTCCATTTATACACTCAACACTTGTGCTGCAAGTGCCTGAGACCAAACAGCAGAAAATGAAGTCAGTTTAAGAGGTCAAGAGCCAGGTGTGACGGTCCCTGCCTTTAATCCCACCCAACACTGGGGAGGCAGAGGCTGGCGGATCTCTGAGTTTAAGCTTGGGGCAGGAGAATTTAAATCTCTATGGAAGGAATGTGGGTGGTACAAGTGTAAATGAGGGAAGATTTCATCTGAGGGGTGGATTTCAAATCCTTCATTGGTTGAGGACTCGTCAATATTGTTTTTTCCTTTTGTGACAGGATCCTGCTAAGTCAGTTTGAGTTGGAACTGGGGGTCCTTCTTCAGCCTTCTGAGTGCCGGGATACAGGTGTGTGCCACTATGCTTAACTGACCATAATTCTTGAAAAGGGAATGCTTCTAAAATAATAAGGGATCTTCATAGGGAAAAGTTAGAGGTTCTGGTGGATTGTTCAGAAGCAGCAGCCATGTCGAGCTTGGAATCGCTAGTTTCATGTTTGCTAGGCAAGCACTCTTACTGAGCCTGGCACTGGGCCGACTTATTATTCTTTGTTGTTTTAACGGTTTTTTTGAGACAGGGTTTCATTATGTAGCCCTAGTTGGCCTGGAATTCATCTGCCTGCCTCTGCATACTCCGGGTTGGAAGTAAAGGTGTGGGCCATGCTTAGAGGCACACGGAACGATTAAAGAGACCCAACTTCTTTAAGGGTTTACTGTCGTTTCCCCTCACCTGTGACACACAGGACCACGCTCACCCTCAACACCTGGGGTCTAATTGAAGAAAGCAGATTCTAGGCAGTGGCCGGAATCGGTGGAATCACAAGGCCGAAGGGCGGTACTTTAAAATCTGCACATCAATACCGCCCATTTCCAGGCCTTTGTTATGCACGCCATTGGCCTCTTTGAACTAACACTTTTTCCTTTGCAGAGAAATGTACTGCAACTAGTCCTCATCTCAGAGGAAAACTGAGAGGGAATAAATTTGCTCAGGTCACACAGACCAGCGCTTCAAAGTAGGCATGCGGGAGATGCACCCCTGACTTAACCCCTGGGCTGGGGCATGGGTTTTAGAGCTAGAAAGCTCGGCTCGCAAAGCTCAAGGACCTCCAGGAAACAAAAACCCACCAACAAAACCCAAGCCTTCACAGCCTGCCATTGACGCTCCATCCAATGGCTTGCTCATTTTAGAAGCCCTGGACTTGGGAGTTTGCAAACTTGGTCGGAGGAGCGCAGGACCGAGTCAGGTGGAGTCGGGCGCCCCTTTACAGCCCCCAAGTGTCTAGCCCCCGCCCGCGGCCACAGCCCCCCACCTGAAGGTGACCCGGGGGGCGGGGGGCGGGCAGCAGGCCATCGAGCCGCCCGGCGCGCCGCCGCCCGTTGGATTGGCTCGAGCCTCTCCCGCCAGGCCTGCCCGGCTCCCGCGCGCCGCTGGGCCCGCCCCCCGCCGCCATCTTGGTCGTGGAGGAGCGGGCGGCACGCGTGAGTAAATAGCGCGAGCCGGGAGCGGACGGCGGGCCCGGGGCGGAGAAGCGGCGGAGCGGGCTTCCCGCGCGTGGGGTGAGGAGCGGGAAGTCTGCGGCCGGCGCTGCCTCTGCCCCCTCGCGGCCGGCGCTCCCTGGGAAGCGGCGGCGGGAACCGGGTGGGCGAGCGGGCGAGCTAGGGAGCGAGCGAGCGAGCGGGCGGGCGGGCGGGCGGGCGGCCTGCGAGCGCGCGGCCCGGCGTGCAGGTGAGGGCGCCGCGCGGGCCGTGCCACCGGTCACCGGTGTCTTCCGGCCTCACCCCAGGGTGGCCGACATGACGGCCGCAGGTCGCAGCCCCCTGGAGCCGCTTCTGGAGACTTGGGAAGACCCCTCGGTGTCTCCCGGAGAGCAGACGGACGCCTACCTAACTCTGACCAGGTGAGGCCGCCCGGGGGACGAGCCGGGGCGGGAGACGGGCGCATGGGGGGGGGGAGCGGGGGGGGCCGCGGCGGCGGGCAGCTTGGGGCGCACCGGGCCATGCCTGCAAAGTGACGTTGCGAGGCGCCGCGGCGGCGTCCCAGGGCTGCTTCGGGGAAGAGCCGTTTTTTTTTTTGTTTTGTTGTTTTGTGTGTTTGCCTAGCAAACGGGAGCTCTGTCGAAAAGTTTGGAGCTGGAAGTAGTTGGGAGAGCAGCGGTTCTCGCTGCAAACCTCCGACGTGGTGGGATAGTTTAGTTAGGGTCAAGGGGTCCCTGCGCTGGCCTCGAACTTAGGATCCTGGGGAAGCCCTCTCGTGCTTGAGATTACAGATTGCAGGTGCGCGAACCATCACATCAGCCCTAGAATTGGCGCCCCCCCCCCCCCCCCCCCCCCCCCCCCCGCTCCCCACGAGACAGGGTTCTCTGTATAGTAGCCTTGGCTCTCCCAGAATTCACGCCGCAGACCAGGCTGGTCTCGAACTCACAGAGATCCGCCTGCCTCTACCTCCCGAGTGCTGGGATTAAAGGCGTGTGCCACCTCGTCGGGCTTTTTTTTTTTTTTTTCCCCTTTAAATAGAGACAGGAACTTGGTTTTTACATTTTTTGAAAGACTTCATAAATTTTCTAAATTTTTGCAAATGACCATACAATTAATAACTATATGACTAGGGAAAGGGGTTCCCATTTCCTTTTCTCAACTAAAAATTCAAAAATTGAATGCAGCCGGGCGGTGGTGGCGCACGCCTTTAATCCCAGCACTCGGGAGGCAGAGCCAGGCGGATCTCTGTGAGTTCGAGGCCAGCCTGGACTACCAAGTGAGTTCCAGGAAAGGCGCAAAGCTACACAGAGAAACCCTGTCTCGAAAAAAAAAAAAACAAAAAAACAAAAAAAAACAAAAATTGAATGCATTGTAGAAACAAAAAAGATTTTGTGCAAGTTATTGCTATTTCTGATGTAGTTTACAATATGTTTTCGATATACTCTTACGCATTTTTAAGGAATGGATTGAGTTTTCAAGGGCTTGAAAGTAAGCTTTAGAAACCTAAAGCTCTGAGTATTGGGAACTAGTGTTTGATGGCTCTAGAACTTGAGCTACAGGTGGTTGTGAGCCACCTGACAGGGGTACTGGGAACTGAACTCAGGTCCTCTGCCAGAATGGCATGTGTTCTTAACCCCCGAATTGTCTCTTCAACCCTGAAAATAATCCTTAAAGAAAGTGATTACAGTACTTTTTTGTTTCTGCTTTTTGCCTAAGCTTATGTTCTATTCCTTTTAAAGTCGTATGACTGGACAAGAAGGAAAAGAAGTCATTACAGAAATTGAGAAAAACCTTCCTCGGCTGTACACAGTTTTAAAGGTCTGTGTGTGTTTTTTTTAATGACTCTAGACAGGGCCTCCCTCTGAAGCTATGGCTGGTCTGGATCTCACTAGATTGAGTCCCTTGGAGTCTTTACTTAGCTTCCCAAATGCTGGGGTTCCAGGTGCAACTCCCGACTAGCTGTCTAGTAAATGATTCTTCGCTTTGGCTATAGCATTACCCAGTGCATTGTTAACACCCTGAATATACAGTATTAGCAGTTATGTTGACAGGATTGCTCTATCTTATCTTGATTACTATGGTTCATCAGGTACTCTTTAATTACCTTATGTGTTCTTGCTTTAATTTTCTATACTCTAGGCCTCCGGCATGCTAGTAAAGTGCTCTGTATGTACCATGCAGCTATATCCACAGCCTGAGTTTGCTCTTTCAGCCCCACTTTTCAGGTTAGGAAATTGGTATGTTTGCTAAAATGTTCAGGGCTTCCTGAATTCAAAGCAAAAAAACAATTGTCACAGATAAAATCTGTTAGCTTTTGGAAGTGTACGAGTATGTTATCCTAAAATGGCACTAGTATGTTATCCTAAAATGGCAGTTATTTTTGGTCTACTCTTGAGATAGATAGCATTCATATACTCATATACATACATATTTTTGTGGGGCAAGGGAGTTGGAGGCAGTTTCCCAGTAAAGCCGTGGCTGGGAACCAGGTAGCTAGCTATGTGACGATCCTCCTGCCTCTGCCTCCCAGATGTTGGGATTATGGGCTGGCACTGGCAAACTCCACAGTACATGTTATTTGTTTTTTTATTCATATTCAATTTTTGATAATTATGCCTGGTTGGAAAATTGTTAACACTTTAGAAAAATAGAGTTGACTTGTTTTCTTTGTTTAATGGTGATAGTTAATATCAGACAGTCTGTAGTCTTAGCCTCAGTTGACCACTTAATGACTTAGTGACATGCCATCAACGTTTTTTAATATTCTTGTTTTTAAAATGAAAAGATTGAACTCATATCCCAACCTTATTGAAATTATTACTATTTTTTTTGACAGGGTCTCTAGTCCAGGCTTGCCTTGGACTTCCTATATAGCTGAGGATGACCTTGAACTTCTGATCCTCCTGCCTCCCAAGTGCTGGGATTACAGGCATGTGCCACCACTTTGCAATTATGCAGTGCTGGGGATTGAACCCAGGGCTTCATGCATGCTAGACAAGTACTATACCAACTGAAAAGTACATCCCTAGCCCCAAATTTCTTGAACATTTTTTTTTAACTTTAAGATTGAGTTAAAATGCTTAATATGTAGTAGATACTTGGGAATTGCTCCGTTGCAACTGCTTCTCTTTCTTAGTCCTAGAGGAAGAAGGCATTACTCATTCTAAAGCTAGGATGTCATCTTGCATTCGAGACTTCGCTTATTTATTGTAGAAGAACCATGCTCACGTTTGTTTCCTGTCTAATAACATCTTTCATTTGTTGGCCTTTTCTTTGTTTTTGCATGGATATGTGGGAGATGTCATTTATCTTTTCTTAAAAATGTTCTTTCAGTTGATTTAAAATTTTTTTTTAAGTATGGGTATTTACCTGCATGTATATCTATGTACCACATGTGTGCAATGACCATAGAAGCCAGAAGAGGGTGTCAGAGCCCCAGGAATTGGAGTTACAGACAGGTTGTGAGCTGCCATGTGGGTACTTGGAACCAAATGTAGATATTCTACAAGAGTAACTGCTGATCTTTCTTTCCAACTCCTGTCAATCTTTTTCTGGTTACCTTCTCCTTTGCCAAACTTCCCTATCTGTTTTCACTTACTCCCCAAAAGTTGGCTGATTGATTAGATTAAAATGCATTGAATTTGGGTTGTAACTGGCTCTGATTCTAGAAATTGTTTCTCTGCTGTGAATGTGATTTTGATTTTTTTGTAGGCTCACATTTCCAGTCAGAACGCAGAATTGAGTAGTGCTGCTCTACAAGCTTTGGGATTTTGCTTATATAATCCCAAAATTACCTCGGGATTATCAGGTAGGTAAAATGATTAAAGCTATTAATACCTGTTGAGTTTAAAGTATAGTTTAATACAGTTAAAGTACTGTTTATGGATTAATTTAATAATTTGTAGTTTAGGACTTTCTCACTTCCCCCCATTTAGGAAGACATTTACTTAGTACATGTGCCCTACACTCAAGGTCAGAGGGCAACTTGCAGGAGTCGTAGCTTCTAAGTGGGTTCTGGATTGAATTTATCATAAGGCTTGATGGCAAGGGCCTTTGCTGGTTCAGTCTCTTATTGGTCCCAGACCTTTTTTTAGTAGGATAAACACACACACACACACACACACACACCCATCCTACTAAAAATTATATGTATAATCTTATATATCCTATAAAAATTGTACATATGTAATTTTATTTCCCTTCTGGTTTTTCAAGAGAAGGTCTCCCTATGTACCTCTGGCTGTCCTAAAACTTGCTTTGTAGACCAGGCTGTCTTCAAACTTAGAGATCCACCTGCCTCCACCTCCTGAGTGCTGGGATCAAAGTTGTGTGCCACCACCACCAGGCTAGAATATATTTTTGAAATCTGAAGTTAACACTAATTTATCTGGTTTATGTGACAGGCGTATTTTCTAAGGAACTGAGTGAGATGACAAGGTCTTAGCAGTGGTCGATGTTAGTTTGGAAGTGGTATTGAAAGCATAGAGCCTGATATTCTCCAAGGGTTAAGTAATACTGTTGCTTTGTAGTTAGTAGTTTGCGATCGTAAAGGAAACCTACAAGATGACTATTAGGAACCGAGAGGTGGGTAATAAGGATATCTTAAAGTCGTTAAAGAGTTGCAGTGTTTTTTCTTTTGTGTAAGACTTGTTAGCATCCTTAGACGACAATAGTTAACTGAGTTGTGTAAGATAAAAGGTTTGCTGTCTGCTGTTGTCTGTTTTCTTTACCGGCTTTTGCTTTAGTCAGGATTTTTTATTTTGGCAAGAAGTGTGTGATACCTGTCAGCATCTCTACAGATTGATCATCTCCAATTTCTGACCCTCCCCACCTGCCTTTGTTATTTTTATTTTACTTTTATGTTTGAGATTTTAAAGATTTTAATTATGCTACATAATGAAATTAAAACTTGCTTGTTTTTCAGAGGCAAATATTCAAGAACTGCTTTTAACCTTGAATGGTATCATTAAGAGTTCAGACAAAAATGTGTGTACCAGGGCACTGTGGGTAATATCCAAACAGACATTTCCCACTGAACTTGTTAGCAAAATGGTGAGTATAGTTCTGGGGTATCTGAATTATGTGCCAATAAAACAGTTCTGGTTCATTTGATTTGTATGTGTTTGTTTTGTCATTTAGGTATCCAGTATTATTGATTCATTGGAAGTGATACTAAGTAAAGGAGAGGTACATTCTGCTGTTGTTGATTTTGAAGCATTAAATGTTATTATAAGGTATGCAGTTGGTTCTTGTATAAATTAGAATAATTATGCTTTGGAGTTTGGGGTTTGTATATATGAAGATGAGATAGATACTGAACTGTGGGGCTGGCAATTTGCTACCAAGCCTGACAACCCGAGTTCAATCTCTAGAACCCATGTGAAAGGAGAGACCATATTCCTGCAAGTTCTCTGACCTCCACACACTCTGGATGTGTAGACACACGAGCTGGTACATACAGTACACATAACATGCACACACAAAAAAAATAAAACAGGGTTTAAAAAAAACAAAAGTATATATCCTTTAGACCAAGTTAAGCAAGAGAAAGGTAACAAGATTAAAAAAAAAATCTGTAAGTTGCTGTTTTATTTTTAGTGAAACAGACTTGGCTACATTCCTGTTGGTAATATATTTTGGTTCTGAAAATTGTATGTTAAGGCTTTCAGAATCCTCCTAAGTGAACTAGCCAGGAGCATACTTGCACCTTCCTCTTAGATGTGCTGGCAGCACAGTTTGTTAGTTTAATTTTTTAAGGGCTCTTTAGTTCAGCTATTTGCTTTAACTGTGTTCTGATGCTATATGACTGATTTGTAGATTATGTCCTATTTCTCTGATCACATTTAGTAATGTTCAGTTTGATAGTATAGCTATTGTAATTACAATTGTTGGTTTGTGCATACTACTGTGCCTTTGTGGAGGTTAGAGGACAAATTCTTTTCCCCCACAGTGTGGGTTCCAGGGATCAAAGCTCAGGTCATCAAGCTTACCAGCAAGCACCTTAACCCACTGAGTCATCTCATCAGCTTTGACTTGGAGAAAAAAAGTTCAAATCGAAGATCAAGATTGTGCTTGCTTTAAACACTTTGTGAAAACTCTAGGAGTGGAACTCCTGAGAGTCAGTGATAGAGTGCTTTTCAAGCAGGAGGTGCTAGCTTTAACTGCTAGTGCTGCAAAAAATAAGCCATATGTGCACTACAGATGTGTCCAGGTACAGTTTCATCTGTTTTTCTGTACATACAGTGATGTCTTTGTACAAATGCATACATTGGAGGATGTACACATTTTCAAATAATTGGCTATGTCATGCATATTACTGTGTGATGCTCACTTTTCTGGTAATTTCTTTTGCAGTGTGAGGGAGCGATTTGAGCATACTAGGCAAATACTCTACCATTTAAGTTGCACCACAAACCAAATGTCTTTTTCTTTTCTTTCTTTCTTTTTTTTTTTTTTTTTTTAATTCAAGACAGAGTCTCACCAAGTCGCCTAAGGCCTTGAACCTTCTGGTCATAGCCTCTTGAACAGTTGGATTTATAGGCCTGCATCACCTGGTCTTGCTTCTTGATAGTTTAACTTGGCCTCACTTTTTAGTTTAAATTAGTTATCTATTTCTCTTATTATAGGCTAATTGAACAAACCCCAGTTCAAATGGGAGAAGAGTCTGTGAGGTGGGCTAAATTGGTCATACCATTAGTTGTTCACTCAGCGCAAAAGGTACATTTGCGGGGAGCCACTGCTCTGGAGATGGGGATGCCATTGCTGCTTCAGAAACAGCAAGAAATAGCCTTGATTACAGAGCACCTTATGACTACTGTAAGTATTACCCTTTGCTGAATTCTGCGTTTAGTGGCTTCTACCTCGAGCTTACTACAATTCAGCCTTAATTCATTGGTACAGTTATACCATGACTGAGGAGTTTTGTTTTAAATCAAAAACAAAGATTTGGGCTCAATGAAGAGTGCTAGCTTAGCATGCACAATGCCTGTGAACAATCTTAACCATCAGAAACAAAAGAAACAAATGTAGAAAAGTTGTTTATACAAATTACTCCTATAATAACAAGTGAGTTGTTTTAGTTTTTACAAAAATCTAGATATTTTAATCTCTTCTCTAGTGAATGATGAATAAAGCGGGATTATATTTCTGAAAAAGGAAGATTATAATGGATTCAGTTAGTAAGGCATCTCAGTAGATATACATCTAATGCTTATGAGGTCATGTAAGTGTAGTTTCCTAGTTACTGCTTCAGGTCTTAAGTTTACCAGCGACTCTACTAGCAACATTTATTGAACATTTTTTTTTAAGTGAATTGTTTCTAAAGGCATTGTTACTGTGTAAACTGTGAGGTTTATTTTCTAGTATAAGAAAAAAGATGAGGCATAATAGTATAAAGAAAAGGTTAAAATTAGGACATAAGATTATTGATTTTAAAAAGCCAGTATAAGAATTGGCCATGGGTATAATAATAATAATAATAATAATAGTGTCAGCTCATTTTAGGTGAGAAAGTCATGACTGCCAAGGGCACCTTTATATTTGTGCACCCAGTTGGTTTTTAGGGAATGTTGTGGGATGCTTTTCTTCAGTGGAAGGGAATGACAGATACAGAGCAGGTAATCACATAGGAATAGGACTTGGGGACTATTGTAAGTTGGTTTCTATTGTTCTGAGATAGGTCTCATTCTGTAGTCCTGAGTGGCCTGGAGCTCTTTGCATTGAATTGAGACTTTCTGCCTCCTGAGTCTGATATTAAAGGCATGTGCCACCAAGCCTGGTTCATTATCAGGTCTTGTTTTTCAGTGGATGTGCATGTTTGTGTGTGCATAGATACATGCACATAGAGAGGCCTGAGGACAATCTCTGATGTTCTTCAGGCACGATTCCCCCACCAAGACCGTTTCACTGGCCTAGAACTTGATGACCAATGAGATCGAGGGGTCCTCTTTTCTCCATCTTTCCAGCTTTGAGATCGCAAACATGTACAAATTACTTTTAAACATAGGTTCTGGGGATCAGATCTGTGTCCTCATGCCCATGAAGTTTTTTGTTTTGTTTTGTTTTTTGTTTTTTTGATATTTTTATTTCTCATAATGCTTTGTTTGGGCATTTTTTTTTTCTTTTAACCTGACTGCCTTTTTGCTTATATTTTATGGTTTCCGATTTTGTGGGTTTTTTTTGAAACTGGAAAATATTTTCTCGGTAGAAAATAGTAAAAATGATAACATTTCCCAGTTAGGCCTTTTGAGCCAAATAATAGCTGAATTATACATATTGATTAGATTCTGGGACACAGAAGAAACCTATCTTCATTTGTTCAGAGAGCTATGCTTTACTTAAATTATATAAGTGAGATTCCTATTCATCTTCCCCTTTACTGTTTTGATTTACGGCAGACATTTTTCTATAGGCTAATCCATAATCTAAAAAGATTTCAGCCTCCCCTCCTGAAAGTACAGCCAGCATTTTCTTTCATCAGCTTGGTATGGTACAGATTCTTATCCTAATAGTGAAATGTTTCACTAAAGCTTGTCCATTGATTGGGCAAAATCAAAACTTAATAAGCAACAGTCATCCTAGGGTCTTCCCTGCTAGGTAGCCTCCCTGCATCTGTGAGTTGCAGTCTGATTGTCCTTTATATCTAGTATCCACTTATGAGTGAGTACATACCATGTTTGTCCTTCTGAGTCTGGGTACCTCCTTCAGGATGATATTTACTAGTTCCATCTATTTGCCTGCAAATTTCATGCTGTCATTGTTTCTCTCTGCTGAGTAGTACTCCATTGTGTATATGTACCACATTTTCCTAATCTATTCTTCAGTTGAGAGGCATCTAGGTTGTTTCTAGGTTCTGGCTATTACGAATAATGCTGCTATAAACATAGTTGAACGTGTATCTTTGTGGTATGATTGAGCATTCCTTGGGTATATGCCCAAGAGTGGTATGGCTGGGTCTTGAGGTAGATCGATTCCCAATTTTCTCAGAAACTGCCATACTGATTTCCACAGTGGCTGTACAAGTTTGCACTCCCACCAACAGTGGAGGAGTGTTACCCTTGCTCCCGCATCCTTTCCAACATAGACTGTCATTTGTGTTTTTGGTCTTAGCCATTCTAACAGGTGTAAGGTGGTATCTCAGAGTCGTTTTGATTTGCATTTCTCTGATGACTAAAGATGTTGAGCATTTCCTTAAATATCTTTCAGCCATTTGAGATTCTTCTTTTGAGAATTCTCTGTTTAGCTCCTTAGCCCATTTTTTAATTGGATTGTTGAGTATTTTGATGTCTAGTTTCTTGCGTTCTTTATATACTTTGTAGATCAGTCCTCTGTCAGATGTGGGGTTGGTGAAGATCTTTTCCCATTCTGTAGGCTGTCTTTTTGTCTTATTGACTGTGTCTTTTGCCCTGCAAAAGCTTCTCAGTTTCAAGAGGTCCCATTTATTCATTGTTGCTCTCAGTGTCTGTGCTACTGGTGTTATATTTAGGAAGTGGTCTCCTATGCCAATGTGTTCAAGAGTACTTCCTACTTTCTTTTCTGTCAAGTGCAGTGTAATGGGATTTATGTTGAGGTCTTTGATCCACTTGGACTTGAGTTTTGTGCATGGTGACAGATATGGATCTATTTGCAATCTTTTACATGTTGACATCCAGTTATGCCAGCACCATTTGTTGAAGATTCTTTCTTTTCTCCATTGTACAGTTTTGGCTTCTTTGTCAAAAATCAGGTGTTCATATGTGTGTGGATTAATGTCAGGGTACACATGTCAGTTTTTATTCCAATACCAAGCTGTTTTTATTATTATAGATCTATAGTAGAGCTTGAGGTCAGGGGTGGTGATGCCTTCAGAGGTTGCTTTATTGTATAGGATTCTTTTAGCTATCCTGGGTCTTTTGTTTTTCCATATGAAGTTGAGTATTTTTCTTTCCAAGTCTGTGAAGAATTGTGTTGGGATTTCGATGGGGATTGCATTGAATCTGTAGATTGCTTTTGGTAAGATTGCCATTTTTACTATGTTAATCCTACCTATCCATTAGCATGAGAGATCTTTCCATTTTCTGATATCTTCAATTTCTCTCTCTCTCCCCCTCTCCTTTCTTTCTTTTCTTTCTTTCTTTCTTTCTTTCTTTCTTTCTTTCTTTCTTTCTTTCTTTTCTTTTCTTTTCTTTTCTTTTCTTTTCTTTTCTTTCTTTCTTAGCTGAGGATTGAACCCAGGGCCTTGCGCTTGCTAGGTAAGCGCTCTACCACTGAGCTAAATCCCCAACCCTTCAATTTCTTTCTTTAGAGACTTAAAGTTCTTATACAGGTCCTTCACTTAGTGTTACCCCAAGGTATTTTATATTATTTGCGGCTATTATAAAGGGTGATGTTTCTCTAATTTCTTTCTCATCCCGTTTGTCATTTGTATATAGGAGGGCTGCTGATTTTTTTGAGTTAATCTTGTATCATGCCACTTTACTGAAGGAGTTTATCAGCTGTAGTAAATCCCTGGTAGAATTTTTGGGGTTATTTATTATATCATCTGCAAATAGTGAAAGTTTGACTTCTTCCTTTCCAATTTGTATCCCCTTGATCTTCTTTTGTTGTCTTTCTGCTCTAGCTAGAACTTCAAGTACTATATTGAATAAATATGGGGAGAGTAGACAGCCTTGTCTTGTTTCCGATTTTAGTGGAATCGCTTTAAGTTTCTCTCCATTTAATTTGATGGTGGCCAACAGCTGCAAATTGCCTTTATTATGTTTAGGTATGTTCCTTGTATTCCTGATCTCCCCAAGACTTTAATCATGAAGGGCTGTTGGATTTTGTCAAAGGCCTTTTTAACATCTAATGAGATGATCATGTGGTTTTTTTCTTTCAGTTTGTTTATATGATGGATTACATTGACAGATTTTCGTGTGTTAAACCATCTGTGCATTCCTGGGATGAAACCTGCTTGGTCATGGTGGATAATTTTTTTAATGAATTTTCCTCTTAGCACTGCTTTCATAGTGTCCCATAAGTATGGGTATGTTGTACTTTCATTTTCATTGAATTCTAGGAAATTTTTAATTTTTCTTTATTTCTTCCTTGACCCATTGATGTTTCAGGTGGGCATTATTCAGTTTCCATGAGATTGTAGGCTTTATGTAATTTTTGTTGTTGTTGAAGTCTAATTTTAATGCATGGTGGTCTGATAAGATACAGGAGGTTATTCCAGTGTTTTTGTATCTGTTGAGATTTGTTTTGTGACCAAGCATGTGGTCAATTTTTGAGAAGGTTCCATGGGGTGCTGAGAAGAAGGTATATTCTTTTGTGTTGGGGTGGAATGTTCTGTAGATATCTATTAAGTCCATTTGAGTCATAACATCTGTTAGGTCCTTTATTTCTTTGTTAAGTTTCAGTCTGGTAGATCTGTCCTTTTGTGAGAGTGGTGTGTTGAAATCTCCCACTTCTAGTGTGTGGGGTTTGATGTGTGATTTCAGCTTTAGTAATGTTTCTTTTACAAATGAAGGTGCCTTTGTATTTGGGGCATAAATGTTCAGAATTAAGACTTCATCTTTCATCTTGGTGGATTTTCCCTGTGATAAATATGTAATGTCCTTCCCGATCTCTTTTATTTTATTTATTTATTCATTTTTTTTGTTTTTTCAAGACAGGGTTTCTCTGTATTTTGTTGCCTTTCCTGGATCTCGCTCTGTAGACCAGGCTGGCCTCGAACTCACAGAGATCCGCCTGGCTCTGCCTCCCGAGTGCTGGGAATAAAGGCATGTGCCACCACCGCCCGCCCGATCTCTTTCGATTGATTTTAGTTTGAAGTCTATTTTATTAGATATTAGGATAGTTACACCAGCTTGCTTCTTAAGTCCATTTGATTGGAAAGCCTTTCCCAGCCTTTTACTCTGAGGTAGTGTCTGTCTTTGAAGTTGAGGTGTGTTTCTTGTGTGCAGCAGAAGGATGGATTCTATTTTCGTATCCATTCTGTTAGCCTTTTTATAGGTGAGTTGAGACCATTGATATTAATGGATATTAATGACCAGTGATTGTTAATTCCTGTTATTTTTTGGTGGTAGTGTTGTGTTTCCCTTCTTTGGTATTTGTTGGTGTGGGATTATCTATTGCCTGAGTTTTTATGGGTGTGTTTAATTGCCTTAGGTTGGATTTTTCCTTCTAGTGCTTTCTGCAGGACTGGATTTGTGGATAGGTATTGTTTAAATCTGGTTTTATCATGGAATATTATGTTTATTCCCTCTATGGTGATTGAGAGTTTTGCTGGGTATAATAGTCTGGATTGGCATCTGTGGTCTCTTAATGTCTGCATAACATTTGTCCAGGACCTAGCTTTCGTAGTCTCTATTGAGAAGTCTGGCGTTACTCTGATGGGTCTGCCTTTATATGTTACTTGGTTTTTTTCCTTTGCGGCTCTTAATATTTTTCTTTTTTCTGTATGTTTAGTATTTTGATTATCATGTGGCAAGGAGACTTTTTTTTTGATCCAGCCTATTTGGTGTTCTGTAAGCTTCCTGTATCTTCATAGGTATTTCTTTCTTTAGGTTAGGACAGTTTTCTTCTATGATTTTGTTGAATATATTTTCTGTGCCTTTGAGTTGGTATTCTTTTACTCCTTCTATCCCTATTACTCTTAGGTTTGGTCTTTTCATGGTGTCCCAAATTTCCTGGATGTTTCGTGTTATGACTTTTTGGGCTTTAGTGTTTTCTTTGACTGATGAATCTATTTTCTCTATTGTGTCTTCAACATCAGAGATTCTCTGTTCCATTCTTGCATTCTGTTGGTTATGCTTATATCTGTAGTTCCTGTTCGTTTAGTCAGATTTTCTATTTTCAGCATTCCCTCAGTTTGAGTCTTCTTTATTGTCTCGATTTCAATTTTCAAATCTTGAACTGTTTCCTTCATCTGTTTAATTACTTTTTCTTGGCTTTCTTTGATTTTTTTTCCAATATTTTGTTCGTTTTTTTCTTCCATTTCTTTAAGGAAATTTTTTTATTTCCTCTTTAAGGGAATTTTTCATTTCCTCTTTTAGGGCCTCTATCTTCTTAAAGTCATTTTTAGGATTGATTCCTTCTGCTTGTGTGTTGGTATGTTCAAGTCTTGCAGGTGCAGAATTACTAGGTTCTGATGGTGTCATATAGGTCTTTATGTTGTTGCTTATATTTTTGCACTGGCATCTACTCAGCTCTTCCTCTGCTCAGTGCAGGCGGTGTCTGTGTGAGGGTGCCTCTTCTTGTTCTAATTGATAGTCTTCGTCCACTGGGAGTTCTTGGTCGAATGGGTGCTGTTGGGCTCTGTTTCTCCGGGAGCAGCTTAATCCAATCAGTGTTAGTGAGTTCTGTCTCAGGGAGCAGTTGTTCCCAATCGGTGCAGGGTGGGCTTATGGCTCCAGTGGTTGTTGGTGTCACATGGGATGGTTTTCTTGGCTAGGGGGCAGTGGAAGAGTCCGCTGTCTGGTCCCTGGGGCTCCAGTGGTTGTTCCCAGTTGGTGTAGGGTGGGCTTAATGACTCTGGTGGTTGTTGGGTTCACAGGGACTTGGTTTTTTTTTTTTTTTTTGGCGAGGGAGCAGGGAAAGGTAGCTGCCTGGTCCCTGGGGCTCTGATGGAAGGGGCCTAGGGGCTAGAGACTTGGTCTGCTGCTCCGGAGAGATGGGGCCTTACCTCTTCCCAGTTGGTGTAGGATGGGCTTATGACTCTGGTGATCTGGTTCGGCGGCTGGACGACTCCTTCTCTTGCATTCTCGGGTCACGTTTTCCTGGCTCGCCAACTCCTCAGCTGATCTTGTTTCCTCAGACTCCAGGTTGTAGGCTTCTGAAACCTCTCCCGAATGGATCTCAGCTAACAGGTTGATCAGTAGGGTAATCTCACCAACACCTCCAAGTTGGTGGGCTTCTCAGGATCGGCAGCTGGGCCCGGGTTGGCCTTGGGCAGAATGTTTGGGTCTGTTATGGTCATATCCCACTGAGACAGCTCCTTCCCCGAGTGCTGGAATAAAAGGTGCTTGCTTTGTTTTTTAGATAGGGTCTCTCGTGTATCCCAAGTTAGCCTCAAACATTCTCTCCCATGAAGTTTTTATTGGTACCATGGTTTATATGGAAAGCTACATGTTAGTTACTTGTTGCTGTGATGTAATACTTAGAAGAATAAACATAGACTCTCTCAAAACACCAAGAAAAAGAATAAGCCTGAGGGATGGAGATTTCTTTAGGGTGCACATTTGGTTACTTGGTCCCATCATTTTTTCGTCATGAGCATGGTGGTAGGAGTGTGTGGCAGAGTGTGTGCCGCTACTCACAGGGCACAGCACACACCTGTAATCCCAGAATTGAGAGGCATAGATAAGGAGCTCTGGGAGTAGAAGGCTTACCTGTCTTTATAACATGTAGGCGGATTTTTCTGTCCTGCCAGCCAGCTCCCAAATCATGAGGCGGAGACTTACTATTATGAAAGCTCAGCTGATAGCTTAGGTTTATTTCTAACTAGCTCTTAGAACTTAAATTAACCCATTTCTGTTTATGTGCTGCCACGTTACGTTGATCATGGCTTTTACCTCTCATCCTGCATGTCTTGCTTCTTCTGCATCCGGCTCGCAACTCCCTTCTTCCCAGAGTCTTCTCTGCCCCCAAAATCCTGCCTAATTATTGATCATTCAGCTTTTTATTAAACCAATCCAAATGACACATCTTCACAGTGTACAAACAAATTATTCCACAATGATAGTGAGTAGTAGGTCATCCACAGCAGTACAGTGGGACTCCATCTTGAAAAACAAATCAGAAACTAAAAATCGGAGTGTATTGGAAACAGAATTGGAAGGAGCCACGGCAAGCTACGCCCTTCAAAGACTTTCCCCTCACTAATAACATGCTTCCTCCAAATAGGTCAGTTTTTATTACTAATGTGCTTTCTCCCCATAGGCCACTCTATACATTTGAGCTAAAATGTTGTTAGTTTTTTAAAATTTGCTTTTAAAATTTATATTGTATATATGATTGTGAGTGCTAGTATATACATGCTTTGCTGTACATGGGATCAGAGGACAGTTTTTATTTCTGGAGACAGTCTCAATATGGAATTCACTGTGCAGACCAAGTATACCTTGATTTACAGAGATCAGCTTACCTATGCCTCCTGAGTAATGGGATTAAAGATGTTTACCACCATGCTCAGTAAGAGGGCAAACTGGGAGTCAGTACTTAATGTGGATTCTGGGTGTCTCTTGTTAGGTTTGCAGAAGGTAAGGCTTGAGCCATCTCATGGACTCTTGAACTCTTAGATATCTGTTACTGTGAAGCTGTTAGTGAATGTTTAAGTTATTAGTATAAGAAGATTGCCACAGTATCATTTGAATTTTAGTTAATGGTGTGACTAATGAAGTTTTTAGGAAGAACTATGCTGGAAAGAAAAGTGTGAGCTGAATGGTGGACAGTAGGGTAGTCAGATGAGCATTAAACTTACTGGTAGAAGGAGGTGCTTTCTTTAAAGCTCTTCACATTGCTGTGTGCTGCAGTTTTTGCTTTCTTTGAAGGATGTATATTTTTTTAAATTTTTATTAAAGTTTTTTTTTTCATTCTACATACCAATCCCCCCACCTCCCCCCACCCCACTCCCCATCCACTCCTCAAAGAGGGTAAGGCCTCCCATGGGGAGTCAGCAAAGTCTGGCATATCAAGTTGAGGCAGGACCAAGCCCCTCCCTGCTTCATGAGGCTGAGCAAGGTATCCCTCCATAGGGAATGGGCTCCACAAAGCCAGTTCATGCATCAAGGATAAATCCTGGTCCCACTGCCAGTGGCTCCACAAACTGCCCAAGCCACACAACTGTCACCCAGATTCGGAGTTTGGTCCCATTCAGGTTCCCCAGCTGTCAGTACAGAGTCAGTGAGCTCCTACTAGCTCGGGTCAGCTGTCTCTGTGGAATTCCCCATCATGACCCCTTTGCTCATATAATCCCTCCTACTCTCTTTGACTCGACTCCAGGAGCCCCATCCAGTGCTTGGCTGTGGATCTCTGCCTCTGCTTCCATCAGGTACTGGATGAAGGTTCTACGATGACAGTTAGGGTAGTCTTCGATCTAAAGACAGGGGAAGGCCAGTTCAGGGACCCTCCAGGTTCTGAAGGATATATGCTTTCACTGTAGAAAAGGTTATTTGGCTCAAAAAATTAATGTTTGAAAATTTTTTAGACTTGGATAGTGAATTTTTTTACCTTTTATAGTATTTGATACATTTTTACTTTTGTTTACAGAAATTAATCTCAGAACTCCAAAAGCTATTTATGAGTAAAAATGAGACTTATGTATTAAAATTATGGCCTTTGTTTGTCAAACTTCTTGGGAAGGTAAGTGCCAAAGATAATGAAGTAGGTGTTATTTTCATAATTTGAATGTCAGAATTTTTACTTTTTAAAGAGTGCCCCACACTCAAGCTGCTCTGGAGCTCACTACTCACCACATAGCTCAAGCCCAGGCCTGAAATTTGCAGTAATCCTCCTGTATCAGCCTACCAAGTTCTGTGATTATAGATATGAACCACTGTGCCCAGCTTATGTGTGGGTATGCATGCTCATGTGTGTACTGATAGACATTAACATGTGCACATCCTGTGGAGGCCAGAAGTCAACCTCAGGTGTTACTCATTAGGTGCCATCCGCTTTGTTTGTTTGTTTGTTTATTGCATTTATTTATGTGAATGATTATATGTGAGAAATGACACCCATCAGGACTACTTGGGGGAGTTGTTGACTCTATCCACTATATGGGCTCCCAGATGTACCTGCCACTCTATTTGGATTAAAGGTATCTGCCACTATCTGCCCAGTTTCTATTTTTGAGGCAGGAGTCTCACATTCATGTAAATTCACCAAGTAGGCAGTCGTTTCTGCCTTTCTAGCACTGGGGTTCCAAGTGTTTGCCATCATGCCTACCCTTAAAACAATATCTTTGTGTTGTGTGCACATGCGTTCCCAGACGTGCTTAGAGGTCAGGGCAACTTTGTGGAGTTTTTCTTTCCTGCCACTGGGGATCAAACTCAGGTTTTCAGGCTACTTACATGGCAGCCACATGTACTGCTGAGCCGTCTCACTGGCCCTTTTGCTCTTACTTTTACTATGTAATGTCCTGGCTAGACTAAAGCTCTAGGTCAGACTGACCTTGAAAGCAAATTTGCGTGCCTCTGCCTCCTACATGCAACCACATCCAGCTGCCTAGCTTTTGAACCTGGGCTCTGAGGCTGGATTGAACTTGGGTCCTGTCAATGCACGGCAAGCACTTTATTGAACAAGTTAGCTGTTTCCCCCATACCCTCAGCGTGTTTTTAATTGCTTGAAACATCCCAGTACTCATGTTACAGGTTTTTATGTTTGCAAGCAGTGTGGCTTTTGTTTACTGATTATTAATTCCCAAGAACGTATATTAAGTGATTAAATGAATTATTTTTTGATGAGTTTTCTCTTTTCTTAGACCTTGCACCGAAGTGGGAGTTTCATCAATTCTTTGTTACAGCTAGAAGAACTGGGCTTCCGTAGTGGAACACCCATGATTAAAAAGATAGCTTTCATTGCTTGGAAGAGCTTGATAGATAATTTTGCTTTAAACCCAGGTATGTAGATAGCTTTAAATTCTTTTCCCCATTCATTCATTCATTCATTCATTCTTTTAAGGCTTTTAGTTTATTTTCTTAGTAGATGTAATATTGTGTGTGCATGCATGTCTGTGTGACAAAGGCAGGACATTCGGGCCATGGTGAGGATAGGGGACTACTTAGTGGAATCCATCTTTTGTCATTATTGCATGGGTTCTGGGAATTAAACTCAACATTAGCAGGCCAACTTATACAGCAAGCCTAAGACACCTTGCTGGCCTTTTTTGGGGGGGAGGGGGAGACATTCTAAGAATGTAGATGAGGCTGAAACTAATCAAATTTTTAATTTTGTATGAATTCATTTACTGTTAAGCAAAGATTAAGTGATGAAGCCTTTTCTGATTCTTTGGGCTTTATATTGAAATTATAACTTATTAACTTTACCTTAAGGGAATAGGAATAAATATGTAAATAGAATTTGAGAGACATTGAAATTACTAATAAATGATTTAGCCTAAGTTATTTTCAGAAGTTGAACAAAATGAAAACCTATTTGTGGCTTTTTAGCCTGAGTAAAACATCATGTATGTTGTGTCTTTTTGAAATCACTACAGTAGGTCTGACTTTATGATTATTTTAGAAAATCTGATTTATTAGGAGCAATACAGACAACAGATGGCAAGACAAATGATAGCCATGGAATGAAGATATCAATAACTTAGTTTTTTACCTCATACTTTTAGAACTATGCTCCAAACTGGATTCTTTAGACTTGTCTTCACCTTATTATAATGCTCAGTGGAGTATTTGTCATGTATATATGAGAAAAGTAGCCCAAAACATTAGTATAAATATGTAACAGGATAGGTGTGGTGGCATACCCCTCTAATCCCAATTCTCAGGAGGTAGAATCAGGTGGATCGCTATAAGTTTGAGGTCAGTCTGGTCTACTTAGTGAGTTCTAGGCTAGCCAAGACTACATAGTAAAAAAAATCTGTCTCCAAACAAATAACAAACCTTAGCTAGGTGATAGTTTAATCCTAGATTTGATTGATAATATATGTTTATAATTTTTGTTGCACAATGTCTAGACCTCTTAAGAAGTGGTAATTGAATTAAATGATAAAGTAGTTGTAAGAAATACTAACAGGAGATTCACTTAAACTTTTTTTACTGATATTTCAAATCCTTCTGAAGTGTTTGTGATAAGATATATGTGAGCAAAGACTGTCATAATTTTCTATACCCAGGTCTAGTAAAAATATTGTTCAGAGAATTGAGTTTCAGGGACTGGAGAGAGATGGGTTAGTAGTTAAGAGTGCTTGCTGTTGCCCTTCCACAGGACCCTCACCTTGGGAGGTTTACAACTGCCTGGATAATTCCAGCTCCCGGGGGTCTGACACCCTCTTCTGACCTCCAAGGACACCTGTGTACATGTCACATATACTACAAAAACATATACATATACATGTAAAAATGAAAGCAAACCTTAAGAATTAGCAAACAAACAAGAACCAACCCAACAAATTGGGTTTCATTTGTATGTTGAATTCGATCAGTCATTAAAGTAGGGTAGAGCTGACCCTAAAGTAGGGTGTAGCTTTCTGAAAATTTGATGGCACTAGTGGTCATGGTGCTTGATGTAAGTTACTAGTTGATTTTTAAAATAATCTTTGTTGTTGTAGTAATGGAAAATTATGCTCACGTTGGCCTGTACCTACTGATCCTCTTGCCCTGGCCTCCTGCGGGCCTGGGATTGTGTGTGTGAGCCACTATGGTTCTTTACCTCCATTTCTTTTAAGAAATTTTATCTTTGGCTTCAGTCCACTAACTGCCAGTATCATCTCTTCAGTTTTAGCAACCTGAAATATTGTAGATATTTCCACAGGTTGGCATTCCTGGTGGGAATAGTAACCCTCTTATATTACACTGTATCTGATACTAAAATGTCTATTTTGTTTTTGGTCCAGCTGTACTAGAGTTTGTCCAAGTGAGAAGTTTATTCTGACTTCTTTTGTTACAGTAATCTTTTACTTCTATTCATTTTTTTTAAGATATACTTTGTAGTGCAAAAAGACTCAAGTTGTTAATGCAGCCTTTGAGTTCCATCCATGTGAGAACAGAAACATTAGCATTAACAAAACTAGAAGTCTGGTGGTATTTACTGATGAGACTTGGACCTCAGCTCCCTGGCAATTTTGAACAGGTAACATAATTATTAACTTAAAAAATCCATGTGTGTCTTTTTGTTCTAGTTTTTGTTTGTGATAGGGTCTAGCTGGGCTAGGATTCCCTGCGTAGATCAAGCTGACCTTAAACTCAGATATACCTGCCTCTGTTTCCTGAGTGCTGCAGTTAGAGGTATTCACCAGCATGCCTGGCATGTGTCCTTAAATTCTTACCATTCTAATATCAGAGGTGTTTTGTTTTGTTGTTATTTACCAGTATTTTAAAAGTCTTTTATCCTTTATAAAAACTTCAGTATGTTTCTTGTATTCTCCAAATGGTAATCAGCCATTGCCAACATAACAGTGTAGATATTTGTTTATTTAAAAAAAATTTTTTTTAATTATCTCATTTTTTATATGTATGGGTGTTTTGCCTGCGTGTAGTAGGTTTGTACCCTTGATGCCAGAAGAGGCTTCAGATCCCTGAGAACTGGGGTTATATGAGCACTATGGATGCTGGGAATCAAATCCTGGTCCTCTGTTAGAGCAACCAATGCTGTTAATTGCCTAACCATCTCTCCAACACCCTTTAAAATGTTTCTTTTATGTATAGGTGTTTTGCCTGCATGTATATCTGCACTGCTTTCATGCCTGGTGCCAGAGATGGCCAGAAAAGGGTGTTGGATCTTTGGGGCTTTAATTACAGATAGTTGTGAGGTACTATGTGGGCACTGGGCATCAGACCCAGGTCCTCTGGAAGAACAGCAAGTGCTCTTAAAAGCTGAGCCATCTCTCTATCTATTTATCTATCTATCTATCTATCTATCTATCTATCTATTTATTTATTTTTTGGTTTTTTGAGACAGGGTTTCTCTGTGTAGCTTTGCGCCTTTCCTGGAACTCACTTGGTAGCCCAGGCTGGCCTCGAACTCATAGAGATCCGCCTGCCTCTGCCTCCCGAGTGCTGGGATTAAAGGCGCGCGCCACCACCGCCCGGCTCTTCATTATTTATAAGATTAACTTTCGTAGTGTTTAGCAGTCAGCTAATTAACATTAGTGAAATAGCAAGTGCTATACCACAAGGTTAGTAGAAATAAAAATTCCAAAGAAAAATTTTCCCTCCTTTTTCTAGATGACATAGTTATAAGCAATCACTAGTTATAAGTGACACTAAACACTTAATTTGGTCTAAGCCTTTTGTGTGGCAATTCCATTGTTGGTTTTCGTGGGGTTTTTTTTAGTTTTTTATTTATTTATTACCTATACAGTGTTCTGCCTGCAGGCCAGAAGAGGGTGCCAGATCTCATTATGGATGGTTGTGATCCACCATGTGGTTGCTGGGAATTGAACTCAGAACCTCTGGAAGAACAGCCAGTGCTCTTAACCGCTGTGCCATCTCTCCAATCCCCCCATTGTTGGTTTAATTAAAACGTTAAAAGATAAATTTTACTTGTAGATCTGTATTGTATTTCTTACATTCTAAGTAAACAGTGGTAAAGCAGGAATTGCTTTCTTGGAAGATGTGTTTGTTCTTGAGCCTTTTCCCCCAGTGGTACCCTTTCATTTTTAAAGACATGTTCTCACACTGTAAACCAGGTTGGTCTTGAGGCCATGTTTGTCTTCACCCTCTTGAGTTAAACAGATATATGGATGTTATGTAGCCATGAGCCACCATGCTGTTTTTATTTGATTTTTTGGGACTGAGTTTCATATTCCAGGGCTAGAACTTGCTTTGTAGTCACAACTAGCCTTCTGATCCTCCTGCCTTAAGTGTTGGGATTATGGGTGTGTGTACAGCTTTAGCACTGGCAATCAAACTCGGGACTTTATACTTGCAAGTTGAGCTACTTTCCCAGCCCAGTACTTTTGGCAGTCCTGGGTTGAACTATGGGACCCTGTGTATATACTAGAGAAGCTCTATCATTGAACTTTATCACCAGCCTTAGTTCCTGAGTTTTAGATAGAAGCTTCCTAAGTTTGATATGACATAATTGAAAATCAGCATTAAACAAATCATAATATAATTTCCAGATTCTGCCATCATAAGGTCCTAAGTCTAATCTAGTTGTATAACTTATTTACTGGAAGAACATAGATGAGACTGGTAGTGGATGATTTTAGAAGTGAGCTTTAACTGTCTTGATATTTTCTAACATGACTTTTCACAGAGGCTTTGCTCAGCTAGGGATGTATTGCTTATTGGTAGGGAGTATGCTTAGCCTGTGTCTCACCATGGGTTTAATAGTCAACACCAAAGAAGAATTAAAAAGCTTAAAACAAAGGTTGGGGATGTAGGTAAATTGACAGGGTGCTTGCTCAGCATGCTTGGTGCCCAAGGGTCAAACTTCTGGACCACAAAAATGGAGTGTGCTGGTGCATGTCTGTATCTCCAGCACTGGAGAAGTAGAGGCAAAAGAATTAGAAGTTCAGTCATCTTGGCTATATGTTGAGTTCAAAGACAGCCTGGGCTGCAGGAGACCTTGTCTGGGGAAAAAAACTTATAACACCACAAGTAGTGTGTGTAACTAGCTCAATTTATTTGCCAATTTATTTAATGTATGCAATTTTGTTTGGGATTTAGAACTAACTGAAACAGATAATACCCCAGGCAAATACAAGTATAGAAAACTGGCCCTGTGCGAAGCTTGGTGGCGCAAGCCTTTAATCCTAGCATTTGAGAGACATTCTAACTCTTGGGAGACAGAGGCAGGTGGATCTCTGCGTTGGAGATCAGCCTGTCTACAGAGTGAGTTCCAGAACAGCTAGAGCTACTCAGAGAAACCCTGTCTCCAACAAAACAAAACCAAAGGAAAAGAATAAAGCCGGGCGGTGGTGGCACACACCTTTAATCCCATGTGGGTTTGAGGCCAGCCTGGTCTACAGAGTGAGTTCTAGGACAGGCTCCAGAACTACACAGAAAAACCCTGTCTGAAGAAGAGAAAAGAAAACTTGTCTTGCATTTCAGTTTTTGGCGGGTGGGGGTGGGGGGTGTGGGGGGAGGTTCGAGACAGGGTTTCTCTGTGTAGTTTTGGTGCCTGTCCTGGATCTCACTCTGTAGACCAGGCTGGCCTCGAACTCAACAGAGATCCTCATGGCTCTGCCTCCTGAGTGCTGTGTACCATTTTCTTACCTGGTGCCCATGGAGGTCAGAAGAGGGCATTAGGTCCCCTGGAACTAGATGGTTATGAGCTCCATGTGAGTTCTGGGAACTGAACCCAGATCTACAAGAGCAGAAAATGCTTTTAACTTCTGAGCTATCTCTAATCCAAGGTCTTAGGATATTTAGACATCTATTAGGGAATGGGATCCAAGTTTAACCATGAAATTCGTTTATTTTAAATTATAGTTTATATAGAATTTTACATGGCAATTTTATTTTGCTACCTCTTCCATGAGACTGGTCACGTTTAGAATTAAAAAGTTTTATGTTTAATATTTAGCAGATCTTAAGTTTTTAATTGGCCCAATCTACCTCTGTGTCAGAAGAATGAAGACTGCTTCTTTAAGAAATACTTATCTTGCTGGATAGTGGTGGCTGCAGCGGCACACACCTTTGATTCCAGCACTTGGGAGGCAGAGGCAGGTGGATCTCTCTCTGAGTTCAAGGCCAGCCTTCTCTACAGAGTGAGATCCAGAATACCCAGGGCTACACAGAGAAACCCTGTTTGAAAAAAGCATGAATTGTAAACCGTTTACAAATTTGACAGTTACATTATTGCTGTTTTGCCTTACCTATTAGGTTTGTGTGCCTCTGATTCAGAGTACAATAAGTGTTGATAGTGTTGCTTCACCTCAAGGCAGTTCATCTCGAGGGTCTGCTTCTCCTGTCTTAAGTCCACTGACTCCTGGACATAAAGGTGAGAGAAAAGGATTTCCTTTTCTTTTGAAAAGTCTTTGAAGGAGTGGTCGTACTCTCCTGGAGACTAGGTTCTTTAAACAGAAAGTCCTTTTTATTTTACTTTTTTTAGAGACAGGATCTCATAACATAGCCCTTTCTCAGGTCTTGCTAAGGCTAGTCCTGAATTGGTGATCCTTTTGCCTCTGCTTTTCAAATATTGGGATTAGAGGCCATACTTCTATTGTATTCTTATCTATACTCTTATCTTTGTTACTGATAACATTTAATTGGATTATCTTGCTTTGTTGGTAGGTCTCACTATGTGTATAGCCCAGATAGTTTTTTGTTTTTTGGTTTTTTTTTTTCCTGTTGTTTGAGACAGTGTTTCACTATGCAGCCTAGACTAACTTGAATTCTGTTTGAGACGTGCTCTCACTATGTACTTCTGGCTAGCCTGGAACCCACTGTGTTGACCAGGCTGGCTTTGAACTGACACAAGTCCTCCAGATGCTGGGATTGCACCTGTGTACCACCAAACCCAGCTCCTTTCATGCTACATGAATTGATTGCCAATAAACAACACAGAATGACTAGGAAAGCAGCACAAACTTGCATGGAAAATGAGTCTTAAAAGATAGTTAAAATATGTAACAGCATTGGAAAGCAATCATTTGTCATTACTTTATGTCAGCCTTTTTTTAGAGTTTTTGATTTTTTATTCAAGTTACAGAAAGGCTTGGATACTTCAGGGTATGTATTAATGTCTGAGAAATTTATATCCTGTTTTTAAAGGTGTATTGTATTGATAGGAACTGTAACTTGAATAATTTGGTCTTTTCTCTTTTAAAGGTGCTTCTTATCCTGCAACTCCACGCATGAACCAGAGTTCAAGTATAGGTGGAGTGGCTTCAATCCCTTCCATTCAGCTTCTGGGACTGGAAATGATGCTTCACTTTTTATTGGGTCCAGAAGTCTTGAATTTTGCTAAGCAACACAAGCTTGTATTGAGCTTAGGTATTTGTTTTTGAAATAATTTCATGTGTTTGAAACAATCCAAAACTTAAAACTGTTGGATGGTGGAGAGGCCTCTGTTTCACAGCAGCTCAATAATAGTGATAAACTTGAGTGTGAATGTGTTTAAATCTTTTAAGAAAACATTTAGATGAATTTTTTTTGGTAGAAATATGTTCCATAAATCTTTTGGCCTGCTTGTCTTGTTCTCCCCTTTAGAGCCATTGGAGCACCCACTAATCAGCAGCCCTTCTTTCTTCTCCAAGCATGCGAATGTACTTATCACTGCTGTTCACGATAGCTTTGTTGCAGTTGGAAGAGATGCTTCAGGTAAGTTTAGGAAATTTTTTAAATTCAAAAGTCCGTATTTTTTCGGCATTTATGTCATTTGTGTGTGTGCATGTTTGTGGCCATACATGTGCCACAGGACATGGGGATGTCAGAATACAACTTTTTGGGACTCACCTTGTGGGTCCTGGGAATTGAGGCTACCAAGGCTGGAAGCAGGCACCTTTACCCATTGAGCCATCTCACCAGCCCTTTAAAGGACGATGCAAAAGCAAATACTTCTGGGTGGTGGTGGTGGCAGCGGCGGCGCACAACTTTGATCCCTGCACTCAGGAGGCAGAGGCAAGTGGATGTCTGAGTTCAAGGCCAACCTGGGCTACAGAGCTAGTTCCAGGGCAGCCACGACTACACAGAGAAATCCTGTCTCATAAAATGAAAATCAAATAATAATTTGGTGTTAACTCATTGACCAGATTGTGTACCAAAAAGTTTTCCGGTAACATTGGGGAGGCAGAGGCAGGCCAATCTCTGATAATTTGATGTTTGTGTTGTCTATGTGGTATGTTCCAGACACCAAGGCTACATCGGAAAAGAAACTAGTTCCATTGTACTAAGACATATATACTGCATAAAATCATATAGTGACTGGTAGATCTCCGACTGAAGCCTAGGCTCTGTGGCTTCAGTATCTGCTTTTAAATTTATGTTCATGGCCTAAGAGAAATGAGTACAAGAAATGTAAAGGCAGGTGTGGTGGTTTGCCTTTGTAATCCCTTTATGAGAGGTTGTAAGGCAAGAGGATTGCCAAAAGTTCAGGAGACCACCTGGACGGCAGAACGAGATCTTCCTTCAAAACAGACGTGAGATGATAGCAAAAACAATCTGAGCACTGCAGAAGCTGAGATGAGCCTCATTCATTTGAGGCTGATCCAATTTCCAACATAGAGCCTGTCATCAACAAAGAAGTAGATAAAATAAAAAAGCTTCTGAGTTGTTTGGAAAATGCTCGTGTATGGAGGACGGAGGACAACTTTGGAAGTTCTTTCCTTCCACTATGGGGTCTTGGGATCAAACTCAGATTGCGAGATTGCCAGCCAGTGCCTGCTGAGACATTCTACTTGTTTTGTTTTTAGTAAATAAAAGGGTATTACGTGTATGGGTGTGACCCATGGAATCTAGACTGGGGGAATTTGCATTCTTTGGAGAAAGAATCTTGGTCTTTGTCACTCAGCTGGCTTGAAAGCAGTGCTAGTCCTCTTGTCTGGGCCTCTTAAGTGCAGGAATAATCAGTGTGTACAACAAGCACTAACTCATTGTTTTCCGTTTTGCAAAAGTGATGGATATTCAACATGGACAATACAGATCAAAGTGAAAACATTTATTTTTTATTATAAGGCAGGCTCATTGCTAACGTTGTCCTTTTAAAAAGGTTTAATTTCTCTAAAGAAAGATTGAAGTGGTGGTTTTATAAATATATTATAAGGAAATAACAGTCAAATTAGTGCTCAGTTTGCTATTAGTATAAGGAAGGGCAGAATAGGTTTTTTTGTTTCCTTAGTATGTATATATGTGTAGTACGAGTATGCCTGGTGCTCCAGGAGGTTATAAGAGGACATCAGATTCCTTGGAACTTGAGTTAGAGATGGGGTACTAGGAACTGAACCCTGTCTTAAAAGTTCTTGTGTCCTTGACAGATGCAGTCGTCAGTGCTATCTGGAAGGAGCTCATTAGCTTGGTGAAGTCAGTTACTGAATCAGGTAAGCACTATTCCATTGCTGAATGACCTTCATAGCATACAGTGTAGTGCTTATTGAAGCTAATGTCAGCCTTATTTGTATTAAATATGTTTCTGAGATATTCTTTAAACAAAGAAGTTATGCAACATGTTTAGTTAAATAAAATTTTCATAACTCTTAGTAGATATGCTCTAAAAAAACATGTTTGGAATTAAACCCTTCCTTTTACTCTTTGATAGGAAATAAAGAAAGATCAGGTTCTGAAGTTTTGACCCTCCTACTAAAATCTTTGGAAAACATAGTGAAGTCAGAAGTATTTCCTGTATCAAAAACACTGGTAAATATATTTATAAGTTGCCTTAAAGTCTAATTTTGAAATTCAGTTTATATTGACACTTGGTCAGATAATGTCTGGCACAGACCTTTATAATATTGGCCAAATATTGACTAGTAATTTAGCTGTGTTGTAAGTGCCTTTCAAATTTCATTTGGAACCTATATAGTAAATAGCTGTAGCAGCAGCTACAAACATCTACAGTGTGGTTAAAGGGATCAGCTTCATACCAAAAATGGAATAAAGGACATGCAACTTGAACTGAACAAATTTTAGTGTTCACAGTGCTTGGTAACAGTAGCACATTGTCACTTTGCTTTTAATTATGCTTTAAACCTAAATAGTACAAATGGAAAAAGTAAGTTGTATATAATTTTTATATTAGTGGAATAAATAATGTCCTTAAATACACTGTGCCTGATGTAGCATAATAGATGGTGTCAAGGGCTCTAGAGCAGATTAGGTTAATTCTTTGTCCAACTAAGGGAATTTGGGTAATTAATTGCCTTGCTTTCTTGGCCTATCAGTTCTGAGCTTGTATTTGTAAAGAGTGTAATTAGTAGTTAAAATAGTTAAATGTGTTTATGCTTGCAAGGCACAAATTAATACTGCTAGCTTTAGTGTATTTCCAAATCTTGCTAAAAACATGTTTCTACTAAGGTAACTATTATGACACTTAACACTTTGTAGTACATATTAATACAAGCACAGGAAGACTTGCAGAACAGTTTTAGGAAACTCAAGCATCTCTGGATTTGTAATAAGAGGATCGATTTGTAGGTAGCAAGCTGTTGAAATATTTGCTTCTAGGTCTGTTTAGTATGTATGTCGTTGCAGTTTCTTTTAACAGAGTGAAAAAAAAATACTGTGAAGGTTCAGTTTTAGAAAACCAGTTAAATTATGGATCTATGTTCATATACTGGCTTTTTTATAGTAATACAAAAACTTGTAAGAAGGTAGAAGGTCTTTGTTTTTTCTCTATCTTTGAACTTTTGAAATAATGTGTATAATATATATATAAATACACACACAAGTCAATGAATATACTGTAATGAATCATGAGTGACGGTTACCTAAAATTGTCAGAAACATAGAGAAAATTTTTACTGAGTAACAGGTTTTGATGGCTAACTATTGTAAAATCTTTCTTTCTTAGGTCCTCATGGAAATTACAGTTAAAGGACTTCCTCAGAAAGTATTAGGTTCACCAGCATATCAGGTTGCTAATATGGATATTCTTAATGCAAGTATCTTAAATGTAGTGCAGTGATATGATAAAGATTGTTAAAACAGAAATTCCTTTAGATTTCTTAAAAAATGACATTTAATTGGATTTGGTTGATTAGGTTAAAAAAACTTGTATGCAAAACAATAGATTACTGTGAAAAATTAAAGATGGTGCTGTTCCAGTAGATGAACTATTCTTCTTCCCTGGATTGAATACTGGATTCAAAAAAGGACATTCTCTGTTGGTTTGTATGGAGTAATATTACTGGCTACTGCTAAAATATTTGAAAGCTTAGTAATACTATCTTAATAATGTGAAATAGACTTTGTTGTGTGAAACAGATATTGTGAGTCCAGCAAGTCTAGGTATTTGTGTGTGTGTTTGTTATCTGATACCTCACTATCTTTGATTTCTCACGGAAGAACTATGATCAGAGCATAGAGATGGGTTTTTTTTTTTTTTTGAACATTTGTATTTACTGTTCATTTTATTTTTAATTATGTCTTTGTGTGGATGTGTGTGAGTGCAGTACTTCGAGAGGCTAGGAGAAGGTAGTGTATCGTGGAGCTAGAGTTACAGGTGGTTGTGATCCACCTGATATGGGTACTGAGAACTGAAGCCTGGTCCTTTGTAAGAGCAGAACACAACTCTTCTTGGTTTGTTTGTTTTTTTTTTTTTTTTTTTTTTTGGTTTTTCGAGACAGGGTTTCTCTGTGTAGCTTTGTGCCTTTCCTGGAACTCGCTTTGGAGACCAGGCTGGCCTCGAACACACAGAGATCCGCCTGGCTCTGCCTCCCGAGTCCTGGGATTAAAGGCGTGCGCCACCACCGCCCGGCTCAGAACACAACTCTTTTTTTTTTTTTTTTGGTTTTTTTGAGACAGGGTTTCTCTGTGTAGCTTTGCGCCTTTTCCTGGATCTCGCTCTGTAGACCAGGCTGGCCTCGAACTCACAGAGATCCGCCTGCCTCTGCCTCCCGAGTGCTGGGATTAAAGGCGTGCGCCACCACCGCCCGGCAGAACACAACTCTTAACCACTGAGCCATCTCTTTTTGTAGCCCTAGTTGACCTAGGACTCCACTCTATAAACCAGGCTTGCTTCTTTTTTTTTTTTTTTTTGTTTTTGTTTTTGTTTTTCGAGACGGGGTTTCTCTGTGTAGCTTTGGAGCCTGTCCTGGAACTCACTCTGTAGCCCAGGCTGGCCTTGAACTCACAGGGATCCGCCTGCCTCTGCCTCCCGAGTGCTGGGATTAAAGGCGTGTGCCAGCAACGCCTGGCCAGGCTTGCTTCTAAATCTCAAATTCGCAAGATCTGTGCCTCCCTCCTAAGTGCTGTTGTCAAACCTGGCTTGTTTTGTTTTGAAGACAGGATCTCATTAGGTGTCCCACACTGGCCTTGAACTCAAGATCCTTCTACTTCAGCCTACTGGCTGTCATGATTAAAAGTGTGTGCGACTGTGCCTGGCATTGCGGGTAGTTTTTGAATAAACTTGCTGCTGATTAAAAGTTAGTTTTCATGCTAAAATAAATCATGTTAATGACTGTAGAAAACAAAAACTGTTCTTTTTACTGGGAATTGTGACTTTGTTTTCTTTTCTTTTCAGGGAACTCCAGCTTTGTTCTTAATCCAGTTAATTTTCAGCAATAATCTTTTAGAATGTGGTGTAGCAGATGAAAAGTAAGTTTGTACCTTGTTCTTAAGTCCTGGCATGGTCTCATGAGTCTCAGGATGGCATGGAATCCCTGTGTCAAGAGAATGACTTCAATTGATTTCTCCTCTCTCCACTTGCTAATTTCTAGAAGTGTATCACCATGGCCTTTTTGTTTGTTTGATTTTTGGTGTTTTATTTAGCCCTGTCTAGCCTGGTTGTGTAGAGCAGGCTTCCTTGAATTCAGATCTGCTTACCTCCCATGCCTGATTTTTCCTGCTTTCCTTTTTCATGAAAGATGAGATTCCTTTATTCCGGTATTTCACAAATTTGGTTTTAAAATTAAAAAGTTTTTCCTATTTCAATATCCTGTGTATATACAGCCCAGGTTAGCCTCAGTCTTGTGGCAGTTCTGTCTAAGCCACCAAGCTCAGTTGGTCATTTTGTGTATTGTGATGTGGCTTTGTAGCCAGGCCCATCTCATTCTAGATTTTTTTTGTATCAGATTCCCTAACATTGGGGTTTGCCACCAGGTCTTGTGCCACATTTTTTTTTTTTTTTAAAGATTTTATGTGTGCGAGTGTTTTGCCTGCATGTATGTCTGCACCATGTTTATGCCTTAGCGCTATGGAGGCCAGAAGAGGGTATCAAATCCCTTGGATGTGTGGAGTCATGGATGGTGACAGTATGGGGACCTGGGAACTGTAACCCAGCCCCTGGAAGAACAGGTGTTCTTAATTGTAGAGTTTTGTTCTCATTTTTGCTATAATTCAATATTTGGGGGAGGGGGTAGTTTGGGTACATAACTACTCCAGCACCTACAAACTTGAAATAAGAGGCTGATAGTGGTGTTAGAGGCTGGGGGATAAATAATAAAACAGACAGAAATTAATCATTTCTTGTGTTCAGCTGTCAATTTTAGAATTTTGCTAATGCATAATGTCTTCCTGGATGAAATACTCTGATCCATTGTTCCTATTTTTTAGGTTTTTTCTCAATCTAGAAACACTGGTAGGATGTGTGCTTTCTGGTCCGACTTCACCATTGGCTTTCAGTGATTCTGTATTAAGTGTCATTAATCAGAATGCAAAGCATTTGGCAAACAAGGAGCATCTCTGGAGAATGTGGAGTATTATAGTCACTCCACTGACTGATAGGATTCATCAGGTACGGCACGTCTGCTCTATCCCCTCACCGGGGTCTGGACTAATACTTAGAAAGCATGGTTAGAGATCAGGCTGGACTTCTGCCTGGCGTAGTCTTCCTGCCTCTGCTCCCTCAGTGCTAGGAGGTTACAGGCTTGTGCCACCATGCTAGTCCCCTCCACACCCCCCAGGTATGAGTTTAAATAAAAATAACTGTTTGAAACATTTTTTTAAATGCAGTTTGGGATTGATCTGTGTATTTGATTCCATTTTTCATAGTGTAACAGCTCCTTATCCTATAGTAGTGCTGATAAAACTGTTTATCTGGGTCCTTTTTCCTCATTTTTGGTTTGTGTCAGTATCTCCTGTGTAGCCTATGCTGGCCTCCCACCTCCTGCGACTTTCTGCCCCATCCTCCCAATATTTTGATCGTTTGAATACTTACATTGAAGTATACCAGATAGGAACAGTGAAAAATGGTCTTTGTTTTGTTGTTGTCCTCTGGAAACAAACTTATCTGTAGCCAAGCCGGCTTTATGTCCTGGCTTCCCAAAGCTGCCCTTAGGTTTGCTTATGACACCTGACCTGTGATTACTTTCAATAGGTTATATGTATAGAGTCAAGCCGTAGTGCCTCCGCAACATTTAGCCTTCTCTTAAGTTTGGAATCTATTAAGAGTAGAATAGTTTTTACATTTTGTAAGTTTCGAGTACTATTAATAAGATGTAGAACACAAGTTCACTTTTGTGTTTTTGTTGTTTTGGTATATTTTGTTTGCTTTTGATACATAAGTTCAATTTTTTTTTTTTTTTTGAGTATTCTTTAGGTTGATTTTAAGTAACTCATGGAATGAAAACTCCACAGGAGATTTTTACAAAAGTCTGCTTTTTAAGCTAACACTCTCCTGGAAGGAAAGTAGATTATATTTCTAAGAATCTCACCTTGAATGGTAGCAGGGGTCCTTTATGAGTCTATTCGTCTGACTAATGTTTTAGGAATTGTTTAAGGTTCTGTGTTTTTCGTTTTGAGATGGTGACTCTCTAGCAGCTTTTCCTAGAACTCAGAGTAGCCTAGGTTGGCCTAGACTCATGGCAGTCTTCCTTCCTCAGCCTTCTAATGCTGTGATTACATGTGTGAGTTCTAACTTCTAGATTGGGAGCTATGGGTTGTTTCAGAAATTAAAATCAGTGTCTTAGTTAGGGTTTCTATTGCCGTGAAGAGACACCATGACCACGGCAACTCTCACAAAGGAAAACACTTAACTGGGGTGGCTTACATCTTCAGAGGTGTAGTCTATTATCATGGCAAGGAGCATGGTGGCATGCAGGCAGACATGTTACTGGCTACATCTTGATGAAAAGGCAACAGGAAGTGGACTGAGTGTCACATGGATTGAGGCTTGAGCAAAGGAGACCTCAAAGCCCACCCCTGCAGTGACACACTTCCTCCAACAAAGCCGCACCTCCTAATAGTGCCATTCCCTTTGGGGGCCATTTTTTTTTTTTTCAAACCACAATCAGTATACTTGGTTTATAGAGGACCTCAGGGTCTCCCTGTCCATGTTTCCACCCACCCCACCCCCAAGGTTTCTGAGAACACCAAATTCACATGAACAGGGGGTGAAAACAGGAGAATTAATTTGTTTTTTAAATTGTTGTTTTATGTTGTTAAGTATTAGAGTCAAGACCAAGGGAAAAATTGTACCTCCAAATAATCACTGGGCTATACTTCTAGCTCTAACAATAAATAGGAACCTGTGCTATCAGTTCTGAAGACTAGAAGTGGTTTTTTTGTTTTGGAGCCCTGAGAGAATCTGTTGCCTTCCTCTGTTAATAGTGGTAGCCGGCAGTGCATGACCTTAAATTGTATCCACATAATTTCGGGTGTCTCCCATGGTAGTCAGATTGCCATTTGTTGGGTGTGACATCACCATACTTGAGTATGACCTCATCTTGAGTCTGCACAGGTCTTTAGTTCATCTCAATAAGGTCATACTTGTATCTAAGGGTAGAAGCGTAACATCTCTAGAATGGGTTCTGGTAGAACAGTTTGTTCCATGTGAGTTATGTTACCAGGTAGGATTAAAATTAGATGGTAATTTAATTATGTATTTTTTTGTTTCAGACCAATGAAGTGAATCAAGGTGATGCCTTAGAACATAATTTTAGTGCCATCTATGGTGCATTGACTTTACCAATAAACCATGTTTTTTCAGCTCAGACATTTCCCATGGTAAGAATGTATATTGTTTGTATAAGGGGTTTGTGCCTTTCTGGAAACACTGCCTTTATATATGATTAGCACCAGCTCTAATTTTCCTTGCAATTAGAATTGTGGGGTGGACGAATATTTGTGGGGAGGCAGAGAAGACAGTGCAATGAGGCTTCTTTGATTTTTGACCTTTGATAATTTCTGATACTCATCATATAGAACTTAATAGGGGAGATAACAGCTTATAACAGATCGCTCTGACACTTAAATGTTTCATTCTTTTTCACAGTCTTAAAGATGTATTAATCCTGTTATATTTGGTCCATTGGTGTTAGTTTACCCGATTTCTTTTTGGTTAGGCTACCATGAAGACTTTACTTAAGACGTGGTCAGAGCTATATAGAGCATTTGCACGCTGTGCTGCTCTGGTGGCGACAGCAGAAGAGAACTTGTGCTGTGAGGAACTTTGTTCTAAGATACTGTGCAGCGTGGAAGATGAAATCCTCTCGGTGAGTTTCCCCTGTAGTGTACATTTGTAAAGTGGAGATAACACTAAACAGTGAACAGTGGCTGGCAGCTTCTGTATAAGAGGTCCAGTTCATGTAGAAAACACAAGCCTTGGGTGCTTCTTTATCTTAACCTCAGTCTAAGCTTTCCTTAATGTCTTTGTGCTACAGTTCACCTTCCTACTGATTAGTTCTGAAATTCTTCTCTACATCAAAGCAGGAATCTTGGTTATGCCCAAGTTAAAATCCCTAAATGATAAGGAGAGCGAGCACAGCCTGCTAAGTTGTGGCTGCATGGAGCTGTGTGTCTTGTCTCCCTTTTTTTGCTACAGGCTATGTGAGATCATCCTTTGTAGAACTTACTGGATAGAAGTAGTTGGCATGGAAAGGAAAGCACATTGAACAGCTTTTTTCCTTCTGAATGGGTCAAAATTCCGGAGGGTAGGCTCAGCCCTTGCCTGTTCTGACACGCAGAGAGAAAGTTGATGGGCTTTGGCTATTAGAGAGATGGCTGAATCAGACTTTTTCTGCAGTACTTGGGCTGGCAGCTTCACTATGTTCTCTTCTGCCACTTGGTTGATGTTTCTGACCTTTGACATTCTGGTGAAGAGGCCCGAACTCCTATATGACTTCCCCAGCCATGGACTTTTGACCAGGCTTTCTGGGCCAGGCATGAAATGACCTCAGATCCAACCAGAAAGCAATTAGTTACTGTAATAGCAGTACATAACTGTTCTTTCTGTCCCCTTGCTGGGGTTGGGCATGCTCTACCCCACAGCTGCCATTGGTCAGACTTGCTTATCATTTCAGAGCACCAGTTCTTCCTTTGTGTGGATGTTTTGTTGCCTGATTTTGATTATCCCTTCCTATTTACTGTTTGGAGTTTGGATTGTTCTGTTTTTCCTGAGTCTTTTGGTGCATCACTAAGTTATTGATGTGATCTCACATTTTGATAGAGGTCCTTCCTTATACTGTAACTTTCCTCATGACTGTCCTTTATTTTCATTTTCTTTCAGTTCTAGGAATTTTAAAAATTTAATTTCTATTGTCTTCAGTGGTTGAATTGTCATTCATTCAGTGGTGTGTTGTTTAGTCTCTATTTTTTTTTAATAGTTTTGCTGTTGATACCTAGCTTTAGAATACAGGATGTTATTTTAATTTTGTTACCTGTTGAGACTACCTTTGTGTCCTACCTAATTAATTGGTGATCAATTTTGGAGGAAGTTCCATGAACACTGCTGAATAGAGTGTGTGTTTGTGTATTCCTCAGTGTTTATGTCTATCTGTAGTGTTGAGTCCATTTGCTGTATGGTGTCAATAAACTCTAGTATTATTCTGTTTAGTTTTTGTCTAGATGACCTGTCTATTGAAAGTGTATTGAAGTCACCTTTTATCACTGTGTTGGGGTTGTCTGTGGTTTTACATCTAAAATTTTTTTTAAATGGGTTTGATTGTGTTTGCATATGTTTAGGGTTGTAATGTCCTCTTGGTGTGTTGTGTGAAGTGATCATATCTCATTTGAGTCGTTTTGGTTTGAAGTCTGTTTTGTCAGATCTTAGAATATACTAAATCCATTTGTTGGAATACCTTTTTACTTTTACCTTTAAGTGGTTTCTTTTTCTTTTTGGTTTTTTTGAGACAGGGTTTCTCTGTGTAACAGTCCTGGTTGTCCTGGAACTCACTTTGTAGACCAGGCTAGCCTTGATCTCACTGAAATCTGCCAGCCTCTACCTCCCGAGGGCTGAGATTAAAAGGGCTGGGATTATAGGTGTGTGCCGCTGCTGCCGCCACCCAGCTAAAGTGGTTCCTATCTTTGGTGAATTATGTTTCTTGGAGGCAGCAGAGATGGATCCTATTTTCTAACACCATGTGCTACTTGTTCTTCTCTTTAGACTAAAGTATTTTCCTTGTAGAACTCACTTGGTTAGAAATTCCTTTCATCTGTTTCTCATGAAAGGGTTTTATTTCTCCTTTCAGGGAGGGGTGATAGCAGTTTCACTCACAGAAATCCTCCTGCTTCTGTCTTCTCAGTGCTGGGATTAAAGGTGATGCCACCATGTCCAGCTTTTGATTTTGATACTTTTGCTGAGTATGATAGTTTTTGTAGACAGTGGAGACTTTTCAGAACCTGGAAGGTGTCTTTCTGGGCACTTCTGGTTTTAGTCATTTCTGTTAAGTAAATAGGTGTTAGTCTGAGACTTGGATTGTTTCACTTGCAGCTTGTCAGTATGCTTTCTTTGTGCTCCCTCTCCCTTCCCCCGAGACAGTTTCTCTGTAGCCTTGGCTGTCTTGGAACTAGCTTTGTAGACCAGACTGACCTCAAACTTGGATCCATCCATCTGCCTCCCATGTGCTGGGATTAAATATGTGTGCCCCTGGCACCTGGCTTAATGTTTTTAAAAACTGTATATTATGGGGATTTTATTTATTTTTAATTTTTTTGGAGTTCTATTGACTTTTACCTGATGGGCATCTTTTTTTTCTAGTTGTAGAAAATTTTCCTCTGTAATTTTTGAAAATATACTCTGTGACCTTGATAAGGTAGTCTTTAATGGCCATAATCTAAAAGTTAGGTCTTTCCATGGTGCCCCAAAGTACTAATATTAGTGGATTATTTTGTAAATTTATCATTACCTTCACTAAGTGATCCAGTTTTCTACCTTTTCTTCAGCCCTTATGCTGTTTTGCATATAGTTTATTCCTTTAGTAAGGCTTTCCATTGAGGTTTTTATTGGCTTACAGAACTTTTCCCAGCATCATTTCAGCTTGGCTTTTCTTCAGTAATTTACATCTTTTTATTGAATTCTGTTTCATGTCTTGTATTGACATCCACATTTCATTCATCTTTGTTTTCATTCTCTGACAGTATAACCATTGTTTTAAATTTCTTTGAGGTCCTTCCAGGTTGTTATTTGGATCCATTAAAATGGGATTTATTTTTAGAGAACACATGCTATCTTGGACTTGTTTGTTTCTGTGCTTGTACTTAGCATCTGTAGTTAGTTGAATGGAAGTTTGGGTGTGGGGCTGAGGGTCTGAGGACTGGAGGATCAGGGACTGGAGATCCCTTTTCTGTTCTGTGGAACACTATGGAAGTTTAGAATTTGAACTTCTGATTTTCTCTCCCCACCTCCTGAGTTCTGGGGTTACAGCTGTGACCTACTGTACCTGGCTTACTTGATCAGGCTTCATGCATGCTATGCAGGGACTCTACTGTACCAACTGACTTCAATTACTCTCCTGTTGATTTTATTTTAAAATTTACTTTTAGGGTGGGAACATGGGAACCTGTGATGTAACACTTGTAGAGGCCAGAGAACAACTTTTGGGAGTTGATCTTTCCCTTCCACAATAGGTTCTGGGGTTGAATTTAAGTTGTCAGATTTGTGTGGCAATTGCTTTTATTTCCTAAGCAGTCTTGAACCCCTCTCCTTGGTGGGTGTGAGGATATATGTGTGAGATGAAAGTGCCTGGGAGTGTGATACTTACGTGCATATAGAGGCCAGAGGAGGACATTGGCTGTCTTGATCTATAATTCCACCTTATTCCCTTAAGACAGGGTCTCTGGAGCCTTTGTTACTGTGCCTGGATGTATAACTTTGACACTTAGCAGTTCTCATCTCCAGTGACTGACTAGATTTTTCTTTAATTATTACATTATACTGTGTGTGTGTGTGTGTGTGTGTGTGTGTGTGTGTGTGTGTGTGTGTGTGTGTGTACATATACGTGTACACGTTAGTGTACTTTTTGTATTAGTGTATCTTTTGAAGTCAGAAGACAACAAGACAACTTGTGGGAGTCAGTTCTCCTACCATATGGGTCCTAGGATTGAACTCAGATTGTTAACTTTGGTAGCGTTTTTACCCACTGAGAAATCTCACCAGCCGCTGCCGCCTCCTCCTCCTCCTCCTCCTTGGGGGGGGGGGGGGGCGGGCGGCGGCGCAGGGTTTCTTTTTGTATCCCTGGCTGTCCTAGAGCTCACTCTGTAGACCAAGCTGGCCTTGAACTCAGTGATCTGCCTGCTTCTGCCTCCTCTGTGTTCTGGGATTGAAGGTGTAGGTCACCACTGCCTGGCTCTTTTTGGATTTTTTAACATGGTAACAGGGACATCAATTAAGCACAGTGCTTATTTGGTGAATCCTTATCCCCATAGTGTTTGCACAAACATTCGGATATGATGCTGAGTATTTCTGGATTCCTTTGACCTTGACTGCTTTGTTGAGCCTGGTATCAGTTCCCACTGTGGAATCCTGTCTCTGTCATAAAATATGTTTGGATCTTTGAGAGTGCTTAAGAAGTACTCTCTGAATCCTGTAATTCCATGGAGGCCTTGTGAAGGCTGATGGTTCACCTTGTTGGTGGAGAATGCCTTTCTTCTCTGTACCCTTCTTTGTTGGAGGCATTCATTCTGCATGCCCCGAAAAGTAGTAGCTGGAGAGATTGTGGCAGGGGAAAGCCATATTACCTTGTTTGTTCTTGTTTTCTACCAGCCTCTGCTCCACTTTTTCAGTTCTATCTTTATTTCTTTTGGGTTAGGAATGAGGAAGAAAGGTAGAGGAGCTTATGTAGTGGTTGTTTTGTTGTGTTTGTATTCACGGGGCTTAATATAATTTTCAAGACTTATTTCATTTTTTAAAAATGTGTGTGCACGTGTGTGTGAGTGCCCAGGGAGGGTGGACGATCCTCTGGGACCTCATATAGTTCTGTATTTTCTGTACCAGCAAGTGCTTCCACAGCTGAGTTGTCACTCTAGTTTTGAGGGTGGGTTTTTAGGTAAAGCTATGGCAAAGACCTTGCACACATCCCAAGCAATAAATAAATGAATGGAATTTATTGGTGGATATGGCTTCCTTTGGATACTGTGAAGATCCATGGTTTTCCCTGAGTGAGAAGCACAGTGTTTGCCAGAGAACATCTAACTGGGATGTATTTGTAGCACGAATAATGAAAAATTTTTGTGTATATTGACTGTTACTTGAGTACTATTATTGTAGTAAGATTTTCTTATTATGATACTTAAATTTTTTCCTAGGATTTGTTATTCTTGGACAGGATCTCTCAAGTTATTAACGTAATGGTTGATTGTATCGACTTTTCACCATATAATATTAAATATCAGCCCAAAATCAAATGTAAGTACTTTCTTTACCTTTGTTTATACAATATTTCATAGCATTTCAGAGAAAGTTCTTTTTTTATTTTGTTTTGTTTTTTGAGACAGGATTTCTCTGTAGCTTTGGAGCCTTTCCTGGAACTCTGTAGCCCAGGCTAGCCTCAAACTCAGAGATCTATTAGCTTGGGACTTTATGTATAGCTCATAACGTTCTGGAATTTATTTGTTGGTGAGTCTTCTGTGATTACAGTCATGATCTTCCTTGGCTGCCAATCACTATGATTTCTGAAATGATCACAGTGTTTTCATTTGATTACATTAATTAGTTTGTATCAGAAGTCAATTTCTTACCAATTACATCATGAAATTCCTATTTTAAATTGTCGTTCTCATAATATTTATTTCACAATTATTGAATAGAATTATAGTTTGAATTCTAGATGTATAGATAACATGTTCTAATATAACAGCTCAAGCTATCAGTGTGGACTTCTGGATTTTTTTTATGTTTGGAGGTCACCACAACATGTGGAATGGTATTAAAGGGTCACAGCATTAGGAAGGTTGAGAACCACTGTTCTATTTCTTACTACTAAATTTTTTGAGACAGTATTTCACTAATTGACTAGACTGGCCAGCAAAATCCTAACCTTCATTTTCCTGTTTCCTCCTTTCAGCCTTATATAACACGATATTTAGTCTCCTGCGCTTTTTTGTTTTGTTCCCTCTTTTGTAGATACCATTTACTTTCTATAAGTTCTTTGTTTGTTTGTTTGTTTGTTTTTCCGGAGCTGAGGACCGAACCCAGGGCCTTGTGCTTGCTAGGCAAGCACTCTACCACTGAGCTAAATCCCCAACCCCCCCCCCCCCCCCCAAGTTCTTTTCTTCTCTGTGCGGGGGGATCAAACCCCAGAACCTTTGCTTGTTAGAAAAGCACTTTATTACTGAATGACATCTTTTTCTTATAGTATTTTGACAAATTTCCACTGTTTGAGTTTTTCAGAATATTCAACTATATCTTGTACTTTTCCTACAGCCTGGAATTATTTCCCCCAGAAACATAGTTCTTTTTATCTGAGACTGGGATATAAAAATCCATAGCAACTCATTGCTACTAAGGTACCATTGTTTCTGAGTCCTCTTACTGAGGAAAGCTGTGTTACCTGTTTCTGTGGATATGCTTCTGGCTGCCATGATTCTGCATGGTTCTTGCTGCATTGTACCTAACCAATTTAAATGAGAACATTGCTGCCGGTATTCTAAGTATATAGACAGGTAAAATTTGGTCAGGCAATTTTTGTGAGTTCCTGACATCCCCTGGCACCCCAGACTTGACATTTGTACGAGAATTTCTAAGTTGTATTTAAACATGCTTATGTTGAAGAAACTGATCCTAGAAAGAATGATTTGACATTTTTAGTAGCAACCCTGGTTTTAATTCACCTTGAAGCTAGTAAGGTATGAGTTAAACTTTCCCCTTCCCTTAAATATGGGCTTTCCTAAGACTTGATTGTCTTACAAAAAGAAACACGTAATTTTGGAATAAGAATGACTTTCAGGGCCGGGCGGTGGTGGCGCACGCCTTTAATCCCAGCACTTGGGAGGCAGAGCCAGGCGGCTCTCTGTGAGTTCAAGGCCAGCCTGGTCTACAAAGTGAGTTCCAGGAAAGGCACAAAACTACAGAGAAACCCTGTCTCGAAAAACCAAAAAAAAAAAAAAAAAAAAAAAAGAATGACTTTCAGGGCAAGAGAAACATGGGTTTTGTTTTGTACCTGGAATCTGGAGAGAAATGATTGAGGAGGGACCGTAAAGGAAAATGTGTGCTTTGAAGTAAATGTTACAGTCTATAAAATCTATAACTAGAGTTTCTTTGAATTCTCTAATTATTTCCAGGGATCAATGAATTGTATGTAGATGATCCAGGCTTATTAATTTCTATTGAAATCATTTATTATTGAAAACCCATGGTGATGTAGCTTTGTTACTTCATTCATGTGGTTTAGTATTTATAAACTAGTTGTTGAAATTCTGAGGAAAACAGAAATTGAAAAGTATTTTATAATACCCTAGGAATTCTTTTTTTCTGGGATTATTTGAGATCTGCTAGCTCTTTTCTGTTGCATTTGGTTTTCATTTCTAAAGCTACTCTATTGATATTTATTCAATAATGCTTTAATCATTTGAAGGTTTATCTGAGGTGTTAGTTAACAAGAACATGTATATTTGATGTATTTAGCATTTGAATGCAAAATGTAAAAGTGATAGTGATATATATCAAAGTACTTAAGTTTTTAATTAATCCAATTGTGTCTTAGCACCACAGAGATCTTCAGATTGGTCCAGAAAGAAGAAGGAACCCCTTGGGAAATTGACTTCTTTATTTAAGCTAATTGTGAGAGTGATCCATTCTTTCCACACTCTGAGCATCAAGGAAACATATTCTGACACACTGCTTACTATTGGTAACTCTGTCATCAGCATGCTGTCCAATATATTTGGACATATTTCCTTGCCATCTATGATCCGTGAAATATTTGCCACTTTTACAAGACCTCTGGCTTTACTATATGAAAACTCAAAGTAAGTATTTTCATCTTATTCATGTTAATTAAGTAGATAAAATTCTTTTTGTATATTTTGCATGTGTACATGTTCATGTAGATCTCATACATGTAGAGATCACAGACTGCCTTCTATTAACTCTCTACCTTGCTTTTTGAGACAGGGCCTCTCACTAACTTTGAGCTCCCCAATTCCAGCTGCAGACTCTAGGAAGTACCAGATATCCTCTTTAGTGCTAGGGTTGCAAGTCTGTGTGTCCTCATATCTGGCTTTGTATTCAGGGTCTGGGGGTCCAGACTCAAGTCCTCTTGTTTGTGTGACAAGCATTTAACCAAAAAAGCCTGTCTATCTTCTCAGCCCTAATATGTGTAATTTAATATAATTAGTAACTTCTGCTTTCCTCTCAACTTCATTGTCCTGGATGGTGTTCTAGAATAGATCTGTATATATTCTAGAATGTAGAAGTTGGAGATGGGACTAGAACTACTATTCCATTTGACTTTTTTTTTCCTTCTCTTGCACTTTTCAGTTTTGCATGTGATTTTTGTAATTGTTTATACAAAGAAACATGCTTATTAAATGTATTATAATACAGATCTATTTGATATGATATTATGCAATTGAATACACTGTATGCAATTATATACATGGAAATCTCATTTTCTTAAACTCTTAACCCAGTTTCTGACCAGTGAATTCCCATGGTTCTTTATCCAGCTTTTTCTGTCAAGATACACTGAAGTATTATTTGTCCATATGTCAGTTTGTATTGATCATGATGTCTTTTGAGCAAGGTTCTTTATTTATTTTGTTTGTTTTGTTTTTTGGTTTTTTTTGTGTTTTTTGTTTTTGAGGCAAGGTCTCTTTATGTAGCTCTGACTGTCCTGGAATTCACTGTGTAGACAGGCTGGCCTCAAACTCACAAAGATTTGCCTGCCTCTGCCTCCAGAGTGCTGGGATTAAAGGTGTGCGTCATCACCACCTGGCCACAGATTTTTTTTTTAAGTCATTATTTTATTAAAAGTGTACAGGAAGAAGCCAGAGCGATGGCTGAGCAGTTAAGAGTGTTTGTTGCTCTTATAGAGGGCTAGAGTTTAGCTCTCAGCCTCCACCTTGGGGAGGCTTAAACTGCTTGTACCCCCAGCTTCAAGTAATCCTTTCCTTTTCTGATCTCTGCCTCTTCCTTGGCCTCCACAGGTACCTGCCTACACTTTTAAAAAAGTGTGTAGGGGTCTGGTGAAATAGTAAGCGCTAGCTAACGTACACAAAGGCCCCGGTGCCATTCCTACCCCTGCACAAAGAAAAGACAGGAGATGGACAGTAGTTACCATGAGCACTTGAAGTCTGTTCTAGGTGTTTGTAAAGATTCATTTAAATGTTTATATGATTACTTCTTGCTTGACATTTGGCAATCTTTTCTTATTCTTGGGATATTTTACATTACTGTGAATGTTTCTCCTTTTGTTTTTATGACTCTGTTCTTCTCTTTGAGGCTTAGCTTGATAACTAACTAGTGCAGTGATGGCCTCTTAAAATATAAATGGTAATGGTTTTACATCTGTCTTCCCAGGCTTGATGAAGTTCCTAAAGTGTATAATAGTCTGAACAACAAGGTAAGTAGATAGTGTCCATAAAATATACTTAATGAGGACAGCATATGGTTTATGCAGTTATCTTTCTTAAACATAATTGATTTTAAGTGGTTATTATTAGTATTTTCCATTTATATATACATTTGGTATGTGTGCATGCGTGCCGTGGAGGTCAGAGGACATGTGCAGGAGTTGATTTTCTCCTACACTGTAGGTTCCAGGGACCGAAATCATGCCCATCAGCCTTAATGGCAAGTGCCTTCACTCCTTGTCATCTTACTGCATTACAAAATTTTTAAAATTTACGTGCATATGTGTATGATTATGTATAAATTATGCTACCCTGGAGGTCTGAAAGAGGTCAGATCCCCTGGAGTTAGAGTCACAGGCAGTTCGGGTGCTGGGAACTGAATTAAGGACTTCTGGAAGAGCAGCAAGTGCTGTTAGCCACTGAACCCCCAGCCCCAGTGCTTCATTTGCAATGATCATAAAACAATAAGGTATGGATATATTCTTAGGTAGCTGAGTTTTTTCTTTAGAATTTACCATTATTTTAAATTCATTAAATTCTTGGGTCTTATCCCTTTTTATATGAAGATTGTTGGCTATAATATTTTATTGATAAATTGTGTAGAGTTATTAATTACCATTACAACTAATAAAACATTTTTCCTGTTAACAAGAAATAGCTTCAAATTAAATTACAATATTAGTACTCAAAGTAAATTTATCTGATTGTTTGTTTGTTTATTTATAAAGAGGAATGTATAGTTATAGTGACTATGGTGTTGCTTAAAGATGGTCCAGATTTGGGGCTAGAGAGATGGCTCAGCGGTTGAGAGCACTGATTGCTCTTCCAGAAGAGCTGGGTTCAACTTCCACATGGCAACTCACAACTGTTTGTTACTCTAAGATCTGATACTCTCACACAGACACACATGCAGGCAAAACACCACCACACATTAAATAAATAAATAAATGCATACATACATACATACATACTAAGATGGTCCAGATTTTAAAAATTGAAATAGTAACATGTTCTATAAATTTGTGTTTAGTATACTTTTTGCTTCTCCCGCTCTTTCCTAGTTAGAAAAGCTATTAGGAGAAATCATTGCTTGTCTACAGTACAACTACCCTGGAGCCTACGACAGTGAACTTCTTGGACAACTTTCTCCACTTCTGTGCATAGTATTTCTTCACAAGAATAAACAGATTCGGAAACAGAGTGCTCTGTTGTGGAATGCTACATTTGCTAAAGCGACAGCTCTGGTTTATCCCGAGGAATTAAAGTATGTTAGCATCACAACTTCCTATAGTTGCTTGCTCCATTATGATCATGTAAACCTGTATTTGGGTTCTAGCAGAAACTTCACATAGAGTTTAATTGTATCATCAGGCTATGTAGTAGCCATTAGACTTGGGTTGACTTCTATTAGACTTCACATTTTGGGGAACCAGTATATGTACTGGAAAAATACTTAAACAAGGGCAGAGGATTAAAGTTTATTAATAAATCCAGACATGGGTAGTAATATTTAACTTTTTTCTTTTTTCTTATTTTTTTTTTTTTTTTTTGAGAAGCGATCTCTACATAACCCTGGATGTCCTGAAACTCAAGGTGTAGATGGGACTGGTCTCAAACTCAGAGATTCATTTGCCTGTGCCTCCTGAGTGCTAGGATTAAAGGCATATGCCACAACATCTAGCATATCCTAAAAGCAAATTGAGAAAAAATTATTTATATGAATAAGTGGTTTCCTTATATGTGGATTTGTGCACCACTTCAAAGTCTGGTCCTTGTGGAGGCCAGAGGTCATTCATTGTCTTTATTGAACTGGATTAGACTGTGAGCTGCCAGGTCCTTTGGAAGAGCAGTCAGGGATCTTAACTGCTGAGCCACCTCACTAATTCCTAATAATGTTTGAAAAAATAATAATGTTTTAAAAAATGTGTATGAGTATTTTACCTACATGTATATCTGTATACCATGTGCATGCCTGGTGGTAGTTTTGGAGGCCAGAAGAGGTTCCTGGATCCCTGTAACTGGAGCTAGGGGTGATTGTGAGACACCATGTGGGTGCTGGGGATTGAACCTGGGGCCTCTGGAAGAGCAGCCAGTGATCTTTTTTGTTTTTTGTTTTTTCAGACAGGGTTTCTCTGTGGCTCTGGGTGTCCTGGAACTCACTCAATAGACCAGACTGGCCTCGAACTCACAGAGATCCACCTGCCTCTGCCTCCTGAGTGCTGGGATTAAAGGGGTGCGGCACCACTGCCTGACAGCACCAGTGCTCTTAACCGTTAAGCCATCACTCCACTTTGTTTTTTAATAGGTTTTGAGTTTGTTTATTTTGAGACAAGTTCACACTTGTAGCATAGTTTGACCTTGAACACTTGGTGATGTGTCTCACCTTCCCCTGTGCTGGAATTACAGACACAAAGCCTATTATGCCTTGCTTGAAAGTTAGGAAGTTTGGGGATGCTGTGAAAAGTATAGAGAAAAAATCCTAGTGTTTTCTCTTTTCCCCAGTGTTGTAGTCGTGTAAGTAAGAAACATAAATCAGGTATACTTGCTACATTTATAAATATAAATATAAACAATTATAAATAGGACTAGTGCCATAATTGGTAGAATGTTAACTTAGCATGCCTGAAACCCTGGGCTTTATTGCCATCACAGCATAAACTAGATGTGATGGCTGCATAAGTTCAAGGTCATAGAGCTAAATCACAAGTTCAAGGCCAGCCTGGGATTCATAAGAACCTGTCTCATAATTAAAGTAATATTGTTAACATTTACTAGTATACTTTACTCATTATCTATGTACTTTTTTTTTAAAGACCAATATTAAGACAAGCCAAACAAAAAATTTTGCTTCTGTTGCCTGGTTTGGAAAATGTTGAAATGATGGATGAATCCAGTGGGCCATATTCTGATGCAGTAAGTTGTTTTTTAACTTAAATTTAAGTAGTTTGGTATAAGTAAGCAGCAATAATCAGAACTTGAACAAGAAAGAATTCAATAATACCACCTTTTCCTCATCCCACCTGAAGCTTTCCATTCAGGAACAAGTGTGAACTTTTGTTTTAGAGTCAGAAGAAAAAAATACAGTGGCTTACTATGGGTTTTGTTGTTGCTGTTGTTTGTTTGGTCTAAAAGATTCTCAACAGAGAAAACAGCTTATTACTATTTGTTCAGCTTAATTTAACATCAAAATTGTACATTCTGGTGTAAGAGAAAAATGTTGGATACATTTATGTTCTCCATTCTACATGGGGTTTATTTATTAACCTTTATTCTGGAATGTTGGAAATTTCGTATTTTTTTTCTAAATTTTAAGACTGATGTGTAAGTATTTGAGTCTAGTAATTTGATATACTTTGTAAGTGTTTTCAGAATTCACAAAAGTAAAGGCTGTAAATCTGACTGTAGAAGGAGATAAGTATCTTTGCACAGTATCTTTATTTTCCTTTGTTTTCAGTAGATTTGAATAGTCAGAAACTTTATACCATTTAAAATGAATAATCATAAAGAAGCAAATAGACATATAGTTAATGTGTTCAATTTTATCTTAATAGACAGAAAATTCACAATTAAATGTCAAGATAAGTGGCATGGAAAGAAAATCAAGTGGAAAAAGAGATTCATTTTTGGCACAGACAAAGGATAAAAAAGAAAATATGAAGCTGTCGACCAAAGTATGTTTTCAAAATTATATTTACTGGGATTTAAATAATGCTAGCTAGCTAGCTTAAGGACACAAAACTCTTATTTGGAGGAAAGAGCTATGGAAGTCCAAACAAATTTTGGGTTTGTGGTGGAATGATAGTGAAGAGAAGGACAGCTATGATAGTGTTTAGAGCCTGGAGTGATTTCTTCTTAGTAAGTAATAGCAAATTCTCAGTATTACATATAGTAGTCTGGGCAGCTTTCCTGAGAGCTGAAAGGATGAACGATCAACACAGTATACTGCATGGCAGTAATTTAGATACTTTGATTAGAACTTTGTGTTGCCTAGGTAGAACTTGTATGTATCTTAACTCCGTAGACTTGCCCCCTAAAAGGCTTACTACTATTTATCTTAATATTAGAGGTAGGAGAAAGTGAAGGCCATTTAATTTCTGACTGTGAATGTTACATTGTTTTATTTATGTGCTTGTAATCTTAACAGTTAGTAGGCTGAGACAGAATCATAAGTTCAGTCCAACCTGAAATAGACCTTATTTATCTTCAGATGAGAAGGGTGTGTGTGTGTCAGTTTCAAACTTGCTAATCAGTATTAAAAAATAATACCAGAATGTTAGAAAACATAGGAGAATTAGAAATAATTTGGAAGCTCATTTACTTTTTAAAAACCTACAGCTGAAAGTAGAATCTTCGTCTCCAAAATTAAAGAGCAGTAATAAGCTTTTGGAAGAGGAAAAATCTACTGACTTTGTGTTCATACCTCCGCAAGGAAAAGAGGGAAAGGCAAGGATTCTGACTGAGCACCAGAAAGAAGTACTCAAGACAAAACGGTTTGTGGGCTTTTTATCTTGAGCTCTATGTAGCTTTGTTGTGAGAACTACGATAATAATGTGTCATCATGCCTGGCCTTGGAAATCTTACTGGGGACATTGGTTATGGGAGGCAAGTGCTCTACCACTGGGCTACAGCTAGCCTGGGTATCCTAAATTTTAATGACAGATGATAGGACTATACATGATAGCATTTAATAATATTTTAATCTACCCAGTAATATGCCCAGTGTTTCTAAGCTTTCTTTTACTGGGGTATGTGTTTATTGGAGAAGGTAATTTCATAGAAAACACTATAAGCTTTTATATGATTCATTAAATACACTTTCATAGAATTCTAACTTTAACTTTTTTTTTTTTTTTCTTCTCTCGGAGACAGGGTTTTTCTGTGTAGCTTTGCAGCCTTTCCTGGAACTCACTTTGTAGACCAGGCTGGCCTCAAACTCACAGAGATCTGCCTGGCTCTGCCTCCCGAGAGCTGGGATTAGAGGCACCCTGCAAACTTTAACTTTTGATGGTGGGGCTGTCACTAAGTTTTTGGAATTATATATGTTTTTTTTTCTAGGTGTGATATTCCTGCCTTGTATAATAATCTGGATGTTTCACAAGATACCTTATTTTCTGCTCAGTTTAGTCAAGAAGAATCTATGTAAGTACAATACTTTTATAACTAGTTTCTTATTTATATAAATAAAAATAATCTAATTTGTACAATTTTTTATCTTAGGGAAAGCCTCACTTTAACTGAAAAACCAAAAGAAGATGCCAAGATAATTAAGGTATAAGCAGTATTGATACTTGAGTGTTTTTAAATTATAGTAAATGTAAATTGTAAAGTGGTGTTATATTTGTTTATTACTAAGATGTGTAACAATCTTCTGAATTGTACATAAATGTGTATTTAAAATACATCGTAAGTGACTTCTGAAGTAAGGGATTAAGATAGTGTTTGTTTAGTTTAGGATGGCCTCGATCTCCTGAGGAGCTGTGCTTCCTCTTAGTCTCCTGCCTCTGCCTCCCACCAGTCTTGGCCTCAGGTATGGCTTTAACTGAACACCATCAGTTTAAAGCACATTGACAGTTCTTTGCTGTTCCTTTTGGAATATTTGCAGTAATTTGAAAGTTAGTGTCTTGAATTACCAGAGTTTATCTTGATTACCACAGTATTATTTTTAAATTTCCTAGCAAAATAATGTTTTACTATGTAATTTGTATGTTTTGTATAGGAGGAACAAATGGAGAGTGCCATTTTCATCTCTCAAGATGCCATGGAAAACAGTTGTGTGGATGAACATCCTGAAAAGGCTTCTTTACCAAATGACTCTGGGTCTGTTGCTGAAACCAATTCAGAAACACTGAGCGCTGGTATTGATGATACAAAAAACATGCTAATTTCGTCAAAGATAATGTCAGCTGAATATTCATCTGGTACAGAAAGTTCACTGGTGGTCAGCAATAGTTCGGTTTATAATGCCACTGTTTCTGGAACTCCTTCACAGCCTACAAGTCGGAGACAAACCTTTATTACTTTGGAGAAATATGATGGTTCAGAAAATAGACCTTTTAGCCCATCCCCTTTGAATAGCATGTCATCCACTGTTACAGTGAGAAATAACCAGGAAAACACAACTAAAACTGATATGCTACCAAAAGCAAGGAAAAGAGAAGTGACTCACTCAAAATCTGACTCAGAAAAACTAGTGAACGGAGGTAAAAAGTCAGGACGGAGATGGAGTAAAGTTGAGCAGTCAACTAATAAAAAGTCTAAGCCTTCACTGAGATCTGAACAGGAGGAACATGCATTAGAAAATAACCCTCCTGATTTGCTCAGTCAAACAGAATGTCTGTCAAATCACGATCATCCTTCTGGAGCTACCCTAGAGCATGAAGATAGAAATCCTAAACCAACAGGAGAAAATGCTTCATTGGAAGACTCCACTACAGAAGAGAAAAACGTAGGCATTAATATGGAATCTAAAGAAAATACACCTCCGGTCGCAGCACCAGCAGATCAAATAGTAAATGAAGAAAGTCAAGCTGTAGTAGCTCCAAATCCAAAAACCCTCAGACGGTCTTCAAGGCGACGTCCAGAAATAGTGGAGTCTTCCAATGACAGCCAAGATAAGGATAATGGTCAACAAAAAAAGGAAAGACGGAAGGAAGAAGAAAAAACAGTTACAAAGAGTCCGTTGCATATAAAAGATGACAAGTTGCCCAAGCAAAAACTAACTGCTGAGTCATCTATACAGGAAAATTTAACCGAAAAAGGAAATAGTTTACATGAGAAAACTTTAGAGGAACCCAGTGCTAATGCTGAAATTGACCAAAATAAAAGAAAACCAGACCATGAGAACATTAGTTCTGAGGGAGGTAGTACCCAGGACAATGTAGATAAGTCATCAGAGAAACCTTTGAGAGGACGTACACGTTACCAAACAAGAAGAGCATCTCAGGGGTTACTATCAGAACTATCAGAACCTGATAGTTCTGAGTCAAAGGAAGAAGTTTCCAGAAAGAAACGATCTGGGAAATGGAAAAATAAAAGCAGTGACAGTGTTGACATTGAAGAACAAGAAGAAAAAATGGTCGAAGAGGAATGTGTAAAAACTGCACATGAGATACATGAGGGTCAGGCAGTTCCTGAAGCTCTTGTAGATGCAGTGGCTCAGATTTGTGAAGAAAGTACCAATAGGGTAATCCTTCAGGAGTCTGCTGGGTCTTCAGATTCCCTGCAAGTTACTGATACCCCAGTTACAGGTGAGGACACAAGTAAGACTAGCAAATGTGTAGATAACTCCTTTGCAAGTCCACCTGTGCCTGAATCCAATCTCAGGACTAGGAATGCCACCAAGAGATTATATAAACGAGATACTGATAGCAGTGTGGGAGAATGCTCCAAAATGGAGACAGCAGACATTTCTGTGCCTTCTGAGAAATGGGCCCAAGCAGTTGAATGCCAACACAAGAGAAGCAGGAGAGTCAGGAGGTCGAAGAGCTGTGACTGCTGTGGGGGAAAATGGCAATCCCAGGAAAAGTCACTTACTGGGTTAAAGAACACAGAGAGTTGTGCTATAAAGAGCATGGAGACAAAGACAGCCGGTATGCGAGCACCTGAGCTTACACCTGACACTGGTGAAGCTAATGAACACGCTGAAACAAAGCTGGTAGATGAACATGCTAGTATGCATTTTCATTTGGGTCTTAAAGAAGAGAACGGTGCTCCTGGTGACTTAGTTAAGTCTGAAACTGGATTGGAAGAAGATCGAAAAAAAGTTGTCCCATCTGAAATAGGAAATATGAAAGAAAAATCTCAGGATACAGATTCTAGTGAAATAGTATCTGAAATCCAAGAGCCAGGCAATGAAAAATTTACTGCTGAAGACCCATGCTTACGTGATTCCAAGGACATTTCACAGAGATCTTCTTTAGATAACAAAGTAGAAAGTCCAGACGCTGTTCTGAAAAGAGAATCTGACATTGGCGATGTCAGGAAGGCATGCAAAGTCATAACTGGATCCAGCTCAGAGGGTGGTGAAGCTATGGAATTAGATGGAGGAAATGACTCGCTTGGAGCTGCCTTCTCTGAAAAGAGTGCCCACATGGATATTCCTGTAGATGTGACAGCAGAGGAAGATAATAAAAAGGATGAATTTGAAGCAGTCACAGCTGAAGTGAATGCTGAAGGAGCAGCCACCAAGGGCTTTAATTCTGCTCTGAGTCTCTGTGATCATGCCACACCTGTAAGCAAGAGTGTCGAGAGTGAGCATTCAGCAAGAGTGGACCTGGAGGATGGTGTTCAGTCTGATTCTGCAAGAGCAGACCTGGAGGATGGTGTTCAGTCTGATTCTGCAAGAGCAGATCTGGAGGATGGTGTTCAATCTGATTCCGCAAGAGCAGACCTGGAGGATGGTGTTCAATCTGATTCCTCAAGAGCAGACCTGGAGGATGGTGTTCAATCTGGTTCTGCAAAAGCGGACCTGGAGGATGGTGTTCAGTCTGATTGCGGCTCCTGTGAGGAAATGAACACAGAAACAGAAAGTTCCAAAGCAGCAGTGGTAGCCCAGTTGAAGATGGAAGTTGGCGACACTGGGGAAGAGGATAGGGGCACGATTGTTAGCACCTCTACGTCTGAAGAAACTCCAGGTGGAAGACCAGGAGTCAAAACTGAGAGCTTTGTTTGCGACACACTTGAAATGAGTTCTGAAGAAGGAACTGTTTGTTACAAAACTGAAACAAACATTGAACTTAAATTGGTTGAGACAAAATTGAGTGACAACCAAAATGTAGTGAATAATGATGTTCTGCAGGAAGTTTGCCTCACTTCAGAGAAAGTGGAGGAATTACCACAGTCTCTGACATCTGAAGTGGCTTCTGAACTGGTAGGAGAAAACAGTAATGCTTCTCCTGAAAAATTAAGAGAGCTGGACCCTTCACTTGGATCAGCAAATGAAAGTCCTAGTGGTATGCAAGCACGCTGTGTCTGGTCACCATTGGCTTCTCCATCCACAAGCATTTTAAAGAGAGGACTTAAAAGAGCCCACGAAGATGAGATCTCATCACCAGTTAACAAGGTAGGAATGATGATGACTAATGAATCTAATGTTTGCTTGGAATATGGGTGAAACCTAGTAAAGGATAGGGAATTAGGGTCATTTGCCATGGTTGCTGTGGGAAGGACAGGAGGCCTTTCATGTAGTCTTGCCTCTCACACTCAAGAACTTGATGTGGGCATAATGGGTGGGTCCTATTAGGACTGTAATGCAATATGTGGAACCAGATTTAAGAAGCCATGCAGCACTGATTGCTGTTGATCGAAAAGGCTATAAGTTCTTGGACATGATGCCTTAGGTCAACTCTAATCCATCCAGTTAAAGACACTGACTCCTGGGCCCCATATTTATATATATACACACACTTTACCACTGAGCTACCTCCCCTAGTCCTTAGTTTTTTGAGTGCTAGGGTTAACTGAGGAGCATGCTGCCAACTGGCTTCTCCCCTGTCCCTTTTCATTTTGTTCATTTTGGAGATTGGGAGAGCCAGTGCACAGCATTGAATATGTTTGGCACATGGCATACACTCTGTCACTGAGAGATTCCCAGGCTTTCATGAAGTTTCATAAAAATTGGATTATCAGGGTAATTTTTACTTTAGCTCTTTCTTGGGCCTTTCTCTTACAGTGTGTTGAATGAATAGTTAAGAAAGATACAACCTCTGCTTAACATAAAACATACCCTCAGCTTAGTGAAACATGTTCTAAAAAGATGTCATGTTGATCTTCACAACTTAATTTTGAAATTAGATCTGATTTTGTACAATGTATATACATGTGTATGTATATAAACACAGCGCTTTGATCTTTGCCTTCAGCAAGGACGCACTTACTTTTACCTTTTCTTGGGTATGAGAACCTTTCTATGTTGTCCAGGCTGACCCTGCAGTGAACTGTCATTCATGCCTCAGCTAGCTAGGGTTATAGTCTTGTAGCATTATAGTCTTGTGATACCACTCAGGGCAGATTTATTGTCTGTCTAAGGCAAAACAGGGTAAACATTTTTATGGCAAATACTTATATGTTGCCTATTCTTGAAAATCAATCCTAGATGATATAGAGTGATATCTCTGCTATATATTTATAGCTAATAACTCAATGTGGACATATTATAGACCTTTAGAAGAAGCCAAATTAGCCACAGTGAGGTTAAAATAGTTAAAATTGCTACATTATGGCCCTGATACTTTTGTTGCCTTCAAAGAGTTTAAGAGCAGGGGCCAGGTAAGTAGCATAGTTAGTAAAGTGCTTGCAAAGCAAGCATGAGGACCTCCGTTCAATTCCCAGAGCCCACATTTAAGATGGAAATCCTGAGCTTGGGGGCATGTGCTAATAAGAATTCCAGTGTTGGGGAGGTAGAGACAAGCATATCCCTGGGGTCTGCGGCTCAGAAAGCTCAGTCTGTTAAGGGATTTCCAGGCCAATGAGACACGCCATTTCACAAAAACAAGTTGTACAACACCTGAGGAACAACCCCCTTCCCTTCAAAGTTGTCCTTTGACTTCCACATGCACACGTCTGTACACACACACACACACACACACACACACACACACACACACACACAAGTTTAGGACAATGATTAATAAGATATACCAGAAACCAGTATTACTGTCTATAGTCTATATAAACCCATTGGCTAACCGAAATCAAATTATACAAGATTCTTACTAATTTAATGAAAGCTTGGCCTTAGCTTAGGCTTGTTTCAAAACTTAGATTAATCCATATTTTTAATTCTATGTTCTTCCATGCGCTCATTACTTCATCTCCATTACACTCATCCTGATTATTCTGTGTCTGACTGGTAACTCTCCTTTCTTCTTCCTAGAGCTCTCCCTTGTCCAGAAGTCCCGCCTATACCTCCTGGCTAGCTATTGGCCATTTAGCTTTTTATTAAACCATTCACAGTGGCACCTCTTAACGCAGTGTAAAGGAATATTCCACAACGTGTATATGTTAGTGGATGCACAAGCCAGTGCTCCTGGTTAGGCCAGAAGAGGGTGAATCAGAACCCTTGGAGCTAGAGTTACAGACTTTTGTAGAACTGGCTTGTTAATGTTGGTGCTAGGATTTGAACTCTAGCTGTCATAATTATACAGCTAGTACTTTAAACCACTAATCTTTCTCTTTAGCCCTTATTTCGGGTTTTTGAGGCAGAGGTCTCACTATGTAACCCCAGACAAGCTTCAATTTGGAAATCTCCTGCCTCGGTGATTATTGGGATTACATGAGTACCCACACTATTCCTATATTTTGTTTTTAGACAGGCTCTCACTATGTAGACCAGGTTGGCCTCAGACTCAAGAAATCTACCTGCCTTTGCCTCCTGGGTGCTGGGATTATACATCACACTCTGCATATTGAATATTGTTAACTTAAAAGTTTGTTTAAAGTTTCTATTACTGCAGAGATACTGGAGGATATAATTAGAATGAGCTGCAGTATTAAGCAATAGCTGAAAGATGGAACAACTGTGCATGAGGCTGCTAGTGAAATAAGTTTGGGAACACTGTCTTGCTTTTGCACAAAGTCAACACATTAGGTAGGGTGTTGTCTTCTTAATGAAAACTTGTCCTGTGCTTTCAGGTTAGACGTGTCTCGTTTGCAGACCCAATATACCAAGCAGGATTGGCAGATGACATTGATAGGCGCTGCTCAGTTGTTAGGTCACATTCTTCAAATAGCTCTCCCATAATAAAAAGTGTTAAAACTTCACCTACTTCACACTCTAAGGTAAGCTATGGACTTTAAAATATACTTTAAAATATTTGAAGATTAAGGAACAGACTTCTTTTGCTTTGATGTTTGCTTTTCATAGAGAGGGCTAAAGCCAATCAGCTATCCCACAGGTAAATCATTAATTTATCCTGTTCCATTTTTATTTCCTAAAATTTTACAAAGGTGAGCACAATTTTAGTTGTACAATTTAAATTGTAACACTATAGTTGTCTGGGGTTCTGAGTTTTGTTTTGTTTTTTTTCTCCACTTTCTTCTATCTAGCATAATACCACTTCAGCCAAAGGATTTCTGTCCCCAGGATCACAGAGCTCTAAGTTTAAGAGCTCAAAGAAGTGTTTAGTAAGAAGTGCTTTAGTTTTTATGTAACTTTATACTTTAATGTTCAGTCCTGCAACCTCTACTTAATGGCTTTTGAAATTTATTTTAAGATTACAGAAATGGCCAAAGAATCCATGCTATCCCCAACAACAGAGAGTGTTTACCCAGCTTTGGTAAACTGTGCGGCATCAGTCGACATCATTTTACCTCAAATTACATCAAACATGTGGTAAGTGGTTAAGTTATAATCGTAATTCATACTCTGAGGTGCAGGGATTTTGTTTGTTTGTATTTCAACTTTATTTTGTGGCATAGTTTTGCTAACATTTCCCAGTTTTGAGGAGGGTATCCAGCTCCTAAGAAAACTGAGGCTGGGGGATCACCAGTTCATGGCCTGCTTAAGTTGAAGTTTCAGTTTTCTGGAGTAATGATGGGAGTAATATGGGGTTAGGGTCGAATGTCCATTGGTAGAGTGCTTGCTTAGCATTAATGAAGATACAGGTTCTGTCCTCAGTACTACATAAGCCAGAAGTGCTGGTGCAGCAACTTTAGGGCAAGTTCAAGAGCATTCTTGGCTACACAGTGAGCTTGAGATGATCCTGAGCTCTGTGTGTGTGATCCTTAAGGACCAGCTCAAGGGCATCTTCTGCTACACAGCAAGTTTGAGGTCAGCCAGAGCTGTTTGTCACAACAATGTGGATTGTTGACTCACAGGGATTAAATTTTCTAGACTTACAATGTGGAGGGGCACAAAAATAAAATCGAGCTTTACCTGTAGGAACCCCATGCTTCACACATGGGTTCTGTGTCTCAGAGTCCTTGGATTTTGGATCCTCTGATCCCTTTATCCACACTAACTGGTATTTCGGGGTTGAATTAACAAGCCTGGCTTAGAAGGATGTTGTAATGGTCAAGCTTTTCAGGTGTTTGCATCTTTTTAAATCCATACCTTGTTTTGTCCTATTGCAAACCCTCTGAGGAATAGAAGTAAAGTAGAATCCTGGGAAGATTAGTTCATGAAAATTGCATAGCTTAAATAAATTGTCATGTAGATTCACATAGAGAGACCTTATTGAGGGTCTTTTCTTTGTGCTTCAATTGAATCTTGTTTGTTATAAATCTTAGAAATGTAATTTATGTATTTTTGAATTTATGTATATGAGTGTTTTACCTGCATGTATGTCTGTACACTATGTGATCCTGGTACCCCTATAGGCTTGAAGAGGGTATTCCATCCCTTGGAACTAGATTCAGTCCAGTGAGCTGCCACATGGATAATGGAAATTGAATCTGGATCCTCTGGAAGTGCAACAAGTGCTCTTAACCACTGAGCTCTCTCTCCAGCCTCGGACTGCCAAATCTTAAGAGAATTGTTGCATATAACATGCTTGTGAAACGAGATAATTTCTTTAATTAATAGCCTGATGAACCATGGCATAATTTCCCAGTAATACTTTGTCTCTATGCCTCTTAAGAATTGTGTCAGACATGCACATAGAAGTTAGAAGGAAGTCACATTAAAAAGGGTCTAGGATAGGATAGGTTAAAAAAAAAAGGACCTGAGCCATAGACAGACAGAAAGCTGATGTGAAGATGAGTTTCCCATCCCTGTTGTGCCTGTCTCTGTATAAATGCAACAGTAAGAACACGTCTATGCTGTTACTAAAGTGCAGAAAACAGAATTCTAGATTTCCATGATTTCTGAAGCTAGGTACACATAGGATTCAAGTTTAAGTCCCCCAGATGTTTGCCCACCACATTGTGTGGGCGAGGTAGACTGTATAAACAAACTCTTTTGAGTTGAAGTGCACAAGTGCTCACAGATGGTTAGTTAGCAGTCAAAGCATAACTGTTTTCTCTTGTTTCTCGTCAAAAGGGCAAGAGGTCTAGGACAGCTTATCAGAGCCAAGAACATAAAGACAATTGGTGATTTGAGTACTCTTACAGCATCTGAAATAAAAACTCTTCCTATTCGCTCTCCAAAGGTGTTTAATGTAAAAAAGGCTCTCAGAGTGTACCATGAGCAACAGGTAAAATCTTGTTATTTGAATGTTTTGTCTGAGTGTCTATCTATGTACCATATGTGTGCAGTGCTTATAGAAGCCTGCAGAAGAGGGCATCAGATCCCTTGGAACTGGAGTTACAGGTGTTTGGATGTTTGTGAGCAGCCCTGTGGGTGCTGAGAAACAAACCCAGGTTCTCTGGAAAAACAGCCAGTGCTCTTAACTTGTGAACTCTCTCTCCAGCCCAAGAGTCGTATTTTAATAAGTGATCCAGCTGGGAATGGTGTCATGCATCTCAGTATTTAGGAAGTAGAGACATTTGGATCGACACTTCTTAAGTGCAGTCTGGGCCACAGAGCAAGACCTTGCCTTAAAAAAAGAAAGGGGGAAAAAACCCCTGGCAAAAAGTGCTCTACGAACAGTAATAAAAGCTTGCATTTAGACTATTGTTTAAAAGCCCTTCTGTATCTCACTGGGAAGATTGTTCCTTTATTTAGTTCTGTTTTTATGTACTATACCCTCGATTCACTTTTAAATTTTATTTTTCAGAATCTGTTATCTTTTTCTCCTTTTTCATTTCTACCAACTGGTTGTTCCATGACTATTTAGGTATTCCTGAAACCTAGGTTCTCAAATCTAAATGTGTCTAAGATTATTGCAGATTTATACATAAATTTCTTTTTAATGTATATATGTAGCTTAGGACAGATTTTAGATTCTAACCCCCCACCCCCCACGAAAATTTTACTTGGCAGAAAGTATTTATTTATACGTAATATGAGGGGTCATGACTTATTCATTGATAGTATTAGAATTGTGGATAAATTAAAACTATATAACTATAACTATTTAAGGGTCACTGTCTATTAGGTTTCCTCAAAGTGTGGTTTGCCACCTCTTTGGGTGTGTACTATGTGTACTGTATTCTTGAAACTACTTGATATTTTTTTTTTTTATTTCTGATACTTGAAAACATTTTGTTGACATGTTAATTATATAAAAGCAACCAAAACCCAGAATCTATACTGTTAATTTGCAGTCTCACAGGTAGAATTTTTGAAATATTTTCTCTTTCCAAAAGTTTTTTTTTTTTTTTTTTAATTTGTGTGTATGTGTATGTGGGCATGTGTCCATATGTACCATGTGCCTGCAGAACCAGAACCCTATAGAGGTCAGAAGGGAGTGAACTTATTATCTGTCATGCTTCGTTTCCATCCCTTATTCCTAGGCACCCACTGCATATGCTTTTTCTATAGGCTTACCTAGTCTGGACATACTTAAATATTGAAACACCACAAGCTCTGGTTGTTAATGTCTTTGCTTAAACTTAGGTTTCTAGTTTTATTATTATTACTATAATATGTTAGAATCTAACTCTATGGCTGAACAGTATTCCATGGATATACCATATTTTTTTTTTTTAATCTATTACTCAACTGATGAGCTTATGGTTTGCTTTTCTCCTTTGGTTTTCTTAAGAAACCCTTCTACTGTTATCCGTATCCAAGTTTTTTTTTTCTTTTTTTTGGTTTTTCGAGACAGGGTTTCTCGGTGTAGCTTTGCGCCTTTCCTGGATCTCGCTCTGTAGACCAGGCTGGCCTCGAACTTACAAAGATCCGCCTGCCTCTGCCTCCCGAGTGCTGGGATTAAAGGCATGCGCCACCACCGCCCGGCCCGTATCCAAGTTTTTATGTGACCGTGTTTTCGTTTTGTTTGTGCCATTGAATGGGATTGTTGTCATGACAACTTTTTTTTTTTTTTTTGAGACAGGGTTTCTCTGTGTAGCTTTGCGCCTTTCCTGGAACTCACTCTGTAGCCCAGGCTGGCCTCACTCACAGAGAACCTCCTGGCTCTGCCTCCCGAGTGCTGGGATTAAAGGCGTGCGCCACCACCACCACCACCACCGGGCCATGACAACTTTTTAAACAGTAATTTCTGTGAGCAGTGGTCCATGAAACCTAGAGTTTATTCTGGATTTGGCCCTTGACCAGGACCTCATTCATGCTGGACAGTGCTCTGCCAGTGAGCTGTTTGAAGCTTTGAAAATAAAAGATAACCACTGTGCTAAGAGTAGCCTTTTCTACATTTCAGAACTTGGGTAATTAATTTTATCAGCTACTGTTACTATGTTTCCTAGGAAATTATGTATTATAAGTTTTTATGCTCTTTAAGGAAACACTTTGGGTCAAGGCTCACTATATATCCCTGGTTGGCCTGGAACTCATAGAGACCAGGCTGACCTCTAACTTACCAATCCACCTGCATTTGTTTCCAGACTGCTGGGATTACAGAATTGCTCCACCATACCTGCTGTGATACTATTTTTGTGTAGTTAGTAGTAGTGGGTTTTTTAAACAGTATTAACTGAGTTGATTATACACTGTGGACATTTCGTGTCATTCCAGTTAAAAATAAGTTTTGTTATTTCTCTTTGTTACTGTTTGTAAATTTTTAATCAAGATGAAATCTCGTGGACTTGAAGAGATTCCAGTTTTTGATATTTCTGAGAAAGCAGTAAATGGAGTAGAAAGCAAGCCCCTCTCAACTGACGAAGAAAGGCTTGCCTCAGGTATGCTAGCCACGCATAATAGTTTTTTTTGGAAGACAAACTTTCTTGAAAAAAACTTAACTTTCTTCACACTTTTACAGTAAAGAAAAATTTTAATGTTTATTTTTAGTATATACACGTTTTGCCTTGCATGTATTTATATGCTTTGGATCCCCTGGAACTAGAATTAGAGACAATTGTAATTTGCCATGTGGATGCAGGAAGAATACTGGTCCTCTGGAAGAACAGGCTTTTAAGCTCTGAGACATCTCTTCAGCCCAATACTTTGTTTTACTTTGACTACGATTGTTAATTCACCAAATTGTGCCTTATCCCCCCATTCTAAGTACATGGGGGAAAACCCTATTTAATTTTAGTGTGTCTAGTTGGTTTTCTCTAATTATTGTGTCAGTTTTCTAGTCCATCTAGATGTAGATAAGGATGTTGAAATTTTGTTCAGTTATATCATGTACAGAATAATACGATGTGGTAGATTTTTTTCTGGAATTTTGTTTTCTTGAGCAAGTGTACCTTAGCCTATTTTCTCTCCTTTTCATTTTGATTGGAGATACATACAGATTATTTTTTAAAAACTGGTGGCAATTTAATGTGGCATTTTGTTTTTCTCCTAGATTTGATTGATCCTGTAACCGTGGATACCCCATTGTCTAAAAATCTGGTGGCACAAATTAGTGCTCTTGCTCTTCAACTGGATTCAGAAGATCTGTACAGTTACTCTGGAAGCCAGCTATTTGAAATGCATGAGAAACTTGGTACCATGGCAAACTCTATAATAAGAAATCTACAGTCACGTTGGAGATCACCAGTCCATGAAAATTCTTAGTATTTTAAGAGAAATGTAAAGTTTTTTCACCACCAGATTTTATTTTTTGGCTTTTAGAAATACCTGCACTGCACCATTTAAAGAGGAAACTTTGAAGAGTTGATAAGATATCAAATCCTGAAAGACAATGAATTATTAGATCAGTTTTATAAATTCATTAGTAAAGATATTCCCTACTGTATTTTCTTGGCCAGTATACATAGTTTTTTTAAGAAATTTAAATGTTACTGAAACTTGAAAGCAAATGAGATATACATACTTTTTTTTTTCATACTTTAACTCATGCATATTTTGGTGTAGCTCATAATACAAATATTTTAAGTAAGATAGAAAAGTTTTATTTACACTTGAACTGATAAAGGTGTTTATACTTTTTCAAAATATTTATATTTGTTGTGCTTGGTGAAACACCTGTACTGAGATGCAAAGGAATGAGAGCATTTCTTTCAGGTAATACCTGTAGAAAACCTTTGAGAGAAATACCAAGTTTCAATTTGTTGTGAGTTAAAATTAATGCTTAATTGCTAACATTCCATTCATTTGGCATTGGCAAATATTTGTGCAGCAGCATTTGCCTGTGAAAATGTGCTCTTATGAGGTATAGTGTTCACTCTTACATGCATGACTGTTTGTACATTATGTATAAAAGACAGTGGTTTTTTTAATTTATAAAGTTCAGCCTTCATTAATTGCACGAGTTTCTGCAGCTTCATGTGAATACCATTGTTTTGTTTAATAGAAACTTTTGTATATATTTAATATCAAAATATCCATATGGATATTAAAAATACTTCATGACGTACTGTGGATATTTGTAGGAGTCTGTATCTACAAATAAAGCAACAGATAGTTTTGTATTTAGTTAAAACATGAGTTTATTTTCTAAAGTGTCCAGAATACTTAAAATTATTAGAACCAAAAAATATTACATGCCACTACTTTTTTTTTTTTTTTTTCTTTTTCTTTTGGTTTTGGAAGAGGATCCCAAGCCACTAGAAAATGTGCCTATGTTTCTTCTTAATGGAGAGTTAGCCTGGATATTTTCATTGCAGATTGTACTATAAGACATAGAGATACCTGGTTTAATCACATATGTTGAAAACTAAACTTGGAAGAAATTTGAAATTGCCCTTTTTATATGTATGTTTTGTCTAGTTAAAAAAAAATAGGATATATAATTAAACCGTTTGTAAATTTTACCAAATAGTTAGTGCCTAACTTCATATATTTGTTTCATCTGTGGGTTGTGGTTTTTGTTTTTTGTTTTTGTTTGTTTGTTTTTTGGAGATATGGTCTCTGTGTAGCCCAGGCTAGCCTTGAACTTCTATGGTCCTCCTGCCTCTGCCTCCAGAGTTCTGGGATTACAGGTGTTTGTTACCATGCCTGGCTGTATTGTATGTTTTCCCAAAGGATATATCTTGCTTGTGGTTTTTTTTTTTTTTTTTTTAATAAAATCAATGGGTGATCTTAGTTTCAAATTCAGTTCAATCTCTGCTTAGACATTCCAACTGTTTGTAGTTTAAGGTTTGGACCTTTTTTTTTTTTTTTTTTTAAGCAGAGACACCCTCCCCTGCTGCCCCGAGTAAATAAAGTTGGTATCATTTTTCATTCATAAGTAACTACAGATATTTTTAGATCTAAGTATATTTACCTACAAAGATCATCTTAAGAATTCTGGAACTGTTGGACTCTTAAGGACTTAGAAGTCAATAACTAATGAGGAAAAGACTGTCTTTTAAAAACATTGATAATGGTGGATTGCATTGTCAGTCGCTACATTAAGCATTAAGAGGTGTGCATGAACATTCAGTGAGTAGTATCGATTAGCCAGGAGTTTGTGGGGAGTGGGTGGAGTGCTCATTTCACAAGCTGCATTCCTTAACCCTTGTCTACTCACTCGTAGGCACAGCAGAGTTCTTAGGGAAGCTCAAAGTGTAGCAGGAAATGTGACCAAAATGATGATTTGCTGAAGTTTCTGAATTTAATAAAAGTGCAGATCTGAGTTAAGTTGTAGTTCAAGGAAATTGTGTTTTAAAATATTGGTTGGTACCATTGGTCAGTTTATGGAAAATATAATGTTGAGTCAGTTTACTTTCAGTATTCTTGGCTTAACTTTTTTTGAGCAGATTTCCACATTAATTCCTAAAATAGCAAAAAGCATTAATATTTCTGAATTGACTCCAATGTATTGCTTCACTTTTACATGAAACCCCTTCTTCAGACTTTTTCTAATGTTTAATTTAAAAAAACAAGCAAATATTGACATTCCAGTGTGATGCCCTAATTGTTTTATGTATTGAAACAAATCAAGAGCTGGTTAGGTGGCCCAGAAGATACAATGTGCTTTCCACCAAATCTGATTATGACTTGAGTTTAAGCCCTGAGATCCACATGGTAGGAGAGTGGTCCTTTGACCTCTATATGTGCAGTGCACACATGTGCACACATACAAATAAAATTAATTTTAAAAATTTCTTATTTCCTGTGCATAAGTGTTTTGCCTGCATGTGTATATATGTACTATGTACATACCTGGTGCCCATGACAGCCAGAAGAAGGCATCTGATCCCTGGGAAAACCAGAGTTATTATAGACAGGTGTGAGCTAGCCTGTGGGTCCTGGGAATCAAACCCATGTCTTCTGAAAGGGCAGCAAATGCTGTTGTTAACTGCTGAACCATCTTAATTTTTTAAAAGAAGCAAGTGGTATGAAAAGCATCTAATTTTTCATGTCTGAACATAGTGGATTTTGATGTTCAAACTGAGTTTATTACTGAAGATGTTGCTCTGTTTCAGCAAGTTAAACTACTGCTGAATACTGCAGGGTCTTTGCATTTCAAATAGTGAGCAATGAGCTCACTTAATCAGGTTAATACAGTTTTTAAATAGAATTTAAATCCAAAGATTAAAAGCACAGTTGTTGAATAAGAGACATTGCCTTTGTATTCTTGTTTTTTCAGTACAACTTGAAAGTAGCTAAGAATCCACTTACATATTTAAGGGTCATTAGAATGTCAATAATTTAAAATGTTAATAGGTGGACACTGGACGTGGTGGCTTGTGCCTGTAATTGCAATACTTGGGAGGCTGAGGCAGATAATTGCTTTGTGCTAAGTCCAACCTGGTGTACAGAATAAAAACCTGTTTTAAAACCCATAAAACTGGGGGAAATTAGGGTCTTAAAATATATAAATCAAGGTTATGTTTTATAAATATTAATTGGAGGATTTTATTTGGTTTAAGGTAAGAATTTGAAAATAAAATGCTGGTTCTGAAGTCAGTGGAAGTATTAGATAACACTGCCCCTTACTGGCCTTGCTTTCAGCTTTGACTAAGGCTCGGGGTTCATTTCATTATTAAGGTTGACTTGAGCCAGTTGGTCAGCCATGTCAGCAGGCTATAGAACTGCAATTGTGGGCATTTTGGGGGTGACACTTGATTGGGGGCAGAAGCCTGCATTTATTATCATAACTAATTTAGGCTGGCCTGGAACTCCCTTTGTAGACCAATTAGTCTCAAACCCATAGCAACACTTCCTTTAGCCTCCCAAATGTTTTGATTATAGGCATGTTAATTGATTTTGCAGTTTTTGATCACTCAGTTAATGGTTCTCTCTGTTATGTTCCTGGCTTTATATTTGCTCTTTGGAAGCATCCATTAAAGTCCATGTCTTTCAAATTTCAGATCTGTAGTTATTTTGTTAAAGTGCTCCCTACAGAATCTATGTGAGTCCACTGAGTTCTTGGAATAGATGGGAAATGGTACAATTTTGTTACATTTTTTTCTATATATACTAAAATCTTTCTTCAATTAAATGCTGACATAACCTATGTTGTAGATGTTTACATTCCTGGAAAGTACCTGTGGTATAAAATATAAGGCCTTAATGTGATTTGAAAATTCAGGCGACATTTTAAACTGCTGCTGTCAAAAAGAACAGCCTCTCCCACGGAACTTTTATGCTTCAGTTGTAGCAGAAGAAATGTTTTCTTTGCTGGTTTACAATTGAGTATAAAACCAACTTTTAAACATCAAATATATGCTTACTAATTCACAGGAAGTGATGCAGTGAGGAGAGGAAAACAGGTGAATTTGTTTTTGAGATAGTTTTACTTCAGTGCCAGGGCTGGCCTCAAACTCAGGGCAATCCTCCTACCTCAACCAAAAAAACCATTTGAGACAGTGTTTTGTTGTAGACTTGGCTCCTTAGGTAGACCACACTGGCCTCCCAACTTCTCAGTGTAGGCTTTAACTGTGTATCACCATACTCAGCCAAAAGTTTGATGATAGAGCCATTTGGTGTAAGGACAAACAGTCCTGTATTTTGAAAATAGCCATTGGTTCCCGAGAGCTTTTCTATCATAAAACAGTACTGGAGTTGGTTTGCACGAGCAGCATGAGTGACTATATTTTAAAATACATAATCAAGGGTATGTGGTGGCTTGTGTCTATAATTTTAGCCTTGGAAGGAAGAGATGGGAGGAGCGAGAGTTCAAGGCTCCGAAAGACCCTGTTTTCACCAAATGTTAACAGAACATTCATTCAGTACTTTGCCTACACTCCCAGCTGTAAAGGTCTGCTAAAAGGAAGCCTTGGTTCTTAAAAGATACATTCCTAGGATGTTCAATATAATGTCATGAAACAAATAGATCATTAAAATTACCTCTGTGAATAATTGAATAAGAAGTATCTAAAACATTTTCTTTATAGACTAAGGATTCTCTAAGAAACGAATTGATAGAAACCAAAGTACAGCAGGGTATTCTAGTCATGGCACAGAGCAAACTGTCTTCCCTCCAGTTTTTGTTTTTGTTTTTAACTATTTTTGTATGTTGGTGTTTTGCCTGCATTTATGTCTGTGCACCATATGCATGTAGTATCTCCAGAGGCCAGAAGAGGGGCCATCAGATCTTCTAGATGGTTCTGAGCTGCCATGTGGGTGCTGGAAATTGAACCTGGATCCTCTAGAAGAGTAGCCAGTGCTCTTAGCCACTGAGCCATCTTCCCAGCCCCACTTCCTGTTCTTTGTTTTAAAATCATTGAGAAGAATTTTTTTCAAAAATTCTTTGAAGCAGATGAAAAATAGGACATCCTATCTTATCCAGAAATAGTTGTGTTGTGGCAGTCAGTCTGTGTTTGGCTGCTTTCCTATTTTGATGACTGTTAATTTATCTGAGACAGGCCTACATACAATCCTCAAATATTTGCCTATTTTTGGTTTTTTGGCTTTTCGAGACAGTTTCTCTTAACAGCCCTGGCTTGGACCCACCTTTGTAGATTTTGTAGACCAGTCTGGCCTTGAATTCACTCCTCTGCCTCTCGGAGTGCTGGGATTAAAGGTGTGCACCCCCACTGCATGGCAGTGTTTGCCTCTTCATTTAAGACTTTGTCAGTCCTTGTTACAGAGAACAGTTTTATTCATATTTGTTATGTGGTCAGTTTGGACAACTTTTCTATGAACCACCATAGTTTTCATTTCTAAGAGTCTGATTGCGATTGCTTTACTGCTGTTCATAGTATACTCATGTACTATGAAACAACTAGTTCCTCAGTATACTCTTCTCGAGTTCTGAGTACACTGTTCTTGAACTATTAAGCATGTCATGTGCTTGCCCTGCTATCAGGGAGCTTTGGTCCGAGGGAGGAGCAGGTGGCACTAATAAGTTCTACCTATGAAATAATGTGGGATTTGGCAGCTTGCTTCCAGTGTTGGTTATGTTAGCAGTTGCTTTCAGTCCATTGTAAACACTCTTTTTGTGGATAGCCCTAACAGAATTCAAACCAGTCAGTTGTTGATATTTTGCTGCCCTTGGTGAAAGTTCAGTTTTACATTCAAAGTATATTTGATGAGTTTTTCTAATTTTAAATTAAAATTTAACAAATACCTATTAATTCCATTTTTAGCTACACTAGCAGATGAGAAATAAGGGCACTATTCTGTGAGGTTGGGGTGTTATTAACAGTCTTGGAAGTAGCAGGCCTGCTTACTTGTTGAGTCTTTGTTTCATGTAGTAAAACTTCTCATGAGTCATTGAGAGTTGGCTGTAATATTTTGCCATTTGAGACTGGCTATTAAAATGTACTTTTATTTAAAATAAAAGTATAAAATAATTTCTAGTGTTTACTTTTGTTTCTTGATTTAACATCTGTGGTTTGAGATCTGAGTAAGGATAATACGATCCTCTCTTGCCCCTCCCCCATTTCTCAGGATTGCCTTAATAAAGTTTCTGGTTTATTCTGTTTCGTGGGTTCCATGAACTTCTAAATCTGTAGTTATTAAATAGTGAGAGAAGATGTTGTGTAATACTGCATTCATTAATGTGCCAGTTAGTTTGGACACTGGTAAAATACTCATATCCGTTTGGCCTGCAGGCAAGTCAGTGGGGGCATTTTCTTGGTTAATGATTGAGGTGGGAGGCCCAGCCTACTTTGGGTTTTACCACCCTTGGGCACGTGGTCCCTGGTCACATGCAAGACAGGCAGATCAAACTATGAGGAGCAGGCCAATAAGTAGAGTTCTTCATGGTGGTCTCTGCTCCAGTTCCTGCTTTCAAGTTCTGCTTTGCTTGAGTTCCTCCCTTGGTTTTCTTCAGTGATGGCTGAAGAAAACTGATCACGGCATGTGTATCAGTTACTTTTCTGTTGCTATGATATGATAAAATATTATAACCAAGGCAACTTAAAGAGGCTTAAGTGGAGTTTACAATTGTAGAGGCATTGATGTCCATCACCATCATCGTGGAGAACATAGCGGCAAGCAGGCAGGTTGAGAACTCACCTCCTGATCCATAAACAGGAAGCAAAGTGCACTGGTGTTGCTCGAATCCTAAATGGTCTTATAATAAAAACCCAGAGTCAGAAAGCAGGGTGAAAGTTGAAAGATCTGAGAAGCAGGCAGAGCAAGCCACAGCCACCACCTCTCACCTCATCAACTCCTCAGCCTGCAAGAGCCTCGGCAAGAGAGTTAGTTCCTGTCTCAACTTTCCTAGTGCTGGGATTAAAGGTGTGTGCCACTACTACCTGGCTCAGCTCTTTTTTTAGACTAGATTAGTCTGTATCCCAGTGTGTCCTTGAATTTATAGAGATGATGGATCTCTGCCTCCTGAGTGCTAGGATTAAAGGTGTGTGCCACCACTGCCTGACCTTGGCTGGCTCTGTCCTCTGATCTTCAGGCAAGCTTTATTTCTTAGATTACAAATATATCATCACACACAGAGAATGGAGGGAGGTCTTTGAAACCTTAGGCCAGCATCTAGTGACACACCTCCAATAAGACAAGTCCTAATCCTTACCAACAGCTGCCAGACTATTCAAACACCCAAGCTTTATTGGGAACATCTTATTCAAACCATCATTGTATATAAGCCAAATAAATCCTTTCCTTCCCAAGTTGTTTGTAGTCATGTGTTTATCACAACAATAAGAAATCTGACTAGTACAGAAATTGGTAGCAGGAGCTTGGGGTATTTCTGTAACAGACCTGGATATGTTTCCCCATAGGGGAGATTATTGAAGTGTTTGGAACTGTTCAATAGGAAAGCCATTGAGTATTCAAAGCTGTTCTGTGGCCACTTGGGAGGTAGGAATGTTAATAGAAATGCAAACGACGGAAGCCCTGTTTGTGAAGTTTCAGGGAAGTTTGAGTCCCTCAAATTACTCATTTGAGTGGTATTTTAAGAATCTGGTTTCTGGTTAGGTAGGACTGAAGGATCAGCTGTGCTTAACTAGAGACCAGCACCACTGAGGTGAAACCTTGGTTTTACAGAGATCGTTGATGTTGGTTAGCTGGAGTTGAGAAACAGTTAAGAAAAGACCAGCATCATTGAGGGAAGTATTTTCTCAGGTTCAGCGCCTAGAAGCTGTGGTCCTTAGGGCTCCAGGGAGGCAGCTGGCAGAGGGAGGAGAGCTGGCAGCTCAGTAATGTGTAAGTCTCCCACAAGGTACGAGTTTTGGCAGAGTGAAAGCTACAAGGTTGAAGGGGTCATAGAAGCTGAGGCTTGGTATCATGTAGCGGGGATGGATTCCCTACAGTGAGGCCCAGAAGCCATTTGTGAAGGTGCAGCCTCAGGGGTAGTGCAGACCCCAAGTTTGAAGAGAGAGAGAGAAAAAAAATAAATTGGACTGAGTGAGCCATGAGGAGGAAGCCAAGCAAGCAGCATCCCACCATGGCCTATTTCGTTTTTTGCCTCCTCCTGCCCTGAGTTTATGCGTTGGCTTCCCCAAGTTGCTGTGGTCACAGCATTATTACAGTAGAAAGCAAACTTGGACTCTGCTTGGAGTCTGTCTCAAAAGTGTGAGTTTGGGTGCTTTCAAGAACTGAGGACAAAGTTCCTGTGCCTCTGTCCTGGTCACATCCTGGCAGATAAGGGTATTTTTGTCTTACAGAGCATCTCTCAAATCTGTCAGTCTTCATAGTTCTCCGTATGCCCTTTGTTCAAATTTACTTTTCCTTGAAAGGACAGCAGGCCTATTTGGCTAATCTTATCTAAACATGAATAGGGCAGGGTGAGACATGATACAGTGCCAACACATTGGGCATGAGTGTTAACTCTGATCATTTTTTCCCTTTTATTACAATTTCAAGGTGGAATAAATAGCCTGGTAGTCTCGCTTGTGGTCATGGAGATCCACAGTATCCAGTATTACACTGGTAAAAATAGCACAAGCAGATGGTGGGGGTGGGGAGGTGATGGGACAAGGTGCAAGGGAAGTTAGGGCACTGGTTGACTGCCAGCTTGGATTAATGTTAGGAGTCCTTTGTGGGATTCACAGTGAAATGTCACCAGCTAGATTTGAAGTTAGGAGTGTCCTGGTTGGTTGGAAAGTACACCAGCAAGACTAAATGTTTTTCAACATATGTACTTATATGTTGAAAAATTTTAAGAAAAATCTAGAATTAAGAGATTTCTTTATATTAGCAACTGTTACCGATGGTAAATCTATAACATGACTAGGAAATTATAAAAACTAGCTCAGCTCATTGTACTGAATATATGCAGATATTTTAGGTATTACCAGAATTTAATGATAGCTGCATATGTATTAACTGATTTTCCCAATATCTGTTCACCTCAAATAGGACCTAGTTAGTACAAGTTTACCTAAGTCTAAGTGAGCCGATGAGTTTATTAGAGCACTGGTGAGGGGTTACAGGAGTTGGGGGATGGGGCTCAAAGGAGCTGCATCACTGCAGAGTACCACCCATCACCTACTCATCACCTATGACAACCTCGTGGAAACTACATGATGGAGCTTGCTTTCAGTCAACCTTCCACTTCCTGGATACTCTATCTACATGATGGAGCTTGCTTTCAGTTAACCTTCCACTTCCTGGATACTCTATCTTCCCAAATCCCTTGCAGTTCTGGCAATCCCAGGACGGTTTCAGGACATTTCCCTTCCTCCCAGTTGGGAATGTCAACAGCTCAGTTACCAGTCCCACAGATCCAGCTGTTGTGTGGTTTGCTCAGTTGATTGCCACGGCTTCCTGGCCTGTGCATGGTAATCTCTACATTAAGTTGTTATGTTCGGCCTAGAGCAATACTGCAAAAGGGGATTGATGCTTACTTTAACTTGGATTTTCACTGAGTGGAGGTGAAGCTTGGAGACTTGGGTGGGAGAGAATCACTGGAAAATTTAGGCATTGCTAGGGTTTGGGCCTGGAATGTTTCCCAAGGCTTACTGAGGCTTGAGGCTTGGTCTCTGTGGTGCTATTGGTAGGTGATGGGGCTGGAGGCTTACTTAGGTCAATGGGTCTTTTCTATTTCCAACTCTGACCAAATGGCTTCCTTTGTCATACACTCCTGTCATGATGGTTTTATTTTGCCAAAAGGTAATGGGACTTGTTAGTGACTAAGCAGAAACAGCTGAAGGGGTAGATTTTGTGCTGATGCATCTTTAGTATACTCTTATTTTGGGCCAAAACATTATTGTGCAAACTGGGCATACACAGGAATGGACCCTCTCTAAAGTGTCCAGCTTTTAAAAATAAACATAGGCCTTTGTGCTGGTTAGTGGGTCTTTTTGGGTTTTGTTTGTTTTGGTTTGGGGGTTTTTTGGTCAACTTGACTCAACAAATTAGAGTCAACTGGGAAAAGGGGGCCTTAAGTAAGTAAGCATTTTTTTGATTCATGATTGATGTGGGAGGACCCAGCTCACCATAGGTGTTGCTGTTCCTTGACAGGGGAATAAGTTATAGGAACATCCCATTAAGCAGCATTCTTTCCTGATCTCTGTGCTGCTCTCAGGGATACTGTGACCTGGAAATAGAAACCAAATACACCCCCTTCCCAGTTGCTTTTGGTCAGAATATTCTCTCAGCAACAGGAAGCGAACAGAGATAGCCTGCCTCCTTAATAAATGCCTTAGCCGCCTTTTGTTTGGGGAGAACATAGCTATGCAAAGATTCCCAAGCAACCCCTTGCCTGCTGCAGCTAATCTTCCTCTACTCTTTCAGGTTTTGTTTATTTTGGCCATATGGTCACTCAGATTGGAATCCATTGCTTGCCCTTACTGGATCAATTAGACTGAAATCTCCACAAAACTGTTGAGTCCAGAGAAACCTTCCCTAATTTAAGTTACTTTTTTTTTTTTTTTTTTTTTTTTGCAATCATAGAAAAGCAGCATAGGTACAGTATGCCTTTTCTTGGGGCTGTGAGAACCCCAACTTTCTCATTCCTATGACTTCCATTATCTAGTACAGCGCCTGACATCCTGGTATTGTCCCCTTATTCACAAGTGTGTGATTTGTGCTGGAGTACTCAACCCCTTGAGTCTCCGAGAGGCATATGTTAAGAAACTTGAGGGAAAAGGGGGTACTTGCTTAGCATGCCCAAGACCCATGATCTCCAGCACTGCCAAAAACAAAAAGCAACTAAAAGAACCTGCTTCTGACCACTGTATTACTGTAGCTATCATGTTATAGGGACAGTCTTTGAATCTTCCAGAAGGATGTTTTGGAAACAAAACAAATGGTCAGGTAGTTATTACTGGTTCTTTCTACCTCTTGTTCCTTCACAACAAGTGTTTACCCATATTGTCCTTCTGCTACATTCAGGCGGCAGGAGTCCCTCAAGTTAATATTGCATCCCACAGGTCTCTCTTAAGAGCTCTTAAGGGAAGTTTGCTGAAATAGTATGGATTAATACCAACCCCAAAAGTTGGCTCAGCCAGTGCTCCTTAGCCACCAATCCACTGCTGCAGCCCCAAATGTAGGTAACTTTTCAAATCGGACTTTAGAGTTTAGCCCAGGAACAGTTTGTTGCAGAACTATAGATTTTATTAATTTCCAGTTTCTCACCAGTTTATGTTGACATCTTTATAACTTACAGAAACAAGTTTAGAAGCACAAGCATTAGCACTTAGTAAACAAGAGAAAGGTGGTTCTCTCTTCTGTTTTTCTGTTATTGCTTGGCATGTCCAGAATAATGTTAAAACATTTTTATAATTGGGAAGGACTTGGTTACAAAGCACTACAGAAGCTTTTAAAAATTATATTGTGAATTTCAACTTATTTTAAAACGGAAAGAAGAGTTGATAGTCGTAATTTTCAAAATAAGCTTTTACATGTTTACTATCTTTAGTTTCATGTGTAAATCTAGAAAAGAATGAATCTGTAAGTCTAGCTTAAGAACTGAACAGATGAATTAATGTTTGGTTTCACGGAGAATAACTCAGGTTTCTACAGAAGAGATGGTAATACATTAAATGATACTGATATAGGTGAAAACATTAGGCAGCTTGAGAGCATGGACACGCTGAAGTCTCCTGAAGTGTTTCCTGCAAGATGCAGATACTGCAAACTGATGGAGATCTTGAAGTACTTAAACAGCTTCCACGTAATTGGCTGGGAGCATGCCGGTCCTGCCGGTCCTCTGCACAGTGCCATACATCCAGCCTTCATCAATCGCCTGAGCATTCACTATAGCATCTCCGTCTTTGAAGGACACTTCATCTGCATCTGCAGCCATATAGTCATACATGGCACGGAAGATTTTCTATTCATGGGAATGAAAACAAGGAAAATAGCATATATTGGTAAGAGCATATGACCTTTTTGATAAATTTAATGACAAAAGATTGTGCAGCTACCACCAAAAAAAAACCCAATAACAAAGCCGGTTGTTGGTGGTACACGCCTTTAATCCCAGCACTCGGGAGGCAGAGGCAGGCGGATCTTTGTGAGTTCAAGGCCAGCCTGGGCTACAGAGTGAGTTCCAGGAAAGGCGCAAAGCTACACAGAGAAACCCTGTCTCGAAAAACAAAACAAAACAACAACAAAAAACAATAAAAAAACAAAAACCTCATAAAATAATTGTAGATCATATGCTGATGAGTTTATGCCTGGAACCAGAAGTATTATTTAAGATGCTAAGGTTATGAATAAACACCTGCCCAAAGGAGATGTATGAGTGAACCGTCAGGGAAACAGGAAAAGATGGGTCACTTTTTTTTCCCCCAAAACAAGGTTTCTCTGTGTAACAGCCCTAGCTGTCCTGGAACTTGCTTTGTAGACCAGGCTGGCCTCGAATGCACTGAGATCTGCCTATCTCTGCCTCCTGAATACGGGGGTTAAAAGCATGCACCCACTGCCAGGCAAGATGTTTCATTCTTATTCACGCTCTCAAGCTACCTAATGATTTTTCTTGCTGGAGAGGGCTCAGTGTTGAAACTGCTCTTTTGAAGGATCTGGGTTCAGCTCCTGGTACCTAAGTAGTGGTTCACAACTGTCTTTAACTCCAGTTCCAAGAGATCCAGTGGCCAGAATGACCACTGCATGTGGTGGTATTTTACTTGTACTGAAATGTGATTTTAATTGTATGTTAATAAATAAAGTTGTCTGGGGGTCAGAGCTATTAGAGTCATAGCAAGTGCATGGCGGCGGTGGCGCACGCCTTTAAGGACCTGGAGGGCGGTACATTCAGGCAGTGACGAGGCAGTCACATGTTTGGGTTTACAACCAATGAGAAGGCAGAACAGGAAGACTTTAAAGACAGACACACAGGAAGTAGGTCTTTTTCGGAGAGCTCTCTTGGCTGGAGAGGATCCCTGAATCAGGAAGGGTGAGGCTCTTAGCTCTGACCTCTTGGCTTTCTTCTCTGAATTGGCTCTGTGTTTCTTATTTTATAAGACCGTTGGTTACATCTACAACTGCATTCATGTGCACATAAGTAAGTACAGGAGAAACGCTTACATACATACACTAAATCATTAAAGTGTAATGACGAAAAGAGGCTTGTTGGGATCAGAGGACGTCCCACTAGAGTAAGTCCTGAGTGAGTGTATTGTTGACATGGCGTGGCCATACCAATGACTCCAAGACAAAGCCAGTCCCCACATGGGCTAGGCTGAGACTGATGGCAAAGCTTTCCTCACGTGTCCTGCCGAGGTTTGTGGACAACTGATCAGCTTGTACAAAACAAACTCCACCTCCCGGATATTACAGCCAGAGACTGCTCAGTGAACACCTACTGACCCATCAAGCCAGCCTGACGGAGACTATCGGAAGCAGTATTTTGGACTGAAGAATAATCACAGGTGAGAGGCTACAGGGGCAAAATGAATGACGTGCAAATTAGGACCAAGACAACAGACAGCGAGCAACTCCACCCCCAAATTTGGTATAAATGGCTTCAATTCTTTAATCAAGAGAAATGGGTAAGCTGAAAGGATTAAGAGACAAAAGACATATTTCTGTGGTCTACCAGAAGCTTTAAAACATAGGTACCACCTTAAAGTAAAATGATGGAAAAGAGTATTTCAACAAATAAGGCTAGGAGACAAGCAGGTGGAAGTATCCTAGTATCTGACAAAATAGACTGCAAGCTTCATTCTAATCAAGGGAACAATTAACCAAGAAGATATCATGTTTCTAAACATATATTGTGCCAAACTCTGGCACGCCCAATTTCATAAAAAGTGTACTTCTAGAATTAAAGACGATTAACTCCCAATTCAGTAATAATAGGTGACTTCACTACCCTCCTTTCTCCAAGAGACAGGTTATCTGGATAAAAACAAACAAAAAAGTCTGAATTGAATGCCCTTATACATCAAATAGGCCTAATATCAACAGAATATTCCAACTGACACTAAAAAAATACACATTCTGCCCAGCAGCCCATGGATGGTTCTCTAAAATAGACCACATCTTGAGACCAATCAATTCTTACAAACCAACTTCAGAACAATTAAAATAATTTCATTTATCTGACCAAAATGTAATGAAGCTTAAAATCATCAGTAAACGTCTAGTAATTATAAAAATCTAGAACTCATGGCGCACACACACACACACACACACACACACACACACACACACACACGCATACACACACACACACACATATATGAACGAGAAGGGCACTTCCATATTCCTTCCATGAAACCAGTATCACTGTAATACAAAAACTAGGTAAAGATACAACAATGTAAAACAGCCGGGCGGTGGTGGCGCATGCCTTTAATCCCAGCACTCAGGAGGCAGAGGCAGGTGGATCTCTGTGAGTTCGAGGCCAGCCTGGTCTACAGATTGAGTTCCAGGACAGCCAGGGCTGCTGTTACCCAGAGAAACCCTGTCTCAAAAAAAAAAAAAAAAAATCCAACATGTCTTCCCAATAAAAGCTTTAGGGAGTGTGACTGGAGGCAATATACCTCAAAAAGGCTGTAGTTGGCAAATCCAGCCTTGAAGCACTAGCTACAGTTGTAAGATGAGAAGGAAATTACAGGATGCAAGTTGGAAAAGGAGTCAATGTTTATTTGCAGATACTTTATTTTGATCCCAAAAATTCTACCAGAAAACCTCTAGAAATGATCAACACTTTTAGCAAAGTGCCAGGATACACAATCAAACTCAGAAAGCTCAGTAGCCAACAGCAGCAAGCAGGTTGAGAAAGAGATCACAGAAGTATTCCTATTCACAATAGCCTCAAAAAATATCTTGGTGTAAACCTAGCCAAGGGGGTGAAAAACCTCTACTATACAAACTTGAATCACTGAAGAAAGAGATTGAGGAAGACGCTAGAAAATGGAAAGGCCTCCCATGTTCATGGATTGGTAGGATTTAATACTGTGAAAATGGTTGTCCTACCGAAAGCTGTTTACAGCTTCAATGCAGTCCTAATCAACCCTGCCTCCCGGGGGGATCTTAAAATTTCATATGAAACCACAAAAGACCCCCAGATAGCCAAAGCAATCCTGAGCACAAAGAACAAGTTTGGAGGGACTACCATTAGGTTTCAAGATCTATTACAGAGCTATAGTGATAAACATAGAGTGGTACTGGAACAAAAATAGACGTGTGGCTCAATGAAACAAAACAATATCAGACCATGAGTCCACATAACTCCAGCCATTTGGTATCTGAACAAAGAACCAAAAACCACATTGGAGAAAACACAACATTTTCAACAAATGGGGCTGGAAAAACTGAATGTCCCCATACAGAAGAATAAAATTAGACCTGTCTCTATCACCCTGCAGAAAAGTAAACTCCAAATGGATCAAAGACCTCAATATGAAACATGAATGTTGAAACTGCTAGAATAAAATGTAGGCAGTGCCCTTCAAAATGTAGATAAAGGAAGGACTTTCCGAGTAAGATCCATTTACCCGGGAGTAAAGGCCAACAATGGACAAGTGGGACTCATCAAACTGCAAAGTTTCTGCATGGCAAATGAAATGTTCAAGCTCACAGAGTGGAAGAGAATCTTAGTCAGCTATCCATTTTATAGAAGATTAATATCCAGAATACACAGACACTCTGGAAATCTGTGTGGAGAATCCTCAAAATAGATTTAAAAAAATAAATAGATCTACCATATGAGCCATCTCCACCACTCCTTGGCATGTGCCCAAAGTATCTGATGATCCTGCTCTGCAGATGTTTGCTCATCCACGTTCACTGCTGCTCTACTCAACAATAGCCAGGAACTGCAAATTCCTAAACATTCTTCAGTGGATGAGTGGATAATGAAAATGTACATATACACAATGGTATACTATTCAGCTAAAAAATCATGAAATTTGCAGGCAAACGAATAGACTACATATTATCCTGAGTAAGGTAACCCACACCCAGAAAGATACATGCCACATGGTCTCTTTTATTTATGGATCCTAGTTCCGTGTGTGTGTGTGTGTGTGTGTGTGTGTGTGTGTGTGTGTACACGTACTCTGGAATAACTGCAGAAACCAGGGAAGTGGAGACAAGGGGCCCTAGAGAGGGGAACAGCAGGACACAGGTACTGACTGGGGGAATGGGAAAAATGAGGGGAGGGCTTTAGCTGGGGAGAGGGGAGGTGGGATAAAGAAAACCACAGGGAATCATTTTATGTTTACCTATAATTACATATATAGAATATAATAAATACAATATTACATATATTATTATATTTCTTTAATGAAGTGACGTCAGTGGAGTGGTAATGCTATCCCAAAGAGCCATAGACTACTAATAAAAACTCTAGTACTAGGCATGAAAACCTCCTTTGGAGTTGTTGGTAGAGGAGTCCAAGAAGTCCCCAAAACCATATAGGCTATTCTCGTTGCCCTTCATTGCTCTTCATAATTTGAAAGTAAGTGCCTATTGCTGAAGACACCACCCACTTCAGACACAGGACTTGTGGAAATCCAGCTGGATGTGACCTCCAAGTCTCCTCCTTAAGGACTAGCTCTCAATATCTGAAGGTGCTATGTAAGCTGCCAAAGGAGAAAATCTACAGACCTACCCAGCTGTGATGATTATGAACTACAAAAATGACCAGAACAGCAAGGTATTATTCCTAAAAGGCAATAATACACTTATATCTTGGCCATAACCAACAGCTGTCTACCTGGACTTCAGCCTGCTCAGTGGAGAGTAATCATGCCTGGTATTTACACCTAGCCATCTACCCAATGGGACCTAGAGGAGAATCTATTACTGTCACTTTCCTAAACCAGTATAATCTCTTAACTGCATTCTACTTATCCTTATACCTGCAGATGAGTACACCTCTTATCCCGCATCAAAGAAGCTCGAGGACCAGGATGCCTGCTGCAGGATTGTACCTAATATAAAGGTGAGGGAAGGTGCAGCCATGAAACCTCAACAATATGGCTGCCTAAACAAGACTTCGACCACTGGGAGAAATCTTACAAGGCCATACCCCTACATGAAGAGCTATAGGCAATTAATGATAACGCAGAATCAGTCTGGAAAGAGCCCCGTAATTGGTTATCTAATACTAAGTGGTCAGTCCTAAATACATATACATATAAGCAAACTTTTATGACCCAGCAGGATGTATTTATATATTTATATGCATTTATACTTGTTATAATCAGAATGAAAAAGAAAACAAAAACAAATACACAAATGTAGTCATTTGTGTCCATTCCTCTTTACTTACTCCGGCTGTGGATGGGTGGGATGGGACAGAAGACAGTGTCGTCTGCTGGGTGGCAACCGAGGATGACCGTTGCTGTGGGAGCTCAGTGGTTTTCACATGTTTGTACGCTGCAAAGAAGAAAGAAACAGCTTGTAAAGGCATGTGGTAGACAGCTCATCTGTGGTTACCAACCAAGCACTGTTGTATTTTACTCCAATTAATGACTCCTGTGAAGAGAAGAGCTAGTAAAATTATGAAAATTAAACATGTAGCTTCATGTAACTCCACAATCCTAGTCTTTTCTCAGAAAAGCAATGAACTTTTAAATTTAAAACATTGCTTAGTAAGCATCAGTGAGCTGACCTCATGGCTGTCAGTCCACAGCATCCATTGTTTTCGTTGGTGTCCTGTTTGTTTGATTGAGACAAAGGCTCTATGTAGCCCAGGCTGCCCCAGGTTTGCAATCCCACGCCAGAGCCTCCCAGATGCAGGGATTACTGTTGTGCACAGCCACACCCATCTTGACTGTCTACTTGTACCTGTTGAGGTTGCCGAGAAGAAGGCACCTCCATCACTGTACGTGGAAAGGTGCTGGTCCGCAGAGTGCTCGGACTTCTCCTCACCCCCACTGACACTCAGTGCACTGGCAGATCGAGACTGCTCCCGGCTCCGGCGTTGAGCTTGGGCTGGGAGACAGGCGACAGAGATAAGGTTTCTACAGCAGTGATGCCTCCATCATGCTGTTTGTTTTTGTCAAACGTAGTTCTGAGTGGTTTTCTATGGCTTACACAGGATTCTTCTAGTGTATAGCTGTTCTCCTTTTCAGAGGAGAACTTTGGCCAAAGGCGGCTTCGGCGGCAGAAGGAAGTGTCAGACTCGTGTCTGTCTTTAACTACAGGGCCTTCCCACCACCCATTCCTCCTGGCTTGCTTCAATGAATAGAGGGCGATCACATTCTCATTTCAGTTTCTCCAGAAATGCCTCCCTCACTTCCAGATAGATGGAGGTGTCTGTCTTTCCTGTGTCCCACGGTATTGTGAGAATAACTTTAAAACTGTGTATGTCAGGGTAGGTCTCTCTTTATCCACAGACTACAGCATAAACCCTTAAAGAATAGCCCAGCATACTTTACTTTAAGAAAGCCCAAACAAACAGAAAGTAGGGTCTCCCCATGGAGCCCTGGCTGGCCTGGAACTCAATGTGCAGAACAAGTTAGGTTCGAACTCAAACAGATCTACTTGCCTCTGCCTCCCGATTACTGGGGTTAAAGGAATGCACAGCAATGTCTGGCCCAATGGTTTGTCTTCTCCATGAGCAGACAGTATGAGTATGTGCCACTACCCTTGTGAATATCCCCCTAACACAAATAGTTCAAAATGTTCCTGATGAACATGTGTTTGTCTATGTATTTTATTATCACCTTTTCTTTAACTTACTAACTTTTCTCTTTAGGAAAATACAGAAATGATAATAATGGCATCTGAAGGAGCCATGAAGTGAGACAGTTTGTCAAAATCTTTTCCTAAACTGAGCATGCTTAGTTTGGCCCACCAGTTAGTGAGCAAATTCCGAAGATGAAAAGGGAAGGGAAGGATCGCTCCTTGACTCTAGTCCACTAGAAGGTGGTGTTTCTGGCACGAATCTCTGGGAGTGTGCATACCATTAATCATGTGTAAACTTCGGGACTGGATGTTGTCTTCTGCTGGGTCGTAGTCAAAAACTGAACCAGGGTTAGTACGCCAGACACGCAGACCTGAAAGGAAAGCCAGCAGTCAGGAAAAAAAAAAAAATGCTCTCACACTTGTCTGTGACTTGAGACCCAAGCAGGAGTGTGGCAGTCACAGGAGGGCTAGGCTTCCTGCTTAGCCTAGGTTCTGGTCTAAGGACAAAGATGGCAGCCGGTGCCTCTGAGACCTCAGCTTTGCAAACTGCCTAGAGGGGCTTCCTTTCACAGACGTGTCCTTGTCTTCCGTTTGGAACAGTGTCCCTTTGCTGTCGGTTACCTGTAATGGTGTCTTGATCCTGGTCATTCCGTTTTGGCTCCATTTCTACCACTTTCCTTTGAATACCTCGGTAGTTAATGTCACTGAAGTCCTGTGTGTTTTTCTTTACTCGTTCAGTGATAGGATCTGTCACCACTGGTGTGAAGCAGCCCTTGTGTTTCTCAAAGTCTTCGTGATATTTCACCTGAAAGAGGAATTTACTTTATGAAAATATGATAGTGTGACCGATCTCTGTTTGAACATGTTCCAGCAGGCTGGCCAGCAGGATCATAAAGAATTCTTGTGGCTGGAGGGATGGCTCAGCAGGTAAGAGCATGTGTTGTTCTCGCAGGGGACCTGGGTTCCGTTTCCAGCACACATGAGGCAGTTCACAAATAGATGTAACTCCAGTTCCAGGAGATCTCATACCCTCCTTCTGGCCTCTGCAGGCATTGCACACACAGAGTAAACACACAGACGGGCAGGCACATACATATAAAAATATATTTAAAAAACAATTCCCGACTTACTGTTGAGATGTGCCGTTGGGTTTCCCTGACTCGCCTCATCTCTGGTGTATCTAGCACATAGGCAGCTTTGCCTTGTATTTGTTTCCGGAAGCTATCAGAATAAAGAACCTGTGGAGGAGAGACCATGCGTGAGCACAGGGCATGGCTTTCTTCTAATTCAAAGATGTCAACAGACTCCAGTGGAAGGGACTGGTGAGGGAAGTCTGAGTCAACAGACGGTGGCCAGACATTGGACCAGCAGTTTACCAGGTCAGAACAAGGACAGGCAAGGCTTACATCAGAAGTCACAAGACTTGTTTTGACTTTGAAAATGAAAATGTTTCATTTTCAAAGGAGAAGGGGCACAGGGTAAGTCTGAAAAAGAGGAAGAAAGTGGCCTCTTGAATTGACTAGGAATTGCAATACCAGTGCCAGAATAGTTGATGGTATTTTGCATTAACTCTGATACTGACTGGACTTTGAAAGATCTGGCCTTTGAAGCATGTAACCATTAGGTAGTGCCCAGATTACATAAACCAATATGCCCAACCAAAATCAGAGTCTTCCAGACACAAAACGCAAGAAGATCAAAGTGAAGATAGTAATTTCTGGGTATTACCCATTTAATAAAATACCTTAGAAATAACAGCAGGAGGTAGAAGATGTTAGGGGTCAATTTGTTATAGCTGGTTATGAAAAACTACCTTAGAGTCAAGTGTAAGAGGAGGAAAACCAGAGGCAATCATTGTCTGTTTAGTATGATCATTTGGAATGGAAAAACACGGCTGTGTTAATTTCAGTGTAAATTTTCAGTGAAAGAGGTGCACATGTTTATGATGTTAAAACATTTTCCAAGATGTTGCATTATCTGTCATTTTAAATTTTAGTGTCATTTCCAGTTGAATAACAAAGGCCTGTATTCAGGGTTGTTAAAATGTTAATTCCAACTTGTCCCACTGCTCTGTTTAGTCGGGAAATACCGAGCTAATGTTTTCTTGGTTGCGCTTAGCTCTCTCCATCTCTGGAGTGACAGGGGTTGGAGTTGCTTTTCTCATATTCTCTTTGTACAGTACCTAGAGGAGCCAAGAGAGTATCCCGACATCAGAAAGCAAAAGGAAAAACGGTTTTGAAAAGTCATCAATTTAGCTGGTGTTATGACTCAGTTATGTCACACAGTGTGAGAAACACCTCAGGAGGAGAAAGCCATTAACATGTTACAGTAGAAAGCAAGAGATAAAAAGGCTTGAACTCAGTGTCAACTAGCAAGGTTGGATTGTTGGATTTAAGTGGCCAAGGAAGAATTTTAAAAGGTGTCAAGTCTCGGAAACACTGTGAGAAGAATTAGTGGTATTGCCATGATGGTCAGGCTTGTTAGAATTTTAATGGCTTATTTTTCCCCTCAAATACCGAGCTAAAGTTTTCTTGATTGCGTTTCACTCTCTCCATCTCAGGAGTAAAGGGTGTGGGGGTTGCTTTCCCCATGTTCTCTTTGTATAGCACCTGTGAGAAACAAAGTTGTACCTAAAAGTCACTCACTAGGCAATATTCACTATTAAACATAAATCCAGGTGGGGAGGGGAGCGAAACATTAGGTGTAACCTGTTGCTATTAGTGAGAATAGCTCTCCAGAAAAAAAAGCAAAACTAGTTAATGGCAATGATAAATGTGTGTGATGTTTAAAGGAGATAAAGCATAACTGGCACTTCATTTGATTTGAACCTTGGATGGGATTAGGAGCAGGTCAAATTGCAAGAGTTACTTTGTAAAATTAGAAGCGTTTTCATTCCTCAAGACAGTACCGAGCTAATGTTCTCTTGATTGCGTTTGACCCTCTGCATCTCCGGTGTGACAGGGGTTGGGGTGGCTTTCCCCACATTTTCTTTGTACAAAACCTACAGGAGTCCAATGGATCCAAAAAATCCAAAGGGAGACACAACAACAACAAAAGATTACAATTACCAGAAGAAGCAGCGGAAGGCTACAGTAACTTTCGATCAGGCCCTGGGCACCAAGTCATTTAGGCCCTGAGGTTAGATTAGCAGTCTGTGTTTGCAAGGGAGAAGTTGACTGCAGTTAGAGCAAGACACACGTTTCTATGGTACAACCTTGCCCTGAACTTGCAGATTCCAAGTGAGAACTGTGATGTTCCAGAAAGGACGAAGCCCTACCATCATTTGACCTAGTATGTGACTGTCAGTCCCGATACATCATCTAATTGGGAGTTATCATGAGGACCTGTATTACAGAGGTTGAAGTGGCCCCAATACCACAGCTGTTTAATGGGTCTTTTTGTAGCACAGGCTTTCATACAGAGTAAAATTGTAGACCCCGGGCAAGTATTTCTCTTACTTACTCTTCCATCTTCATAGTCTGCTTATTTAATTCACTAAATATTTCATACTTGTCAGCCATGAGAAATGTTTTCAATAATTACATTACCAGCATGGAAAAGCAACAGACACTAGTCCTGACAAATTCTCAACCTGTGTCTTCCCTGGTGTCTTTCTAGGTGACCTGGGAGATTTAGGATATGGCACGTCACTAGGGAGGGATTCTCTTCTAGCAGTTCTCCACGCCTGTGAATAGCTGGTCAGTGTCAGCTGAGAACTTATTAGAAATGCCTGTTCTCGACTCCATATGGACAAAATGAAGGGAGCATGGGTCAGACCCAGAAACCTGGTTTAATCAGCTTCCAGGTGATTCTGATGGAGAAACCTTCAGGTGGTGTAAAATGCTGAGCAAGAACTTCTCTACTAAAAACTAACATCCCCACAAACCTTATACCCCAGTTATTGACAGATTACTACCAGAGAGCACAAGGAAATAGATCATTGTAGTTTGCACTAAAGATCAGAATAAAGACAACAAAGTCCAAATGAAGATCACTAAGACAAAAAGCCTTTTCGGTGACACTTTCCTCTTTAGCAACTTACTCAAATGTGAAAAGCACCACTGGACTGAGTTTACATCTTGGAAGAGGGTGAGGAGCTACTTTCCCAAGGTCTCTCTGCCCACGTCTATCATCAGAGGGCTGGGGACATAGCTCAGTGTAAGAGCCTGTCTTAGCCTGTGGAAGGCCCTGTGAACTGATCCTCTGTACCACAAAAGATTCAAATCTGGTGGCGTGAACCCCAAACCATCAAAGACTTCAATATTCAATAAATAGTCCCTTTATACCTCCTATTCCACCCATCAAGGTTCCCCCAAGTTTTTCAAGCACACAAAGAGACCGTGGGTATAGCAGAGAGGAAGTCTGGGGAGAGGTGAGCAGAAGAATATTTTGTAGGAAAATGTGTTACCTCGATATTAGAATTTTAAATGGAATAAAGCAATTTTGTTATGAAGTTAAGGCTAGGAACGAAGGATAAATGTAGTCAAGAAATGGACCAGACTTAAGGTGCCTTTTAAAAGGATTAATAGGAATTATTTTGTCATTGAAGTAGTTTTACAATCACTAAAGAATTAATTATTATATTTTTGTCAGAGTACCGAGCTAATATTTTCTTGATTGTGTTTGACTCTCTCCATCTCTGGAGTGATGGGTAAAGGGGTTCCCTTGCCCATGTTTTCTTTGTATAGCACCTGTACGATGAGAAATTATCAGAGAAAACAATGGTAAATGACATTTCATCGAAAGGCAAGATCAACTTCTTTGGTACACATTAACAGGAGCCAGGAGTTATATGCTGACAAGTTGCCGTGTGCTATTTAAGGACGCGGTTACTGGGCTGGGAAGCTGCATGTCACAGAAGCAAGGACATAAACTGCTAGCTAGGAAAGGCTATTAGAGTCATCCACACTGTTCTTTTTTCCCTTCATCTTTGTGAGCATGGTACCTTCTAAGCAAATGCAGGGATTTGAGATGGTTAGAACTTGGTTTTGTTATCCACAAAACTAAAATATTTACTTTCTTTTTGTTAAAAAAAATGTTTAAAAGTATCAGGTGAAGTAAAAAAGTCAAACAAACAGATGGGAAAGAAAATCCTTTTACAAAGATACGTCAGAAGCAATGGAAGGGAAGAGCGCTTAATGATGAGCTTGGTTCTGGAGTTAAGTGGCATCTCCCCGCCCCCCTGCTTCTTTCTAAAATACCGAGCTAAGGTTCTCTTGATTGTGTTTCACTCGCTCCATCTCGGGAGTGATGGGGATTGGAGTTCCTGTCCCCAGGTTTTCTTTGTATAACACCTGTATGATAAGAGGCATGCAGAACAAAAGGTCATCAGTCACTTTCCCTCCCTGGTGGAGCAGCTGGCTGTGGGAGGGCAAGGAGGAAGAGGAGTTAGAGATGCTAAAAGCGTCAACCTGGAAGAGGAAAGGATTGCAGGAAGGAGCTGCGGAGATGAAGACATTCAAGGGGTTCTGTTATTTTTGTTGTTTGAGCTCACTTCTGCAGCACAAGCAATAAAGAGTACCACGAAAGGGAGAGATTAGTTGTCATCATTAGGAGAGAAAAACGGGAGGTAGAAACCAAACCAAGAAAGTTATTTCCAGAAATCATGTAAAGGATGTCTGAGTTTTAGAAGTACCTTAATATATGGGAAGATTCATACATACTTTTATTGACTTTCCAATGAAGTTAACGTATTTAATTTTTAGTCTGGGTGAACATATTGGGAATAATTATGTTTAAGGTAACTAGAGTAATGATAAGATGCTAAAAAGGGAACTTGGAAAGGACTATGCAGGTGCCAGGAGAGGGTGAGGTTAGGATAGGAAAGGAGCCAGAGGCCAGATCTTCACAGAATGGTGCTTTTGAAGCTGTGTGTTCACGTCACATTTGCCAAAGCAAGGTAAACACGGATGCTGAGACATCAAGGGTGCTATTTTTTTTTAAAGCTGGAATACTTTTAATGATCAGGTTAATGTTTAACCAAGGAAACTGGCTCAGGGGAAATGGCAGCATTAAGTTGGATACAAAACAGGTCATGTTTTAGAAACTGGGATGAGTTATTTAGATTTTAAAATTTTAGTCATTAATCTTTTAAAAAGCATTTTTAAAATAGTTAAAGGGATTTTTTTGTTTTTGTTTTTGTTTTTTTTTAAATACCGAACTAAAGTTTTCTTGATTGTGTTTCACTCGCTCCATCTCTGGAGTGATGGGGATTGGAATCCCTTTCCCAAGGTTCTCTTTGTACAACACCTGTAGGACACAAGAAAGCATGGGGGGTGGAGAGGGGACACAAGCAGTCAGACTATGAGATGTGACATCCAGCAGGAAAGACCACGCCCACCAGACTATGAGATATGACATCCAGCAGGAAAGACCACGCCCACCAGACTATGAGATATGACATCCAGCAGGAAAGACCACGGCCACTGCCCGGGTGCTGTATGATGCCTACAGCTCATCTGTTCAACTCTCTACTCCAACCCACAGGATTAGGGAAAAATACAGTTCTATGAGAGCATAGAAATGCTCACTACGCAAAAGAGCCAAATTTTGACTGAGTCAGCAAACAGTTCTTTTTTTTTTTCTACATAAAACATTTGTCTTAGTACATAATAGGCATTTACAACTACAGACTGAATCTCTGACTAAACTGGTCTTTGTTAAGGTTAGAGAAATAATCAAACCCAAAAGTCCACATTTAATATACAATCTTTCCCATAGTATCTAAAAGCCCTGGGTCCCAATGGACAATGTTGTCTAATATAACCAATAAAAATTAACACAAATCATACTTTAACAAAAAAAAAGTTGTCCAGGGCCATTAGAATTATTAGTTTCAAATAGATATACATAGTAATACACTGTAATATAGAAATAACTAAAATATCATTTTGAAAAGTGGTATCTTTCCCCAAAAAGGAATAATGAACTCGTAGGAAAATCAGTAAGTGAAACACCCCCAAAGACATATCAGCACACAACGAAAACTTACTGGAATTGAGAAGTTGTTAGTGAGCAGTAATTAGGAACAAAACATTGGAATCAGAGGAACTTACTGACCTAATTGTGTGAAAGGGGAATTGTTTCACAGAAAATCAAACTGCTAGGAAGGACTTGAACCACATTCAGATCAACCCTCCTCCCCCAAAGTGGGCCCAGTTAAATTTTCAGAGGATATGTGAATCTCCCTCCATTTCAGGCCCAGAAGTTCCTTACATGGAAGAATCACAGATTATTTACTATTGTAGTTTTTCAGGAACATCAGTTAATAAAACAATAATGTAAATACATGTTCTGATTTAATTGGCATGTTTTTCCTTAGCACTAGGGAGGCTGAGGCAGGAGGATGGCACATTTAAAGCTACCCTGGACTACATAGTAAGATCCTGTTCTAAAAAATAAAATTGGAAAGCATAAATTTCTAGTCATAAAATGGTTCGTTCAGGACAACTATCAAAGTAGGCTTTTGGTCCAATGCGGAGCGTTTATCTTTGCTGTTTACCCAGGTGAGGCCTGTGATAAGGACACCACTTTTTCCAAGTAAAGGTGCTGTTACCACACACAGCCTTGGGTCAGTGTCTTTTCTTGTTGCACGAACCCAGAACCATGAGATTGAAAGATTTCCACGTAAATACAAGCTCCCAGGTTTGCGTTGTTCGGAAATCAGTCAGTTTTGAAAGTACCAGTACTAATGACGCGGGAAAGGAGAGGAACTAACACTAAGCATTAAGTGGGAGCCCAAGTGGTAGAGCACTTGCCTGGTCTGGGCTAGGCCACGAGTCCAATCCCAACACCGCATACAGATGCTAAGTTAATAGAGATGTGCCTATACATCTAACGTAAAGACGTTTTACAGGGGGATTTCAGAAAGTACAGAGCATTGAGATTAAACGGTAAGTAAAAAAAATATCCAGGACAGAGGGATTCAGTTGGTAAGTTTGTTTTTCAAGGAATTTGTTAAATTATTATAAAGGGATAACTAGTAAGAATTTTGTTTTATCGAAATTATTCTTTTTAATACGGAGTTAAAGGAACTTTCTCGCAAATACCGAGCTAAAGTTTTCTTGATTGCGCTTGACTCTCTCCATCTCAAGAGTGACAGGCAGGGGGGTCCCCTTGCTCAGGTTCTCTTTGTACAATATCTGCGTGCACAGAACCAACAATCACATCAGCCTGTAGGTAGATTTGAACTTAAATCCCCAAGAGTACTTGTTCTTTCAGAGACGCAAAGTAAAACTAAGAAACGGAGCAACCATGGAGCACTTTGTGCGTTTTAGTTGCACACCACATAATGGCTGGTCCCTCCGTGACATCGATGCACACTCAGGCTTGCTTTGCTTACACATACCTTCTCAAATACACAGGATTCGGCTTTATCAAACAGTGTTTAGCTAATTAAAGTTACTATCTATAATGAGGTAGAGACAGCACTGAATCAGAAAAACAGAGGGCTTGGGGAGATGAATAAATATCCATAAACATTAAGACGGCATACATTATCAACTTAGCAGTGATCCTGAATACATCTCTCAAAGGGAAGTTCACGTGCATCACAAACACAACTCACTGACGTAAGTAAATTTGTATTTCTGAGTTACTGTGAATTGGTCTGTTGTTTTCAAGTGAAGATGTTTAAGAATCACGACCATTAAGGAAAAGCTACCAAAAAAAAAAATCAAGCCACAATAAATACAGTTCTGATTAGTGCTGTCCTTTGGGGGGGGGGGGATGTTAGATTTTATTTTTGACCCGTACCACACTAGTTAGAACCGGAGGAAGGAAACTGAGAATTTAAGGTTTTGAAGGAAAGTGATGCATACCTGTGTTGTTTTTTTTTTTAAAAAAAAAAAAAAGTTAAAATTTCACACCAGTATTAAAAGTTACATTAGATTTGGGTTGAAATCTTAAGTAATATTGGCATCATTCTTTCATTGTATGAATTTAGTAATTTTACATTTGTGTGTTAAAGACATCAGCGTGACCGTTATTTTTAATAAGAATTAGGGTTGGGATGCTTGCCCCTGAGAAATACCGAGCTAAAGTTCTCTTGATTGCGTTTGACTCTCTCCATCTCTGGAGTGACAGCTGTAGGGGTTCCTTTCCCCAAACTTTCTTTGTACAAAACCTGTGAGATACAAGAAAGTACCCAGAAGACATTCAAAACAAGCTGGAGACGCAGAAGGAGGGGGTGGGGGTAGGTGGGCAGGGAGATTTTAGACAGCGGTGTTTAGTCAGGGCAATGCTTTCGCATGTTGCAATTTTAAAGATGAACTCTACATCTTAGAACAGAAAGATAGAGTAGGAAGCACTGGGTTCTGGGGTGCCAGCACCCCGAGGAAGCTTGTTAATGCCCCTGACTGTATTTCAGATCTAGCTCACACCAGTCAGTTGCTGAACATGTTAAGGAGCATTGAGAAGAGTGGCCATTCTCGAGAGGGTCAGGAGGTTTTCATGGGAGGGTGATACAGAAGCACACAGGGTCGTTAAATGTTACTGTGAAAAGTAGACTGCTAGGTTATTCTGGTAGTCTTTTTACAGGAAGAATTTCTTATTTCATATATCTATAAATACCGAGCTAAAGTTCTCTTGATTGCGTTTGACTCTCTCAATCTCTGGGGTGACAGTGGTTGGAATGCCTGTTCCCAAGTTTTCTTTGTACATAACCTGCAGAATAATTAGAATACCCAGAAAGCAAAGTGACCACAAATGCTTTAGATGACAGCGACTTGAGGGTGTTTTGGTGAGTGTCCACAGAGACAAGCTACCATTGCAACATGCACTCAGGGACAAAGCAAGACAAAGTCCATAAAGATTTGCAGAAATTTTGTTATCTTGAAAACTGGATCCTAAGTTTTGCATTTTCCACAGTCAATACTTAGTATATTCTTGAAACGCATTAAATTATGACAACAAATTTAATTAACAAGAAACATTTTTGACTAGCATGTGCAAAGCCTTGGGTTTAGTTGCCAGTAACCAGCCCCTCAAAAAACAAAATACAAAAATACAAAAAAACAAAACAAACAAACAAAAAAAACCAACCCCAAACTAACCATTTCATTGTATCCAGGCTTAATATCCTGTGCATACTAGGTCTACATACCTGTGCTCAAAGCACATGTTGTCTGTTTTATAATTTTCTAACCATGTGGTGTTCTAATCCCTCCTCCTTCAGAGTCATTGAGAACTTTATGTATTTCTTACTGTTTTACCATATATATATATATAATTTTGACAGGCTCTTTTGCTACTTAGCCCTAACTGGTGTGAATGAAACTCCCAGGATCCCTCCTGCTTCAGCCTCCTGAGTGCTGGGATTACAGGCACGCATACACTTCCAGCTTTAAGGAAACCTTAGGTGATCCCTAGTTGGACACTTGATATGAGCAGTCATAATTTCTATTTCAGGAACAGCATCTTTCTCTGAATTTTTTGCCATGATTTCAGGATCAAGTAAGCTAGTGCTTGTTGGTTGGTCTTTTTTCACTGTGTTTATTTATGTTTTATTTGTTGCATTGGTATTGAACTCAGGGCCTCATGTATGATAGGCAAGTGTTCCACCACTGAGCTATGTCCTCAGTCTCTGCACTAAATCTATGGGTTTTTTGTTTGTTTGTTTTTTAACGAGCACTATCAAAGGACTGTAAAATGTAACCAAAAGAGTAAGGGATCCCCACTTTCTAATTCTTCTTCCTTTTTTTTTTTTTTTTAAAAAAAAGATTTATTTATTATGTATATAGTGTTCTGCCTGCATGCCAGAAGAGGGCTTCAGATCTCATTACAGATGGTTGGGAGTCACCGTGTGGTTGCTGGGAATTGAACTCAGGTCCTCTGCAAGAACAGCCAGGGCTCTTAACCGCTGAGCCATCTCTCCAACCCCCCACTTTCTAATTCTTATCTCCTTTTGTCTTAGTAAGTTGCAGCCTAAGCTCAGCATGGTGGTGCACGCGTGAATCCCATCACATGGAGGCAGAGGCAGGTGGACCACCCGAACAGAACAAAACTACAGAAAGGCAAGAAGTTACAACCCAAAGCAACACAGAACCCCTGGGCTTGTTTTCTTTTCAGGTTAGTGGACAGGAAATTCAAAATAAAGTTTACAATACAGCGAAGATATAAGGAGTAATAGGGAATGAGCTGCAACTGAGGTCTCTTGGTTACTTCTATGATCTGAGGGGGGACTAGGGAGGAAGCACAGCATCCCTAAGCATAAGAAGCCTTTGGCAGAAGGAAGGGATGGATGGAACTAGGGTACCAGTTGAGGGGTGGCCCATCACACAAATGCATGCTGAGTAAGAGTCTGTACCGAGCTAATGTGCTTCTGGGTCTCCTTGACACGCTTCACTTCGGGCAGGTCAGGGATCGGAGTTCCTTGACCAATTGCTTCTTTATACTTGACCTATATGGAAAGGGGGACACAAAGGTATAAGTGCATGCTGAAATCTTCCCACCGATTAGTAGTCCTGTATTTTTCAGGGGGTTGGAGATTGTGCATGTTTACTACACTTTCTACTACTCAGCTCTCCTTTAGTTATATTTGTATTGTCTTGAGACAAGGCCTCACTCTGTAGACCAGGCTCACCTCAGACTCACCGAGATCTACCTTCTTCTGCCTCCTGAGTGGTAGTGTAAAGGTGTTAGGTGCTCGCCATGCACTGTGGCTTTCTGTTTTTGCAGTTTTGAGGCACGACGGCAAACAAGCATGGGTTTCTTTCCCTCTTTTCCAAGTTCACAGATATAAAATTCATTATACTGTATCTCTTAGCAACCTTAGCAGATGGCGTTTTTACTTCTTATGTGGGACATCTGAACTTTTTACAGAGGAAGCACAGCAGAGCTCTCTCGTTTATCTGCATGGCCAGCATTGCTCCTCTTGCTCTTTGGGGTCATCACTGAGAAAACAAGGGCTCCCTGAACACAAACACTGCATACTAAAACCTGGCAATGCAGACAGCCAGGGAGGATGGGTAGCATGCACTTTGGAATGGACTGAATGAAGGGATGATTCATGCCCCAGGTAGGATGAGACAGGAAGCCACGAAAGTTATTATATCAGAAAGAATAATTATTCTGGGTTTTTCCATTTAACAATTTTGGACCAAGACTGCTTGAGAGGCAACTGAAATCAGAGAATGCAAAAGCAGGAAGAGGCCTCCTGACCGCCAGCATCTTCATACCCAGCAGTCCACTTGATTAGGACATATGTAGCCACACATGTCTCCAGAAAGGCTCATTCCTTGATGCTGATATGTCCTATTTTCTCCTAAGCCTCTGCTTTCCACATCTACCCTCATTCTTCTGAGAACCTCCACCGGCACACAGCATGTGATGACAGCAGTGTCCGGACACCTGCTTTTAGGTCGGATGCTGTTTCCAGTGACAGCGTTGGAGTGTGACTCAGAAGTTACAGATTTATCAAAGTCAGGTTGGGAATAGGACGTGTCCTTACCGAGCTGATGTGGTCCTGCGTTTGCTTCACTCTTAGCATCTCAGGGGTCTTTCCAATTGCTGTTCCCGGGGAGACATCCTCTTTATACAGAACCTGGGCATGCAGAATCAGGAGAGTGTTACACAGGAAGAAGGAAAGCTGGGCAGTGCCTGGTGAAAGACTAGCCCGCATGGCTTCTGTGAAAACAAAGACTCTCCACAGTGTCTTCAGGCAAGAGCTGAAGTATTGCATTTGAAGTCCTCCTGTCAGAATCAATACCCAGAACCATATAGGCAAGGCCAGCTGCCTGCCAGCTGGAGAGTTCTCTTTAGAATACCACAGTATATTAATACAGGATGAGAAAAAAAAAACAGAAAACGTTGATGGAAAACCACAGAACTCATTAAAGAAATGCAGTCAGTCAGTCAGTCAGTTATTTTGTAGAGGGCTAATAAGAGAAAATCACATCACAAAGAAATCCACCTTCTTGGAACAAGACAACACGTGTTACTGTCTGAGTTACTATTGGAGATTAAAAAACTACAAAGAGAAGAGTTATTTTGTTAGATTTAAGTTATTTCAAATGTTCTCAGGGTGATGATTTGGGAACACAGTTTGGGGCATTTTTCCAAGGACCTACTAGCATCAACTGGGCAAGTTAGAGGTTAATTGCCTGTGTGAGTGTGGGGCCTATGTACCTTCTTAAAGAGAACGGCACTGTTAGGTTAGCATTAGACGGAGAGTAAATAGGAAATGTACCGAGCTGAAATTCTTTTGGTTTTCTTTGACACGCAGTATTTCTGGCGTGTCTTGAACAACTGTAATTTTCCCTTTACTGTTTTTAAGGTCACACTGGTATTGGAGCTATGAAGAAAGAGTAAATATCCTGTTAAGATTCCAACATTGTCTGACACATTTTATAATTGTTTTACATTGTGGATAGGAAGTTAAAATTTTACATGGCACAATAATCACAATGTAATAGCCCAAAGTCAGTTCCTTACTAAGAATTTAGGAGAAAAACTAATTTTAGTGAAGAGGTGTTGCTGGAGATTTGTCGGGGATTGAACCCAGAGTCTCACACCACAGAAAGCATGTGTTTTAACACCAAGCTGAGTGTACTCCCAGACATAGAGCTAATTTTTGAAAACCTAAAATGTACAAAAAAATTTTAAGGTATTTCTTGCTTAGATTTAGTTGGAGGAGGACATATCACCAAAAAAAAAGATGGTAACAGTTTGTATTCAGTGACAAGAAGCCACCTATTGAGCGGGTGAGACTTGCATGTTCATTTGGGATTAAAATGCAGGGTGAGCCCAGAGAAGAAGATTCACGTGTGCTCCTTTGCCCTCATGGGATGCCAAGTGTGTGTCCTCAAAGCCACCCCCCTTAGTCTGCTGTCCCCCCACCGGTGGGCCGGGCCTTCACAGAACTTACAAGGCTGAAATTCTTCTGGTTCTCACGGACTCTTTGCATCTCTGGAGTGTCCAGGACAGTCTCATAGTACGACATGGACTTCTCCGCATCCTCCTTGTACTTTTTCTGGGAAAAGGTTCCAAGAAACAGGGAGCATGAGCTCTATGGTGACATAGGCTGCTAACTTAAAACGTTCCTTCCACTTCAGCACAGGGAAGGTTCTTTGAGTCCTGCCCATGCAGGCACATCCTGATCATCACCGAACAGTACTAACACATGAAGAAATCCTGTTTGTTTATTTATATATTTAGGTTTTTTGAGACAGGGTTTCTCTGTGTAGCTTTGCGCCTTTCCTGGAACTCACTCTGCAGCCCAGGCTGGCCTCGAACTCACAGAGATCCGCCTGGCTCTGCCTCCCGAGTGCTGGGATTAAAGGCATGTGCCACCACTGCCCGACTTATTTTGTTTTTATATTTGTTTAATTTGGTTTCTGAGACAGGATCTTGGATTATAGCCTATGCTGGCCTCCCGCGCCGTCCTCCCCAAGTGCTGAGAAGACAAGGACTTGCCCCCACAGACAGCTTTCCTCCTTTTTCTCACAGGATTTGCAGGACCCAGAAGTTAGCCAGCCTGGATGCTCCAGGTTGTATGGTTCACGTTGATGACTCAGTCTTGCCACAGGTGGGTGGTCTACTTTGTGTCTTCCACATGTACTCACACACCTTAAGCCCACCTTAGAGCAGATGCTGACATAGTCATTAATTGTGAGCTGTGCCTCGGAAGTGCTCCTTAGTGCTCCGAACTTCCCTCCTGACCATTTGAGTTTTTTCTTCCAGTGTTTTGGCTAGATCCCAAGGTGTCACACTTGACTACTGAGGTGCCCACACTCCAACCCTTCTTACAATCTGTCTTTAAATCCGATTCAGAAACCTCAATTCTGACTCAAATCTGCACTGTCAAGGAAGGCCCTCTGTTCTGGCATTGGCGGTGGGGTAAGGGGGAGGGGGAACAGCAGGAAACTGTGGTCTGAGAGAGCAATTCATTAGGAATTAATAGGAAAACCTTGCCCTAAAGCAATCTTACCTGGCTGGAAAGGTTCTTGACCTGCTGAGCGTGAATGATCTCTGGGGTATCAACGACAGAAGTGAAATTGGCCTTTTCCATCTCTGCTGATTGCTTGTATTTAATCTGTGAAAGGACATCCAAACAGTCTGGTGAAGGTTTCCAATATGCAGAGCACTTACAGCCTTGGTTGAATTAAGAGCTGATTATATTTTTTTCTTTCTTCTTTGTTTTTTATTCTGGCATTCAATGACATTTTTTTTCCTATTGTGTTTATAGTTTTTAAAGTTTTAGAATTTTATGTATATGGGTGCTTTGCCTGTAGGTATGTCTGTGCATCACATGCGTGCCTGTGCATCACATGTGTGCCTGTGCATCACATGTGTGCCTGTGCATCACATGCGTGCCTATGCATCACATGCATGCCTGGTGCCTGCAGAGGCCAGGCGAGGATGTTGGAGCTCCTGAAACATGAGGTATAGAAGGTAGTGAGCTGCCATGTGAGTGCTAGGAATCTAACCCGAAGGTCCTCCACAAGAGAAGCCAGTGCTCTTAACCACTGAGTCGTGTTAACCTCCTGCCCGTGCTTATAGTTTTATATTGAAGAGTGAGATTCAGAAAGGTCTTAGCTGTTAAAGATTTGCTTTCCATTTAGATGTAGGATGAGTGTGAGTATGTAAAGCAGGGGTTGTTTGCATAAGACCTGACACCAGGGAGCCTTACACAACACTGAATGCCTCAAAAGATGTGTTTTAAATTTAGTTAAATTTAGGTCGAGAAGCAGGGGGAAAAGAACTCCCCAAACAATCTAATGAAGATTCTTAGTGCCAAATAAGGAGTGATTTGGCTAAGAAACAAGGATGTCAGAAACTGCCCCAGTTCCATGCAGTAATTTGGTCTGCACATTGTTTTGAACATCCCTGGTGGTTATAGACTCAGGAAGGCAGACAGAAGCAGCCTGGCAATAGGTCCCTGGGCCTTACATTGCACTTCACCAAGCAGACGCTTAAGGATGCTAAACATTTAATGTCACAAACAAGTAAAATGACAGAGGGCCAACAAAATATCCTTAGAATCACGACCACCTTTGGAAATATGAGCAGGGATAGAGCTGACCTGGCTGGCCATGTCTGTAGCATGCAGGGATAGAGCTGACCTGGCTGGTGACATCTGTAGCATGCAGGGATAGAGCTGACCTGGCTGGTGACATCTGTAGCATGCATGGATAGAGCTGACCTGGCTGGTGACATCTGTAGCATGCAGGGACACAGCACTGACCTGGCTGGTGACATCTGTAGCATGCATGGATAGAGCTGACCTGGCTGGTGACATCTGTAGCATGCATGGATAGAGCTGACCTGGCTGGTGACATCTGTAGCATGCAGGGATAGAGCTGACCTGGCTGGTGACATCTGTAGCATGCATGGATAGAGCTGACCTGGCTGGTGACATCTGTAGCATGCAGGGATACAGCACTGACCTGGCTGGCGATGTCTGTAGCGTTCTTGGCCCGCATAAAATCTGGAGTCTCATTGGCCATGGCATTCAAGCCTCTTCCTTTAACTTCTAGCTCCAGGTCTCGCTTATATTCTTTCTGTAGAAGAATTGTTTTAAAAGAAAAAGGTCACCTGCCTTCTCTTAGCAGGTGGTAACAGTACTGCATGAATAAAAATCCACATAACATGCCCCTTCAGGAGTCACAGGTGGTGTCCTTGCCAGCTGCCTTCCCAGGACAGGATGGCATGCTTGTTTATCCTGCTCTATGTACGGTGACATTAAGCAAGGGAAGTCTGTTAACACAGAAAGTAAATTTTAAATCTGGGTTGGTACATTTTAAATCTGGTTAAATTAGGATTAAATTTAGGTGCATACCACCTCAGTGAGGTATGATGTTTTCATTTAAATGAACATTGTGAATACAATGTTCAAAACTAAATCAAGTAATATTAGATACTACTTGGTTATGACAACTGCTAGAGACACATACTGTTTACATATCTACTTATCAGAAATGGACATGCATTTTATTTAGCAGTTAATCATTATTCTGGATATAAAATCTGAAATGCAAAAATGATTTTTCTCTCTCTCTCTTGGTCTACCTTGGGTAGGATGCAGATCCATATTAATTATGTGTGTGCAGTAGTTGACTCTGGTCTTACCTCATTGAGGATCTGAGTGGCGTTCTTCGCTCTCAGCATGTCAGGAGTGTCTTCCATTTCAGTGAGGCCTCTCCCACGAATGCTTTCTTCTAGATCTTTCCTATACTCTTTCTATATCACAAGACAGAAGCAACAAAACTGACAAAAAAGCCTGGATTGTTCCCTTAGGCAAAGAGCCAAAAAGCAAACCAAAACAAATTAATGAATAAATAAATAAAACAATTATTCCAATTTTTAACAGTTCCTGGTTGAGTAAGTAAATACATGAGTAAATATAGGGTGTATGGTTCACAGTGGATGTTAATTATTAAATACAAGACTAGAAATTAATAGAATGCAAAGGTAGGCATGTTTTATTAGGTTATCTAAGAATACTAAGCTATGCATGTTTTATTAGAGATTCCATTTTAAAAATTATTAGAATTAAAAGGGTCATAGATTAGACAGTAGTACCAAACACGGGACCTCCACCTGAAATCCCGAGTGGACCCGGGCAGGGCACAGTGAGGAGTCATTAGTGTGATTATTGGGTGAAGAGGGAAGCGAAGACCAAGTAGCTACTACCTCGCTTGCTATTTTGGTTGCATGTCTGACATGTAACAAGGCTGGCGTGACTTCCAGGCCTGTCAGGTTTCTGCCTTTAATGGACTCTTCATAATCTTTCCTATATTCTTTCTAATATGAGTGGGAAGGAAAAACAAGAGAGACCATTAGAATCCACATTTCAGTCCTAAGAAGAAAAATTCTATTTTCTTTCCGGGTTTGGCCTCTTAGTCACAGTTCTGACAAGGGTCGCGCATTTGAAAGTGTCTCGTCATTCTGGAAATACTTGGCTGGCAGTCAGTGGCTCTAAAGAAACTCTGAAGCTCTCCGATGACTCCCCAAAGTCTGTCTAAGGTTACAATGGAGCTGACCCCAACCATGGTGGGAGGACAGCTGGGCCATCAACTTAGACCCTACTCTCTTCCTGAGACTGTCCCATTTCATTGTTTTATTATTATTTCCATTATTGTGGGTGACGTGTGAGTGAGAGCATGGGCACACACGCACCACAGTGCTTATGCCATGTGTGGAGGACAGGGACATTCGCAGGAGTCGGTTCCCGCCTTGGGTTTCGTGGGTCTTCAGGATGGGACTCCACTTGTCAGGCCTGAACTGCGAGTGATTTGCACACTGAGTCATCACGCTGGTCCCGTCCCACTTCAAATTTGATTTGATTGGATTTTTATGTGTATGGGCTTTTGCCTGCTTAGGCCAGAAGGGGGTGTTGGATTTCCCAAGAACTGGATTTACAGTTGGGAGCTGCCCTGTGGGTGCTGGGAATCAAACCTGGGTCTTCTGGAAGAGCAGCCTGTGCTCTAAACCATGGAGCCATCTCAACAGCTCAACAGCTCAACAGCTCAACATCTCAATAGCTCAACATCTCAACAGCTCAACATCTCAACAGTTCAACATCTCAACAGCTCAACATCTCAACATCTCAACATCTCAACAGCTCAACATCTCAACAGTTCAACATCTCAACAGCTCAACATCTCAACATCTCAACATCTCAACATCTCAACAGCTCAACATCTCAACAGTTCAACATCTCAACATCTCAACATCTCAACATCTCAACAGCTCAACAGCTCAACAGCTCAACATCTCAACATCTCAACAGCTCAACAGCTCAACAGCTCAACATCTCAACAGCTCAACATCTCAACAGCTCAACATCTCAACATCTCAACAGCTCAACAGCTCCTCCACCACTAGTTTTTCTTTCTTTCGTTTTTAAGTGGACAAAATTTCAGAATTTACAGCACCTCCAGGGGATAAACTTAGAAAGAAGAGCCCAAGGGACTGAACCTTCATTGGCACTTCTCATCATCATGACTTCTTATTTTTGAGCTGTGACAGGCTGGCTTTGGACTCGTGATCCTCCTGCATCAGCCTCCTGAGTGCTGAGATTACAGGTGTGTGCCAACACCCTTGTCGTAGCCTCCTTTTCCACCTCTTCATGTAACAGTCAACATCTACCATGTGCCAGCCCTTTGTTAGGCTCTGGCATCTCAGTGCCAGGCAGTCATGTCTGCATCCCAGTGCCAGGCAGTCATGTCTGCATCCCAGTGCCAGGCAGTCATGCCTGCATCCCAGTGCCAGGCAGTCATGTCTGCTTCACAGTACCAGACAGTCATGTCTGCGTCACAGTGCCAGGCACAGTCATGTCCTCTTGGGCTCCCAGGAAGCAGCAAGGGGCTCGTGGCCTGTTACTTTAATCTCTGAATAGACTAGGTGAACAGTGAGTCAGGAGCATAGGAATCTGTGGTTTCAGCCATGGTTGAGAGAACGGGTTATCCCCCTCTTCCCCGATCTCTTCAACACATAACATCACTCTCGTAGAGAACAGGAATAGATGTGAGAAGCATGCTTTTGTGACTTATGTTCATGAAGTTTTAAATGCCCAGAAAAGTTTCGAGAGTACTACAAAGCACTCCTTTAGTGCTTACTTCAGATTCACCAATTATTTGAACCTGTTTTAAACCTTCCATGGCCTGCATTCCACATACCAGGAAAGTCCAAAAACTGCTCTTCTTAAAAAAACAAAAGAAGCCGGGTGGTGGTGGCGCACACCTTTAATCCCAGCACTCGGGAGGCAGAGGTAGGCGGATCTCTGTGAGTTCGAGGCCAGCCTGGTCTACAAAGCGAGTTCCAGGAAAGGCGCAAAACTACACAGAAAAACCCTGTCTCGAAAACCCAAAAAAAACCCCAAACAAACAAAAGAAACCATCATCTGTTGTTATAGTTGGAGATTGGCTCATGGAGAAGAGGCAAACAAGATCCCAAGAGACCCATTTCCCTGTAAAATTCCCTTCTCCACTTACAGTTCAAAGTGAAAAAAATATTTTAAAAATATCTCCACTTTTCATGATAAGGAATATGGCATTTTGACTCAATATTTTTCATGCATGTATATAATATACTTGGATCATATCTGCATCCCCACCACATCTCTGTCTCTGTCTCTTTATCCTTCTTTTCTCCCCTTCTTCCATCCTGGTCTTCTTCACACATAATTCCCTCTGTGCATTCATGCCCTTAAAAGTAAAATCTGTGTTCTGTAAACATAGGACATTTGTCCAAGTTTGGCTTATTTAACTTAACATGACGACCTCCAGTTCCATCCATTTGCCTACAAGTTACATGACTCCCTTCTGTATGGGTCAGCAGAACTCCCCTGCATATAAATAACATGACTTTTTCCATATCTATTCATCTGTTGATGGGTAAGCAGGCCAGTTGCCTGACTTGGCTGTAGTTAATACTGCCACAGTAAACATGGACGTGCAGGAATGGATCCCCACTTGTTTGGCTTGGGGCATCCCACTAAGTGGAGAGCATGGCAAAGCAGCAATGCACCTGTGCAGTGGGAACTTTTCATCCAGCAAAAAAATATTCAAATTGTATTCCATATCATCTTTTCACATTTAGGGATAATTGTTTTCTAATTTTATGAAAACGTTTGTTGGAACAAAACAGGTATGCCAAATACTACTCAAAACATCTTAAAGAAAATAAATGTAGAATTTCTGCAGTGAGCAAGATTTTAGGAATCATGGGTTACAAAGTTGTACCTCCTACCACTTTCGGGTAATTGGAGCCAGTGTTCATTGTTTAATGGTGTGGTCCTTGCGTGAAGTTTCTGCAGCACTTACCCCACTCTGCATCTGCTGGGACTCTTTGGCGGTAATATAGGTTGGAGTCTCAAAGTCGAGCATGGGCTTTCCTCGTTCCTTTTCATATTTTTCTTTGTATTTCACCTAGTGATGAGAAGGTCTGTTAATACCTCTCTGCTTGTCACTTCCTAGACAGAGACTTTATGGACAGAAATGTATTACTTTATTTAATATTATCCGAGACAGGTTCTCACAATGTATCACAGACTAGCCTTGCACTCACAGTCCTCTTGCCTCAGCTTCCCAAGTACTGGGATTACAGGAATGGACCACTCCTAAGCTAGGGAAAGGACCTTCAGTTGACAAACGATGTCCAGTTGACTCATCTCATTGCTACTCAAAAGACTTTCCTGTTGTAGTACAGATCTAGGACCTTTGAGTTGATGCCTGGGGATGGGGTAAGGGTGGGGAAGAGAACCAATGTTGCCAGAGACATACACTCTACAATGTTTAGATTTAATTCAGAGACACAAAAGAATCAGCAGCAAAAATCAGCCGACAGAAATACTGATGTATGGAAATGATGCTCAGAGAAAAGTACCCTTATATGAGGTTGGCCAAGATTTGATAAAGATATATGAGTGCTTTGAGAATAAATAGCATCTGTTGATACTTCTGATAAAACCCCCAGTTCTCACAAGAACTATCATCAGAGACGTGTGGGTTCAACTGGATGGAGAACACGTGAATGCAGGCTTTATACGCAAAGAACTTCCCCCGGACCGACACTCTCCCTCTCTGTTTAGCTATTTACGATAAATTGGCATTGAAAGGAAAACCAGTTTACAGCTGGGTTGAATGACAAACTTGATATTGTCAAATAAGGTTGAATGACAAATAAACTTGATATTGTCAAATAAAATTATCTCCTCCTTACAACATGCTATTAATGATCGGGGAGTCACATAGACAGACTATCTCACAGAGAAGAAACAGACAGAAAGAGAAAAAGACCCTTCCACACATAGCCTTAATGGCCTTGCTCAACTCAGCTCTCAGTTATGCTGGGACACTGAGGAGGACACACACTGCTTTACATGGGATGTGGGAGCACCTATAGTGACTCAGCCCCCGGCTAATACCTGATGGGGCCCCAAAACAGTGATTTTGTGGTAGCAAGGCCATGTTAGTAGTGAGTTCTTTTCTCTGAAAAAAAAATATATATAACATTTCCTCTGATAAAAATTACAACACTCAGAGACTCTTCCAGAGCTAGATCTGATCATGTCACTTGTCTAGTAAAACCCGCCCCTTGGATTCCCTGTCATTTCCTGACTTGGGACACAGAACACATCAGGGGGCACATCAGGGTTACTGTAAGGGGTTTGTCTCTCTGGGAAATTAACTGTCATGCTTCCAGCCCTGTCACAACCTAAACAAACAGTCCAGCATGTATATTTTTCTACTGCATACAAATACTGCTGATATAATAATCTCAAAATGTTACTAAATTCAAAGCCCCGGTACCCATGAGTATTTTCTCAAATAATGTCTATGAAAAGCCTCATTCCTGGAGAGGACTCGATGCTGGTTTTTGATACCGTGGGTGAGTTGAAGCTGGGTGAAGGCAAGCCATCTTGATGGACTTACTATGCTCTGCAGCTCCGTGGCTTCTTTGAGGTGCAGCTGCTCCAGGTTATCGGGTATGGTGTGGTAGTGGCCTTTGCTCTTCTCATAGTTCTTCTTGTACTGGTACTGAAGGGAAGCGGCAGAAAACACATCAGTGGAAAGGCTCCACAATGCCTCAGTTTTCCCTCTTTAGATTTGGTGGTTAAGGGCCAGGTGTGCAGTGCACGCCTTTAATCCCTGTTCTCAGAGGCAGAGGTGACAGAGGTCTGCATCCAGAGCCAGTCTGCTTTACATAGCAAACCCCAGGCCAGCCAGGTCGATACAGAGAGACCCCCCTCCCCACCCCATCACCCTTCCCTGCCAAGAAAAAAGAAGAAAGCAAAACAAAAGTTGGATAGCTAGAGCTCCAAGTGCAGCACTGTTCCTAATGCCAGATGCAAACACTGCCCTGCTGTGGCTGCTCCTGAACAGGCATCACTGAAGTGAGAGGCTCTTCTAGACGATTCTTTTACATCCTTACAAAGACTGCAGCTATTTGGTTTGATGTGTTTTGTTTTTTTGTTTGTTTGTTTGTTTGTTTTTCTCCTGGGCATCAAACCCATGGGTAAACATTATGGAGCTACATCCCCAACCCAAATAGAAGCAGTTTTACATTTTAAGAGGCACTGTAGTTGATGCAGGATGGGTAGATTAACGTCATTTGCAGGAATATCGTCAAATGGGAATTCTGTGATAAATGTAGTGTTATCACTAGCAGAGAGGAGACCGTAGGAGCTCAGAGGGGGAAGCAAGCTGAAAATGGCCGAAGGGAGTTGTTTCCAGGGCAATGAGTGAGCTTACAGAACTGGCAAGCTGGCTGGTATTCAGGACGTGATGCATTATCAGAGACTCCTTCATGTCAGTCACCGGCTTGTGGAGTTTCTTCAGGTCGGCCTTATATTTAACCTAGCGGTGACGGAGGAAAACGGGAAGTCACACAAATAGAAAATAGAAAGCAGCACTAAGGAAAATGACAGGAAGATATCCCTTCGTGAAGTGAATGCTGGGGATGGCTGTGAAGGAAACCACTCTGTGCACAGCTGCCAGAGAGCCGAAACGACCCAGGTCCATCACTAGGTAAATGGAGATCATCAACAAAAGTGTGATATACTGGAATATTGGAACACTGAAATGTTTCTCAGCCATAAAATGGGATGCAGGACTAATTAATTTGGCACTGTGGTGAGAACCTTAAAATGCTACACTAAATAAGATAAGACACAAAGATAGATGTTATAGGATTCCACTTATATGACATTTGTAAATTAGGCAGAATCATTCAGACAGAGAGGTTACCAGGAGTTAAGGGAAGTAAGGGTTGCTTAGTGGTTTTGTTTGGGGTAATTAAAAGGCGTTGGAAATAGTGGTGGTGATTGGAGAATGCTGTGAAAGTGACTAATGCTCCTGAAGTATGGTTAAAATGGCCAACAGTATGTTATACAATTCACCACTATTAAAGAACATACCTCACTTGCAAGGTTGTTAGCATCTTTCATAGTTTTGTAGAGCTGGCTGTCTTTTGGGTTGTATTTTGGTGTCTTGCCCTTCTCTTTGTCAAAATTTTCTCGGTATTTAACCTAACAACAAATGCAAACATCCAGATTATTCCTAGGCATCTGACAGGGAAATGTGAACAGTAGTGAATAGACCCATGTTATAAATGATCACACAATTTGTTACCCCTGTGGGGCAGTTTTAAGAGTTTAAGGGAGTACTGTCAGCAGTTATGAGGGTCAACAATCAGGAATGGTATCAAGTGATGCAGGACTGTGTTGACTTTGCTCATTGTATTATCTGGAGGCATCAATGGCTTCCTCTTGCTAATACAAGTCAATACTAAGCAGCAACGGCTTTAGGCTGAATTCAGAGAGGCTGTCTACAATACCAGGATCATTTTAGCTTTCCCACCTGGGCACATCAAACATCTTAGAGCTGTTGTAAGGAATGGAGAGGGGGTTGTAAATGTCAAATGTTGAGAAGTGAGAATTTGTTAAGCTAGAAGAATTTATTATTACCTAAAAATAGGACTTTGATTATATCATCATCGTCATTATTACTATTTTTAACTCACAGGGGCCAGCATGATGGTTCAGCAGGTAATGGCTTCGAGTATCAGATTTAAAATGAAGAAAAAGTGAGATATTTTAGAATAACGAAGAATGTAAGATTCATTGTATTCATTGCACATAGGAGTAAAGACATGCAAAGGAGTGAATGTAAGGAAGAGACAGTCACTATGCCCAAGAAGACATAAAAAGATAGCTACTCACTGGAGAATCCAACCAAATAACTTTCCTTATTGACAAACAAACTGATGCCTTCATCACTAACCTCAGTGGATCAAGTCTAGAAGTTCACTAGCGTCCCATTCTTACCACAGGTTAAACCAATTAAAAAGCATCATTGGTTCTTAGGGTTGGAACATTCTCTCTACACTGCAACCATTGCCCCAGGAAGCATACAGAAGATAAACAAAAGGTTACTGGAGTGGGGGGAGGGGGCGGGAGGATGGACCAGGGAAGAGTCTCGAGGGTCCCTACCAACAGTATAAAAGGGATAACAGTGGGTGGGGTTGGAGGCCAGACAGCCAAATACAGAAAGAAAGAACACTGTTCAGTCTGAGGTTGCCTGCAAGCTGTGTGAGAGCCCCAGGGCTTCAGTTTTCAGGGGTCCTTGCCATGTTGCAGTGGGCTTTCTGGGTTGCACTACCCCCCCACCCCCAAAAAACAAAACAAAAACCTCAATGGTTCACCCAATTGGACTTGGTTGCAATCATTACTTTGATCTGTTGTGAGCTCCCTTTCTGGGGTGAGTGGATATGTGAGTTGCCTCTACCCAGGAAAAGTGTCACCCAACCCAGGGAAATTCATTGATTCAAACTTCTCTCAGCCTTCATCACAGCCATCTGCTGATTCTCCTTGCAATAGATGGCCGTTAATACAGAGACTCTCAACGAGAAAAGAAAAACACAAAATCCACGGCGGAAGTATCACTCACCCACATACCAGGATACCTCCCTCTGCCAGATTTAAAACCAGTGCCCCTCAGGCTTCATCACGGTGCTTCCCTGATTGCCTGATGTGCCCCGCAGAACAGAGACTGTGAAGTCTAAAACCAACAGAGCCTGCCAGACCGGAGAAGACGCCACCACAGCGCAAGGACTCACACACTCTGTCTGCATCCACCGTGGGAAGCAGAGGGGACGATGCATGAGGATGGGAGGGTACTGTAGGCACAAAGACAGAACAGGGGGGTGGAAAGCAAAGCCGCATCCCAGGAACAAAATGTAGGCACTGCTACCGGGCTCTGCTCTGAAAGCAATTCACTCCCAAACGAGAGGGAAGTCTGGGAACGAAGTGGGAAGAACTGGTGTCCAGACCAGAAGGCAAAAACTTATGTTTAGAAACCCAGAAGATGAGGGATGGCCACCACAGTTACGACACCAAGAGAAAGTGCACCAGTCCACATGGGGACAGGAAGAAACAGATCCTCATGCTGAGTGAGAACAAAACCTAGAAGTGTGCAGGCCATCTGCGCTCTGTCTTTGACACTGTAACTTCTTTCAGAAGCAGTATTTGTTCTGAGGAACGGCCATTCCATTGGCCTCATCTGAGTTTCTTCACTCAATCTCAAGTTTACTTAAATTTCCAACTTTTAAAATTAACACAACAACCCCAAACACCTTACCTCTCTAAAAGAGGGCTGCCAGGCAAACGCAGCCTAGCATAATGATTAACATGATCTGAGCACCTTGGGCTTTCGTTTAACCAACCCTATCTTCAAAGATGCGTCCATACAGAAGACTCAGCACTTCAGCAATGGGGAGGGTGGCATTGGACTGGGTGGAGAGGGCAGTGACAACACATACTCTTGGCATTCAGGACCATCGAACCTACTTTTGTTCACTAACCATGGAAGCCTCTGGGGTAGCTGTTTGGCTATGGCCCAACGAGAGGCAGCACCCAGGCTCTGTTAATCCACAAGGCTCAGTTATTGGTCTGTTCCACACACAGTGCTGGAAGAGGTTATAAATTAGCTTTCTTCCTAATACTTACTTTTAACTGTTTAACATCTATTTAATGGTTTAATGTCTAATTGTTTAGCTGGTTTTCAGGGCACTGTATAAGGCATTGGTACTTATAAAGACTGAAAGAACAATCCCCAAATAGAAAATTACTCCCATGAAGACTTGTTTTACAACGGATGAAGGAACTATGAGGAAAATATTTGACCATCTTCCTGCTCCAAGTGTGTTTCAGAAAAAAAAAGCTTTGAGAAGAAAAGGAGACCATACGAGAAGTGTGTTAGTTTGGGAGAAAATGACCCCCAAAGGGAGTGGTACTATTAGGAGGTGTGGCCTTGTTGGAGGAAATGTATCACTGTAGGGGCGGACTTTGAGGTCTCCTTTGCTCAAGCTTCCCTCAGTGTGACAGTCAGTTGACTTCCTGTTGCCTGAAAGATATAGCACTCCCAGCTCCAGCATCATGTCTGCCTGCACGCTGCCATGCTACCCATCATGATAATGGACTGAACCTCTGAAACTGGAAGTGAGCTACCCCAAATAAATGTTTTCTTCATAAGAGTTGCTGTGGTCATGGTGTCTCTTCACAGAGCTAGAAACCCTAACTAAGACAGTAAGTATTCCCCTCAACAATTCCCCACAGCCTTATACATGTTCCAAAGTTTACAGGAAAAAAGGACAGGACCTTTTTTAACAGGACTAGCAGGACCTGGTGAGTCCTCTGACCAAGGCGAAGAAAATGAGAAAGCCAGAGAAGCTGCCTTGCTGGCATCATTCTTACATTACCGATGAGAATCTTAAATTGTCTCATCACGGCTGCATGTGTTATGTACCGCATACATGGCATTGACATGGTATTCTACTTAGGCACATAGCAAGACAGAAAAGTCAGCATGGGGAGACCACCCAGTGTTGAGGTCCTTGGCCAAGGGCTACACAGGACACTATCAAACATTACCAAAAGAGCAAGCCTTTCATACAGTGTGAGTCAGGAAGATGAGCTCATAGAGTTCAGGTAAGATACATTCTTCATGTGACATAGGATTTACTTAGGATTTAAATTTACGTAGGATTTACAGGCCTCTCTATGTTTAAAAAACTTACATTTTAAAAGTTTCAACATCAAAATAATTTGAAAACTGTATAACGTTGGAAATTTAAAAACATTAAGAATGTTTTATGTTTGTAAGTTCTTGTTATTTTTTACTACAAGATCATAGTTTTTTTAAAAAGTATTATGTTTTGGTCTCAAGTGATCATATGATTCCATTAATTTATGATAAAATATCGAATAGAAAATTTGCATATAAGTATGAGGAATCATGAAATTGGTCTGTTCTAGATTCCTTGAGAGAAATGCATCAGGTTTTTCAGGTGAGGGTCCATGGTTCCTGAGACACTGTGTACCTTTTAGTTCCTGAGAAACTGAGGCACTCCCTGAGGCAGTGAAGGCCACCTGTGTGTCTCTGTGTTCCTTAGAAGTCAGGGAGGCATACAGAAGCTTGGCTGGACAATTGGTCTTAGACATTGATCTTGTGTACCTGTATAGCTTGCAAACATCATTGAATCCTGGCAACTACAAGTGCATTGATCCTAAAATCCTCCATTGCTTCTGATCAATGTATAAAATCTGATGGCTTGCGCCAGGCGGTGGTGGCGCACGCCTTTAATCCCAGCACTCGGGAGGCAGAGCCAGGCGGATCTCTGTGAGTTCGAGGCCAGCCTGGGCTACCAAGTGAGTTCCAGGAAAGGCGCAAAGCTACACAGAGAAACCCTGTCTCGAAAAACCAAAAAAAAAAAAAAAAAAAAAAAAATCTGATGGCTTGCAATAAACTTGTCATAGTCTCAGTCTTGCTATGACCCCTCCAACCGACACCCAATTAAGATTCCTTTCCTATTGGCCCTGTCAGGTAACCTTGGCCCGGTAAGTAAGTACTGGCACTTACTAAAAAAATCATATTTATTTGTTTGCAGTCACCTGACCTTTTGTCTCAATAATTCCAACATGTTTTCCTATTTTGTAACTTGATATTATTAATTTATAATATCATGTTCGGTATTTCTGGAGGTCGGTACATACAACAATCACATAAATCCCAAAGCTATTTCTTCAAACAAGTAGTTGAAGATAATGTTCAGTGAAGAAGGTAAAGACAGGATTTCCAAAGTGGAGGAGAAAGAAGATACTCTTGACCTGTCCTTTGAGAGAGCTACTGTTAGACTTATAGCTCTCTGAGCTGAACTCTGAAAACTTGTGTAAATTGAAGGCATTGTAGAGAAATGAGGAAATATGTGGCAGTTGGCTTTGGGCAGCATATTTCTGAGTCTGTCTTCTCAATAATATAAAGTCTACTGAAATGAGGCATTCTCCCCAACACCCGGTGTATACCTTGATCAAACACTCATCATACCAGATTGTAGTTATTTAACTACAGAGACAAGACTCTGAAGACATTTGCTCACCCCTAGTCAGCGATGCCTAGCTGGGGCACTCAATAGCAGTGTGTTAAATGAAAGAATAAAGGTTCTTTTACACAGTTGGGTTTTAAAAGTTAGAGATTCATGACTGCTACACAGTACCAAGTCTCTCAGAGGTGCCCAGGTATAAGCAGACTTGGATATAAATCTTACTGCCTGGGAAAGAGTCCCCTTTGTCACATGAGAGCAGTTAAATACACAGGCAGCCAGATGCATACCTATCAATGGAGATGCGGAAGACTGGAAGGCCTAGCATGGTTAGCAGGAAATGAGTCAAGGTCCTCAGTACTTTTCAAAGTACTATACGTGCAACTTAAGAGCCCGTGTCCTTCTAGTTGTGGGTACTGTTCTTTCTGGGAACCACCTCTTACTGTACGGTTTTTAAAATCTCACTCTGGAGTCACTGCTTGCCGTTTCCCATTACCTGGCTGCTCAGCTTGGCTGCCTTCTTGGCCATCTCAATGTCTGGGCGGCCGAGCATACTTAACCCATGGCTGCCTTCTTTGCGGTGCTTGGCTCTGTACTCCACCTGGATCAGAGAAAACCGAAGTGGGTAGTGTGGTTGTGGTGGCATATACCTGTTTGTCTTGTTCACAGTAGACACTGGGTGCTGGGGACACTTTGATCACACTCTTACCTCACTGGCCTGTTTGGCTGCCTGGGTGGCCTTCTTGATGTCCGGCCGATCAGCCACTGTGGTGTAGTGTAGATTCTCTTTGGCATCCTTTTTATAAGCAACCTTTATTTGGGGGAAGGAAATGGTTACTTGAGGTACACGGAATCTTGAAACGTCCTCATTCAATACAAACAACACTTGTGTAAGTAAAAGCAAGCCAGTATCCACCACTGTACTTCTAAAATCACCAGCTAGAGAAATCACTAGAGCAGGAACATGCATTCATTAAGGGTCCACAGTCCCAAGTGATCCACTGGGATGAATCGAGATCCTAATTAGTCTTAACAATAAAAACCCAGAGTCAGATATCAAGGGTAAAAGCTGAAAGATCAGAGAAGCAGAACAGCAGCCACTAGAAACTTCTTACCTCTACGAATCTTTAGACAGAATGGGGACGAGATCCTGTCTCCACCTCCCTAGTGCTGGGATTAAAGGTGTGTACCACCACAGCCAGGCTCTATTTCTCTTTTAGTCTGGTTCAATCTCATGTAGCCCAGGTTGGCCTTGAACTCCTGATCTTCACGCTTCCTCCTCCCAAGTGCTGTGATTAAAGGTGTGTCCACTGCCTGGCCTCTATGGTTAACTAGTGGCTAGCTCCACCCTCTGATCTCCAGGCAAGCTTTATTTGTCAGAACACAAACACAATATCACACAACACTGGGATGCCGAGAAGGAACTTACATCACTCTGCTTCTTGGCCACTTCCATGGCATGCTTCACTTCCGGAGGCTCTTGCATGATGGAGTAGTTGGACTTCCCTTTCTCTTTGACAAACTTCTTTTTGTAATTTGTCTAAATGGCATCAGAATTACTCATGTGAGCAGAGGAAGGTGAGGGAAAGATTTATTTGAAGAATCTGAGAAATCTCCAGGAAAATCCATGGCTCCCCATCATGGTATCAGTTGGAACTTTGATCTCTGGGTCATATCTACTTCCTCCCTGTCTTTTCTCTATTGGAACCAACACCAGAACCATCCAGCAAGCTTTGGAGAACTGAATTCAAGCATATTAAGTGCTTACTCCTTTTTCTTACCTTTCAACTATATGAGTCATAGGCTCTAAGAGCACGATGCAGCGGGCAGAGATTACTGAGGTGCACAAGGAGATTTTAGCTCTCAAACTGTACAGTTGTTTAATGATAGCAGAGGCCTTCTTGATTGGCATTGCTCTCGCCCATTATTAACATTAGTTATGCCTTACACTGTTTGATGTACTAGGAAGCAAAGCCTCCATCTGCCACAACTACCACGATTGGAATACCGATACATTTTTAAAAACAAGAGTTTAGGATTCATATACGGGTACTCAGGTTAAGGGTGTGGATACATGAAAGAAATCATTTGTAAGCAAGAAGGTGTCAGTCTTTGACCTGATTCAAGGTTGCCATCAAGAGCTCTGTGGCTGGCCACTTACGTCACTGACGTGCTTGGTCACGGCCTTGACATGCACTGTGTCCCTGGTCTCTGGCAGTGTTGTGTATGAGCCCTGGGCCAGGTGCTTCTTAACATGGTCCTTGTACTTGTTCTGGGGGAATCCACAAAGAGCTTGTTAAGGACTCTGCGTGGGGCTTCAGCCTGAGACGGAAGTGAAGCATATGGGCTGTGGGTGGGTTACCTCAGACACCAGATTGCTGACAGTCTTTGCCAGGAGGATCTGTGGGGTGTCAGGCACAGCATGACATGTTCCTCTTTCCTTAACATGTTTCTCTTTGTATTTCAGCTGTGGGAGTAGAAAGCGGGGAGGCATTTCTTTACTTTCTTTGAAGATCTTGCACATTTTCAATCGGTCCCCAAACCCCTCAACAATATCTGAGAGAATAATACCGACTAGGCACACAATAAAGGATTTGATGCTCATTGAAAAAAAATTTTTTTCCTGACAACTTTCAAGTTGAGGTTTTAATAAGGATGAAAATTTCACAGTAAATCTTTGCCCTTAGTTCAAGCATTCTCAAATACGTCATTTGACACCCATCAGTCCTGGAAACACCATCTTTCTTCCAATACAGATGTGGAAAGTACATGGTAGGAAGAATAGGATCCTACAGAGAAGAAACTTAAGGTCTGGGACCAAATCCAGTCACATCTTCCAAGTCTTAGTCTGTGCCGTGTGAACTGCTAGCTTTAGTATAAGCCAAGAACAATCCTGGGCTCATCAGCACTTTTACAGGTGCCCCCCACCCCCAGCTTATCACTGATGCCACAAGTAAGCTCCTACAGAGAGGAATTCTGCCCTGTCCTGGATATATCTGGGGACTATTGCTGCAAAAGATGGCCTTGAGTCAGGATAGATAGACACTGTAGAAGACTGGATACTTACATCACTTTCTATTAAGGAGTTCCTGAGGGCGAGCACCATATCCTTATCATCAGTGACAGAAAGCTTGCAGCCCTTGAGAAACTCTCGGTCCAACTTATATTCAAACTATGATAGAAGAAAACAGAGGAAGCAGGTCATTTGATTAGACCAGAGAGGAGTCTGTAAAGGGAATAATCATTCCCAGAGTAAAGGGAGGGGCTTCCTGGCCTTTCACGGCTACCATATGCTGGATTCATCTCTTCTAGTCCAGGGGCCAGTGCCAGGACCAGGATTCAGCTCTCCCAGCCAACCCCTCTCAGGCTTCAGGTCTCTGAGCCCTCAGTGCCTGGGCCCAGTCATCAGAGAACAGGCTCAACAGCCAGGTTTGGTTCCTGAACTCGCTCCTCCCCTCAAATGTCCTTCTACTTGGACCTCCAACCAGCTGGGGCAAGTGCCCTGACAGTGCAGTGCGTATTAGAAACAACCACATGCTGCCCCCACTCTTACATCACTTTGCTGTAGGGATGACTTGGCAGCCTGGATGAAGTCAGGCCTGTCAGGCGTCCACTTCCAGTAGGCTTTGTTGGCTTCATATTGCTTCTTATAGTCTAGCTGTTTGCAATGTGACAGAGAGACAACACTCAGCCCGAGTTTACAGATACATGCAGTGCACAGGCGGACACTTGCAGTTTAACAGTCCACAAACCACAGCTCATAGAACCCTCAGGAAATTGTCTGTGCTCTATACAGCTTGTCAGCCACTCAGATCATCCATTGACACCCTTTGCCCCCAGATCAGTGCTAAAGCGTTGAAACACCTCCAGGTGAAATGATTCTATAATCTACCTTGACTGCCAGTCCACCCTCATCACCTTTAGAGTCAGGTACTTATTAACTTGTGAGTAAATTACGGGTATTTCTGTAAAGGTGGCCAGCATATGACAGAGACTACATAAACCACCACCCAGATCCCGCAGTGTCTATTTCACTATATTTCCTTCCCACATCTATTTCCCTCTTCATGGCCCGCTAACTCAGTGTGGTGGTTTGAAAGAAAATGGCCCCCAAAGAGAATGGCACTATTAGGAGCTGTGGCCTTGTTGGAGGAAGTGTGCCACTGTGGAGGCAGAGTTTGAGGTCTCATATATGCTCAAACTATGCCCAGTGAGACAGTTCACTTCCTGTTGACTTTGGACCAAGTTGTAAGGACTCTCAGCTACAGTACCACGTCTGCCCGCATGCTGCCTTGCTTCTGACCATGATGATAATGGACTAAACCTCTGAACTGTAAGCCAGCCACCCCAATTAAATGTTTTCCTTTATAAGAGTGGCCGTGGTCATGGTGTCTCTTCACAGCAATAGGAACCCTAACTAAGACAGTCATCCTTAAGACACCTGCCAGCTCCTATGACACCTTAGTTTACTGGCCCCAGTAAATGGATGCTTCTGGAATGAATGAGAATCAGATGGCTTGCTAAGGTTTCATGACACTCTTTTATATATTTTTAAGAGTTGGTGCCCATCTAATTCATGGAGCTGTATCTGTGGGTGAGACTTCGGGATGTGCCCGCTGAAGAGCTGCATCAATGCAGGGAAGAGCTACGCACGTGGAGGATCCAGACAGTGACCTGACGGCAGCTAGGAACTCTGTTTCCTCCTCCAGAAGCAGATACCAGAGCTTAGGCAAGAGGAGAGCATGGGCCAAAGAACAAAAGATGCAGAAGCACGTTGCAGAACGCAGCCTTCACTTCAGAATTAACTGCCAGGTTTTAGTTGCAGAACGCAGCCTTCACTTCAGAATTAACTGCCAGGTTTTAGTTGCTCACAAAGGCTAAGTAGAGGTTACATGTGACCTAGGTGAGGCCCCCTTGCTCTTCTTCATGCTCCTTCATGAAGAGTCATTGATGACTCGGTCTCCTGGAGCGGAGCTTTTCATCCGGATAGGCAGAGGTTCGTCTCATGAAGAGATGCAAAAGGCCACGCACTTGCTGAAGTGGATAAATCCCTACCGCGCTTGCCATAGTTCAAATGGCCAGCCGCAGCAATCTCCAACCCTCGTGTTGAGGCTGTACTGCCACTGTGAGGACAGGAGGGGCTGAGACCTTCAGCCCACCATGTGGTCACGAAGGCAGAGTCTCCAGGAACGCTGCTGCTCATGCTGCAGGAGTGTGCAGGTCATCTCTCTGTCTTTCCCCCTTGCTCTCCAGCCCTTCTGCTTCCCGCCATCGGCTAATGCAGCGAGAGGATGCCATGCCAGATACTCCTATCACACTTTTGACCTCCCTATCTCTAGAACTTAAATCAGCTTCTGTAAGTTACCCAGTCACAGGTATTCTGGGACAGCAGCAGAAAGAGACAAAGGTTGGCTTGTGGGGGAACTCTTGAACTTACATTGGTGTTGACTTTGTAGGCATCTTTGGCTGCTTTGATATGAACAGCATCTGGCTTGATGGTGCAGTTAGATTTATTTCTTTGGTAAACTTCCTTATATTTCAGCTATGAGAGGAAACAGTGACATGGTTAATTTTTTCCTAGGGAGTTAATTAAACATTTTAAAAACGAAGAAACCGCCGGGCGGTGGTGGCGCACGCCTTTAATCCCAGCACTCGGGAGGCAGAGCCAGGCGGATCTCTGTGAGTTTGAGGCCAGCCTGGGCTACCAAGTGAGTCCCAGGAAAGGCGCAAAGCTACACAGAGAAACCCTGTCTCAAAAAAAAAAAAAAAAAAAAAAAAAACAACGAAGAAACTATAACTGTGATGGTGGCACATGCTGCTTCCTAGGAGAGTCTTTCGTCAAACCCTGCTGTGGAGAGAAGATGCAGCTATGAGGAGATGGGTCTTCTTACTCAGACATGTCAGAACAGACTAAGCGTGGTCCGTAGTGTGGCCACAGGGTTTCCTCCTGCTGCTGGGGGCCAGAACCATGAGCGGGCAGCTCTCTGGGTGCACTTTACCTTCCTGCATCAGGAAAGCCTGGTGCAGACATTCTGAAAACTGCCCTCTAGGAGGCGTTTAGGCCTGCCCTCCTCTGTGTTCCCACAGTCCTTCCTGCTCTCTGGTCACAGCGTAGCTGTTTACCTGCCTAACTCTTTCTTACGCTGAACTCTTCAAAGCAAAGGTTCTGTACCAGTTACTGTCTCCTACTCAGTGAGCATCACATAAACACTCAAGGGGCAAATGGACTGAAAGGTCCTTTCATCCCAGTTGGGGGTCTAGAGCCGTACCTCCTGAGTTTTGGTAACTGGGTTGAATGGCAGAGGCCTAACAAGTAGTTCCTCTATCTAGAGCCTGGGACTTCTAGCGTCATCTATCTACTTTGTTTTTCCTAAGTTCGATGGTCCTAGGATGCAATCTGGTCATTTTCACTCGTTGTCGGGGAAGGATCCCAGATGCAACATGATTACGGTAGCATGAACTTCTCCAAGGCAAGGAACCGTAGTAGGACTTACTATATTTACCACAAGAACCATTGCATTCTGGGCTTGTCTATGGACCTACTGCATTAATCAAGACTTTAGGAGGAAATCCTAGAAATGAGTACCTTTCATCAGTGCCCAACCCCAGCACATTCTAACAAGCATTTGAAGAAATAGATACAGAAATGTCTCAATTTTCTGCAGGGAGTAAGCTGCTCCCATATGGGCTCAACCTGACAGATACTTATGATCATCTATGATTGTGTTTGTAACATCCAAACTTATTTGAACAGATTTCACATTGCAAAGATGCTCTTTACACATTTCCACCTTCTCAACCAATGTATTGAATATTCAAGTGTTTTTCATGGTGACTCATAGTCAACAGTATGGCAGATTTATTCATCTACCAATGCACTCCTGAGCACAGCAATAATCAAGGTTTGGGGTGTGGATTAGACACAGAACAGTTGCCTCAGCTTATGTATGTATACACACATACATACATGTATGTATATATGTGTGCATATATATGTATATATACACATACATATGCATGTATATATGTATATATGTATATATGTATGTGTGTGTATGTGTATGTGTGTGTGTGTGCCCAGAAGTGTACATAGCCAGAGTTATTTAAAACAGTGAATCTATGTGAGGCATATTGGTTCATGCCACTTGGGAGGCCAAGGCAGGGGAATCACTGTGAGTTCAAGGGCACGCTGGGCTAGAAAGTGAGCTTCAGGCCAGTCTGAGCTATAGAAAATTAAACATTTAAAAAATAATAAATAGTGAATCTTTTTTTTTTTCAACGAAAATGACAGTGGTTTCCAACTACAAAATCAAAGCAAATATCTGGCTTGGGTTTGGTTTTTATTTTTGAAACAGATCTTGTTATGTAGCCCTGCCTGGCCTTAAACTAGCAACGCTCCTGTCCAGCCTCCCAAATGCTAGCATACCCTACAGCCAAGTATCTCCCGAAATCCAGAGTGTGAGAACCTAAGGACGAGTTCGTTTTTCTCAGGGCAGATGAGGCTGATAGAGTGGTTTGGGCACTTGGGCCATGCTGCTCTTCTATCTTCACACTGGCCTCAGGGAGATCCCTTCCACATGCTGGCCTGCAATGTGGCTTTGCTGTTTGCTCATCCAGAGCTGGTGACCATTGCTTTATCACTTGCCACAGTTTGAATCTAGAGTGTCCCCAAAGTCTCATATGCTACCGTCTTGGTCCCCAGCCGCAGGTGTTTCTGAAGGTGGCCTCACCTCCTACAGTGTCTACTGCCCCCACACCGGCACTGTCTTCTGGCCATTGTAGCTGGTCCTCAGAGGGGACAGTGAGACCCCAGCTCCTTTCTCTTCCTCTTTTGTATCTCAGGCATGAAGAAGTCAGTAATTTTGCTCTGCTGTACCCCTCTGCCATGGGGTATGGCTTCACCCAGGCTCAAGGAAAGGGACCAATCAATCATAGAGTGGAAAGGCCCAACCATGAGTCAAAATAAAACTTTCTTTTCCTAAGGGAATTTATCTCAGTGACAGCAAGTGAACATATCTCTTGAATGTGTGTAGAAGATAAGGAGAAAATGATATCTGAGTTCTAGGAATGACTCCTGACTGGCCTTGAAGCTTCGGCTCTCTGCCTCCTGGAGCCCAGGGAGCACACTGCTAAAAGCCAGGCCGTGTGGAGAAGGTGCACTGAAGGGGCCTCGTTTACCCAGAAGCCAAATGACCATCAGCTGTCAGTTGTGCGAGTGCGGCTCTTTGGGGACTCAGCTTCACGTGGCTGTGCCCATCTCCATCCTAACTGCCATGACTGTTCCAGGGTCACCTTGGTCACCCACATCAGTTTTGCCTGCACTGTTTCCCAGAAAAAACCACTGATCCTTGGACATTGCTGTTTGCTGCTGCTGTCTGCCTTTGTTTTTGAGACAGGGCCTCACTATGTAGTTCTGGCTGGTGTAGAACTCACAGAGACCTGCCTACCTCTGCCTCTGGAGTGCTGGTGTCAAAGACGTGTGCCACCATGCCCCCGCAGACATTATCTCAAGATGAGCAGGCATATTCCTGGCTCTGGTGGAGTTGCCTTTGACCTTTGACCTGACCAATATCCACATCTCTCTCTGACCCAGACTGCAGGGATCTGCTTTGTCTTGCTGCCCCGGGCTAAGCTCTGTCACTAAGTTCTCTCCAACTGCAATTTGTCCCTCTGGATCTGCCTGCGCTTTTCCTTCACATTGATATGGTTCTCACATACTGGGACTGGGTCCTTAAATTCTGGGCCCAGCTGTGCCCCAGATGTCTGCCTATAGCATTTGGAACAGACCTACTTTCCTGTGTCCAGCCAACTCACAGAATCATAAGGAAAAATGGAGGATTGTTATTTCAGGCCATTAGGTTGCCAAGTGGCTTTTCCACAGTCAGAGCTTATGACCTGGAGTTTGCTACATCATATGGAAAGCCCAAGACAGTGGGGCTAACAAAGGTACTCACATCACTGACTTCATCTTTCACTTTGCGGACATGCAGCAGCATGGGTGTGTCGTGGATGGTGGTGTAGCCTCTGGGTCTGGCCTTGTTGTATTCCAGTTTATAAAGTATCTGGAGCAGATGGAAAAGCAGGAAGGTACGTTATGTTTCTCCATTTATAATTAAGATACAAAGGAAAGTGAATAGGAAGGAAAGACCATTCTATAAACTCAATAGATGTTTACAGCTGCTTACTGGGGCCTCTGCTTTTCCACTGGCATGCTCGCTGATTTGAATGACAAGTCTTCAGTGTGAAAGACAGCCCTGTGTGCGGCAGGCATGCAGCACCCTTGCCTCCCTCCCTGAGCGTAGTCTCTCAGACACTTGACAGTCTGCAATGGCCCCTACTTGGGCCAATGCTCCTGACCCCGAGAATGCAGGCGCTCTGCTTCTGTACTTACATCGCTAATGCTCCTGACCCTCTGCTTCTGTTCTTACATCACTAATGCTCCTGACCCTGAAAATGCAGGCGCTCTGCTTCTGTACTTACATCGCTGATTTGCTTGTTGACTTTTGTGGTGCGTAGGTGCTCTGGAGTGTCCACAACTGAGGTGAATTTGTCCTTGGACTTTTCATATTTTTTCCTGTATTTGATCTACATTGTGGAAGAATGGATCTGTTACTTTCAAGAACAAAGGTCTTAAAGAAATCTCGTGAAACACCAGAGTGCGTGCTGGCATCATGGTGGCTTCTGCTTTAAATCCTAACTGGAGATGTTTAATAAAGTTTGTATTTGATAGCAGTAGTGGAGTAGAGTGGACAGATATTTTCCAATCTATTGCTATACATGGAAGCAAACAGGCTCTCAGAGGTTAGGAGACTGAGCCCAAGGGCATGCGTAGAGTAAATCTCAGAGGAGGACTAAACCCTTCTCTGGACTGACAAGTATAATTTCACTCAAGCATTATTTATTGCATCTGCATCCTTCCATGCCCAAGTGAAACAGATGTTCGTTAAGATGAGTGTATATGATTTTTAAAGTATTTTATATTTATTTATTTATTCTTCTCTTATGTATTACATCCCAGCCACAGCCTCCCCTCCCTCCACTCCTCCCATTCTCCCCCACCTCCCCTCTCCCCAAGACCCAAAATGCATTTATTTTTGTAATTTCCAAGTCACCGTTTTCTGTTTGTTTTTCATGCACATAGCTGTTTTAAGCCGGACAGATACAGAGAACAGCAGACTTTCATGCACGTGATGCTGGTGATCTATCAAGGCCAAGGACATTTAGGGTGGGAATGTATCCTCTTTTTTTAATATGTTGATTTGATCAGCAAACTAAAACAACAAAGCAAGGTGATAATACAAAAGATTGGCTAAAGCCTTTTCGGTTTGGGCTCAAAGACTGGCATTTCATTAATGTTCTCACTGGTACTCAACAATGCCGCCTTTCCCTTCCAGCCTCTGATGGAAAGGTGGCAGCATGCTCAGTGGACCTTGTGGGATGGCAATATTATCAACATGAAGATGGACCAGGTCCAGAGGCAGCATGGCTAGCCTCAGCTCTCGGAAACAACACAGTTACAGTGAGAACTTAGCAACAGTAATTAGACAAAAACATTAAATATCTAGACCTTTAAAGGCTATTAATCTACTAATTAATCTACCCCTCAATTTCTAAGGAGACTGTCTCTTGAAGCAAACACTAAAAAATATAAGTTCATGTTGTACCAATTTGAAAGGAAAATGTGTGAAGGAGACTCAGCCGATCTGGAGGATTTCTAAGCATTAGCTGTGCAGATGATGGCTGCCCAGGACATCAGGCCATCGTCAGATTTCATTTCTAAGGAATGAATATTCCTATGATTTACCATGAGAAAGCAGCACAGGCAGGGGTCAGGAGAGGAAGCCAAAGAAAGCAGGAAAAGGGATGCACTGAAGGTCTAAACCTGCTTCTTCACACCCTGTCGGACATTACCTGGCTCCACATATGTGTATTGTAGAGAGCAGTCAACATATCTGGACGCAGAATTTCATTACATCCTTGTTTCAGAAGCATCTTGGCACTAGATTTATATTTCCTCTGTCCATGCAAAGAGCAGGGAAGCACAAAAGAGACTTATGGAGACAGAAAGGACGTGGCTCTATATCCCAGTCACCTCTGAGTGAAGAGATGTAGGCTTACCATGCTTTGTGTACTCACAGAGCTGTGCAGTGAAGACCCTATGTGCTATGCAAGGAGCGTGGCTGAAATATTTATCCTTGACCATCCATAGTCCTTGTGAATGGGGAGGACAAAGGTAGCAACGTGCATGTTACCACCCAGACAGCCTTAAGGGGATGTCATCATCAGAACGGTAAAATATAGGAGGGATTTCTGTCTTTTTGTTTTTACAGCTCAGTTTGTAGTTTGCAGCAGCTGTTTACAAACAGGCTCTGCGGGAGAATAAAATGGGGAGAGAGGGCCCGGCTTCTGTTTCCCCTTCACCACAGCACAAGTGAGGACACAGAGCGTTGACTGGCACACCCAAACAGCTCTCGGGCTCTTTGGGTGGCTAGACAGATATTTTGAAACAGAACAGCCCAATATCATAGGCAGAACCTATGACATCCTTGCAGCAGACAGGACGACACCTTGTGAGAATTCCGAGCACAGTTCTGCCTGGGCTGCGCTGCCAGCCTCAGTCACAGTACCTGGCTGATCTGGTCGCCTGCGGTCTTAGCCAGCAGATGTCTAGGCTCATCGACTACCAGGTGGTATTTATCTTTCCGCTGCTCATAATCAGCTCTGTATTTTTTCTGCTCAAACATCATATTAAATTATAGCAAGAATATGACATCAAGGGTACACAGTAATATCTCAATCAAAGCACTCCAGAGAGGTAGAAACCTGTCATTTTTAGCACTGAGTCCCTCTGTCTCCAATGACGATGTTTAACTGTTCATACAGGGAGTAAGAAAGACCGAGAAGATAGATTGCCCGGAGAGAAGCTGCAGCCTGGGAGAGAGCAACCTCTGAAACTAACTAGGGTACCTTATGCCCAAAGGTCTCCATCTTTTCATATGACACGTTATTAATGTCAGGCTTTCTGACATCTTACTTTATATTTAAAATGAGGTGCTGATAATCTATGAGTTTAACATATAAGGGAGTGAATTCAAAAGAATTCTAAAGTATAACTAACACTATACAAAAGTATCACTAACTATACTAACCCAAAAGTATAACTCAGTACAAGTATTCAAGCACAGTTGCCATCATTCTGTAGAACTAATTTACTTGATGATTTAAAAGACCTGGAAATTCTTTATGAAATAGAAAAACAACATATATCAAGACTGCCCTAGGAAGTTGCTGATGGTACTTTTTCAGAGTTGAAATGAAAAAAATTAAACAAAAATAATTGAAATCAAAGCTCATTCATGTAAATGTACCACTGGCTACATTCTTATTATTAGCTCTTTTACTAATTTTCTAACATGTTTGAACTTATGCAAATCCATGGATTATCTGAAAGCAGAAAAGTAAAATTTTTGTTATGAAAACATCCAAACATTATAATATTCCCCAAATAAAACTCACAGCTTGCTTATTTCAACTTGCTAAAATTATATTCAAGTTAGATCATTGCAAAATGGCTATAGGGAAGAATGAGTGGCATGTAAAGGGGGGTGTAAATAGTCCTCCTGTGCATTCAATTCTATGGGAGTAACAATAATACATGTCAATGCGTGATTCATACAACTATTCCCATTGTGGAGGTCAGGGGGTTCTAACCACTTCCATTTTGGTGCCTTTGTGGGACTACTGAATCAAGCTGGAACTTCTAAGTCTCCCAGCTCTCCACAGTTTAAAGGCATTTAGCTGATAGTCCACAAAACCCTCCCTCCTTTCTCTGGCACCGCAGGGCTGTGCTGAAGAGGTGAAACTAGTCATAGGCTTAGTCAGGGTTTTAGCAGAACCTACCAGATAGTGACATTTTATAGTCTTACAGGGAGTGAACATTCAGCACAGATTTCCTGTCATGCTATATATTAGATTTTAATGAAATAGCCCTGAAGATTTCTCAAGAGAACTGAATAGGCTTCTTAATCCACTTAGCAGTACGTACCTCATTCATCAATTGAGTTGCATACTTGAAATGCCTGTTAATTGGACAGTCAGCAACATACTTGAAATTTGACTTTGTTCTTTCAAATACTTCTTTATACTTATACTGGGGGGAAAGAACATAATTATTTGATTGCATATCCAATCTTAAGGATGAGTAATGATCTTTAGCTTATAATATAATGATGTATTCATAGAGCTAACAGGTCTTTATGGAGTTTTTTCTTACCTCCTGAGGTAGAATTCTAAAGTACTAAAAAAATTTCTAAATTGAAAAGTAGAAGGGACTGATGTCTTGAAAATAGTCCAAAATACATAGTATAAACCACCCATTAGACCAGTGGTTCTCAACTTTCCCAATGCTGCGACCCTTTAATACAGCTCCTCATGCTGTGGTGATCCCCAACAATAAAATTATTTTTGTTGCTGCTTCATAACTGTAAGTTTGCTACTGTTATGAATCACAATATAAATATCTGTGTTTTTCTATGGTCTTAGGTGACCACGGTGAAAGGATCATTTGACCCCCAAAGGTGTCACAACTCACAGGTTCAGAACCACTGCATGGGATGGTTACCAAATACAAATTTAATGCTGAGCAAAGAGCTAAAGCCTTTCTTCTCTATTTTGGTATATTATGATGATGTACTTTAAGGTATTTTGATGTGCCACATGAAAGCAGATTTTAGTCCATTAGGTAGACTATAGTTTTCTGGCAACTATTCAGATAATTACAATCTTATAGACTTAGTTACCCTGCGATCTATTTTTAAACAGTTCTACAAATTAAGCATAGCTTTAACAATTTTAAATAATTACAACAGAGAAAATAGGTATTATTGTAAATGTGACCCCCCAAGTCTATTTTAAGATATCTACTGTCTGGAATGTATCAGAAGTCGGCTGATTCTTATTTTATATTAAAAGCAAACTCAACTGCTGTACTTCGTAAATAGGAAAATGAGGCTCTAAAAACTTGATTTATATCATGTATCATGTTGTTTATAGGCTAAAATAACCATGCTTGAGTTGGGTGAATCATCCACATACATTAATGAGAGGGAACTCAGGAATAGTGATGAGTAGCTGTACTAGATAATTTTTCATCAAATTCAAATAAACTACAATTAATGAGGTCAGCACTAAAGAAATCTCTAGCCAGACATGATTGTATATTCCTTTAATACTAGCACTTGGAGAGGCAGAGGCAACCAGAACTCTGTGAGTTCAAGGCCAACCTAATCTACACATAATGAGTTCTAGGCCAGTTCTGCTACATAGTAAGACCCTGTCAAAAAACAAAACAAAACAAAATTGAAAATCTCTAAAGAGAGTGAAGAGTTCAGCATAGGGTTTAGTTTCAGGGTCTAGAAATAAGGACAGGGATGAAGCTACAAAAGGCTGGTTTCCCCAATCTTCTTCTCTTGGGCTGGGTTTCCAGTTAACGGATGAAGCCGTTCTCCTTGAGAAGACAGAGAAGACAGACATACCTTGCTGTAGAGAGTCTTGTTCTGTCCAGCTAGTGTCAAGTCAGGGGTGTCATAGGCATAGCAACCAATGCCTTTGAGCCAGGTCAAATCTTCTTTATATTTTACCTGACAGAAGAGGAATACCCAAGAGTTTTAATAATTCATCTCCAAGTAGTTTTAGGTTAGGAGCCATCTAAGTGAACAAACTGGAAACTCTGATCCCCAAGGTATGTCAACTAATGAAGATTTAAAAGAGTCTATATTATTTAAATAAATTTTTAGAATTCTTGATTTCTTCTTGTGATTTATGATATTTAGAAATTTTCACTTTTACTATTAATTCAAATCAACTGTAACCACTGTATCTTTCTATAGGGAATATCATGGGCTTGGCAGCTGCACTTTCACACAGACAGTTAAAACCTCTCTCTAAATGGGCACTGCTTTCTCTCACAACCTCTTCAAAGGATCCCAGATAGGCGTGAACTATATTGCTTTGAGTCCTAGAGGAAAACAGAGGGTCATAAATTTGAATATACTTTTTCCTCTTCTAAGCTCAGACTTACTCACTTAGTAATTGAATTTTATGACTTGAATAACCATACACAAGATCTAAAAATCTATGGAAGTGGGTAGATGGCTCAGTAGGTAAAGGTCCATGCCACTAAGTTTGATCTTCAGAAGCCTAATGGTAGAGTGAGAGAACCAAGTCCCACAAGCTGTTCTTTGACCACAACACAGTCACCATATCTCATGCACCGTGGCATGTGATACCTACTCCCCACCCCTGAAAAAAATGGGATTGTCCTCTAGACCATTGTTTCACCAGTTTTTATGCTATGCAATCGTTGACCTCACAGCTCACGTGGGAATATGAGTTTCTGTGTGAAAAGTGAAGGTGACACTCACGTCACTGACGGCATCCGTGACTGCCCGGTGGTGGAAGTGTTCAGGCCGATCAGGAATGGAGCTCCAGATTCCCAGCTGGTTCATGTAGTTCTCCTTGTATTTCACCTGTTGTAAAAATGCAAAGGCAGCTATAAAGTCGGCTCAAAGTTAATGTAAAGCACATCTCTCTGGAGTTTTCAGAAAAGGGAGACTGCTTTTAGAAAAAAAAAATGGTGGTAGGTTCCAGAGCTCATTTGAAGTCGTCCTATCCAGGGACATACTTTACTGATGTCGTCTGTGACTTTGCGATGATACACAATGTCCAGGGCGTCCTTCACGGTGTGATATTTCCCTTTAGTCTTTTGAAATGTCTCTTTGTAGCGAAGCTGTTAAGAGAGAATACAACACCGGTCATGAAGATTAAATTCAAATTGAATTCAGTTCTGCTACGCTCTAACTCTCTTGAGTTTCTCTCTTAGATTTTCCCCATGAATCAATGTAGGGAAAAGTTTGAAAGGTCATTCCAGATGTTGGAAGAGAAAAAGATACAAAGGAAAACTTGATAATCCAAAAAAATATATGGATTGATAAAATAATAATGAACGGATCATGGTTCATTGGTTGCGGCAAATGTCTGACAGTAGTTGTTAGTGATGGGGAAACCTTGTGGGCCATGTCAGAATTCTCTGTATGTATGGTCTTTGCTGTTTTTCTTTCAGTCTAGTACTACTTAACATAAGAAAGAAATGTATGTAAATGTTAAAGAATTCTATTTTGGGGGAAAGATGAAAACAACAAAGACCACAGCCTTGCTAAGACATACTAATGTACATGGGTGGAGGGAGAGATTCGGCTCCCACCTCCAGCTGTTAAAAATGACTTTTGCACTAAGCAATCTTGAAATTTCATTTGATTATGACTGCTATCTTTGTAGCACGATCACTCTACTTGTTACATCTACGTAAGACACATGCATCTGTCTGCTTTCAACCCTGGGCAGGTATTCTCTTTTTGGATAACAGACCAAGCGCATAGTGAAAGACATCTTTTCTGAAATACTTTGTACTTTACATGGGTGATGCTAGAAAATTACTTGTGGGGTCAGCCATGGCTGATACATTAAAAATTAACACCAGATAACACCCTTGCTGCACGGGATGATTTTAAAGATTAAGGAATTGGTGCTGTTTTAAAGGTAAAGAATTTGAAAATTGGCATAAGGGAAGCTCTGGGACATAGTCAGACCCTGGGAGTGATTTCAGTGTGTGGCCACCCCCATACAAAGAAAATTAAATTTGACACAAATTAATATTGAGCAGTATTGGTCAGAGTGACTCCAACAGATACTCCTAGTACTCTGGAGGGACTGTTGTGAGTTTGAGGCCAACCTGGGCTACACAGTGAATGGTAGGCCACCCTCAGTTACAAACTAAAAGCCTATCTCCAAAACAAAACAAAACAAAATGGGGGCCAAGTGGTGGTGACGCATGCCTTTAATCCCAGCACCCGGGAGGCAGAGGCAGGCGGACCTCTGTGAGTTCGAGGCCAGCCTGGGCTACAGAGTGAGTTCCAGGAAAGGTGTCAAAGCTACACAGAGAAACTCTGTCTCGAAAAACCAAAAAAACAAAACAAAACAACCCCCCCCCAAAAAACAAAACAAAACAAAAAATGGGGAAAATTCAGTAGTAACCTTGAATGATAAAGACAGGGGATGTCACACAAAGGCTGAAATGGTCCTGAAGGACAGATTTTAAGGAGAGTCTATGGTTTTCTCATCTTGTATTTTAGGTGTGTGGTGATATATTGTGTACCCTAATGAACTTGCCTGAGGATCAGAGGACAGAGCCAGCCACTAGATTAAACATAGAGGTCAGGCAGTGGTGGCACACACCTTTAATCCCAGCACTTGAGATCTCGTGCCTTTGCTTGGGAAGCATACACACCTTTAATCCCAGGAAGTAATATGGCAGGGCAGAGAAAGGTATATAAGGCATGAGGAAACAGGAACTCACTCTTTATAGGCTGAGGATTTTGTAGAGGTAAGAACCAGTGGCTGAGTGTTCCGCTTCTCAGATCTTTCAGCTTTTACCCTGACATCTGGCTCTGGGATTTTTATTAAAAAACCAACGAGATTTGAACAACATAAGTGCTAACTAGAATTGTCTCTTTGCTACTAATTCCCTTATGTGGCCATGAACTCCAGAGTTATACTATGGACATGTGGTACTAGCTGGGGCTTTTGGCTGAGTGCAAATCTTAAGTTGTCCAACCCACTAAGGGGTATTAGATATAGCAAATCTGCAGTTGAGTTCTAAGACACAAAGCCAGGAGGAGCTGGCCACCTCCTTCAAGTGGACAAGGTATACTTGTTACCAGTTAAAGGCAGACTTGTCCCTGAACAGGTGATGTGGACAATGAAAGTCACTCTCTGATTCTAGCTTCTGTGTTCACATGTCCTGGCACTTATACACTATATTAGGTAATTAAGAGACAGAAGAGAAGACTTTCTAAGCTTTGACAAGTTGTGTAATAGACACATTATTCACATTTTCTTGTGTAATCTTACTTCATTACCACATTTCTCATCCCATTTCACATATAAGAAAAATTAGACAAATTATATAGAATTGAAGAGCAGGCAACTGAGTTGAATATATGTTTGCCTGCATCCAAGACCATGATTTTATGTCTAAGTAAATTAGTTATCAGGTATCTCTAGGATGCCACCCAAGAACTACAAAGAAGGGTCATATTGTTGCCCAGGAGATAACGAATAGCTTGCAACACTCAACACAGTTCTTAGCTACTTGGCTAAGAACTTGGTACTGTGTGAGTGTGTGTTCTTTCCTGATCCATGCTGTGGGCAATGGCTTTGAGCTATGGCTGTGACAGAACAGTTTGTGTTGCTTAGATCACCACAGCTGTCCCTGTCACAGCAGGAGAAAGAGAGAGAGAGAAGGGATGCTCACATCACTGGCATTCCAGTAAGCCCTTTTGGCTCTGATGAGGATCGGCGTATCTGCAACTGGTGTATACTTGTCCTTCATCTTCTCATATTGAATCTTGTACTTTTTCTAAGGTATAAAAATAGAAGAGAAAGACAATTAAGTTCCAATTTTATTATAATTACTGGTGTGTGTGTGTGTGTGTGTGTGTGTGTGTGTGTGTGTGTGTGTGTGTGTGTGACACATGCATGGAGGTTTGAGGATAACTTTGTGGAGTTGGTTCTCTATCCATTTTCATGTGGGTTCTGGACATTGAACTCAGGCTGTTTGTACTGCAAGTACTTTACCTGCAGAGCTATGGGACCAGCCCAAGTTTGTGTTTTAACCCTCCCCAGTTTACACCCAAATCACAGATCTGAGGGAAAGGCACAGCATATCTCATTCTTAGAGTACAGCTTCTGTATTTGAGTGATGCTGAGCACACTTTGTAGTGATAAAATTCCCATCAGAAATAGCAGGTGAAGTCTTTGGAAGCATTTCTTAGCAAACTGGTACATTGGTATGGAATCCCCATCTTACCTCGCTGACCATGTCCTTCACATCTTTAGCATGTTGCAAAGCCGTGGTCTGGTTTCCAGCATGGTGATGGGGTCTCTCTTTAGTGGCAAGCTCAACATAGAGATACTAGGTAATAAGAGAACAGGGAAGGGTCAGAGATGAAGCTTCATCTGTCCTCTTAATTTTGAGTCTTTATTTATGTGTGTTTGGTTGCTTGAGGTTGTTGTTGGGGTATGTGTTTGTGAATGTTTCTCTGTATGTGACATTTGAAAACACACATCCACAAACCAGTTGACTAACAGTCCTTCTGTTGGGTATGGTCCAGTATAAAGCCATGTGATAAAGAATGCTGAGAGAAAACTAGGAGGATTCTGGAAGATCGATCCTTCAGCATGCTTTCTGCCTAGCTTTGCCTGCATGTGTGACATAGAGTTTCATTTGTCTGTGGATAACAGACACATTCTCCAAGTGATCAAACAATCACTATTTACTGCTGTGGGATGTTCTGTATGGCAAATGTGTTGCTCTGATTGGTTAGTAAATAAAACACTGATTGGCCAGTAGTCAGGCAGGAGGAAGTATAGGCAGGACAAGGAGGAGAATAATTCTGGGAAGTGGAAGGCTGAGAGAGAGATACTGCCAGCCACCGCCATGACTAGTAGCATGTGAAGATGCCGGTAAGCCACGAGCCACGTGGCAAGGTATAGATTTATAGAAATGGATTAATTTAAGATATAAGAACAGTTAGCAAGAAGCCTGCCACGGGCCATACAGTTTGTAAGCAATATAAATCTCTGTGTTTACTTGGTTGGGTCTGAGTGGCTGTGGGACTGGCAGGTGGCAGAGATTTATCCTGACTGTGGGCCAGGCAGGAAAACTCTAGCTACAATTTACTACTTAGAGCCCATGACTAATCATTGAGGACAAAATTAGACAGCCCTTTGCAAAGACGACATGACATCCTTTGCCTGTGAATACGTGAGTGTAATTATGATGGTCCTGAAGAAAACTGCAATGTTAGTATACACAGGCTACACCAAAGACAACCAAATATGTCAGCTACCAGCCCAGGAAGGGCAAGTAGACATCACTGCCGCATGGTAGGCTAATCAACTTTCATTAACAGCAGGCTGTACCTGACTCTGAAGCTTCTGTCCTCGCTTGGCTCTTAGGAGGTCAGGAGTATCAGGAACTGACGTGAAGATGGATTTCTGCTTCTTGCCTGCAGCTCTGTACACCAGCTAGATGCAAAACAAGTCATCACTGTCATGTCTGCTTTGCTGGCACAGCCAGTGCTCTGTAGCTGCCCTGACTGCTTACTCATGGGTAAGGCAGGCGACCTACTACTACTGCACCAGGCTAAATCCTTCTAAACCAGTGGTTCTCAACCTTCCGAATGCTTCAACCCTTTAATACAGTTCCTCATGTTGTGGTGACCCCCAACCATAAAATTATTTTCATTGCTGCCTCATAACTGCAATTTTGCTGCTCTTATGAATTGTAATGTAAATATCTGTGTTTTCCAATGGTCTTAGGTGACCCTTATGAAAGGGTCATTCGACCCCTAAGTTAAGAACCACTGATCTAAACTGATGGTTTATGATTATTTGTCTCCAGAACCTTGCTTCCCTCCTCCCCACTGCATCAACACAGCAGATGTTATCAAGCCTTCCAAGAGTCAATTATCCTGCTGCTAGAGTTTTGGTCCCACACTCAAGACAGAAAAACTTGAGTTAACTTCAGTTTGCAGACAATTGTTGAGGACAAAGACCATCTATACTTTGAAATCATGCCAACTCTCTCCTTTGCCTTAGTTGTAGAAGGGCAAATATTAATGCCTTTTCTACAAAAAGAGAAAAATAAATAAATAAATTGAGCCAATGGGAAGTCAACTGATTTATAGAGACATTGGGCCACTCTGCAGTCACGGGCAGAAGGGACATCTTTTCCTGTCGTCATTGAATATCAACCATCATAGACAAGAACTAAGACTCTTCTGAGTAGCTCAGTCCAGCTGGCCTGTTTGCCTCTCAGGTAGTGACAGGTGACGCATCCTTACCTCACTCAGATGGGTCTTCAGCTCCTGTACTTTTCTGTATTCTGGGGTGTCAAGCACCACCTTGTACTTGTCCCGCATCTTCCTGGCGTTATCAGTGTACAGGTAATTCGACTTAGAAGAAGAAAACCAGAAACACAAATTGATTAGTTATTTAAGGGACTGCATGTCATGTCTTTCAAATGGCTGGCATATGCAAACTGAGCAGGCTGTGAATGTGTCCTGGGATACTAAGAATCCCAATTATGTCCACCCTCTGTCCCCCCACTCGATCCCCCACCTTAGTCTTCCTAGACAAGAACAAAACAACTATCAAATAACTAAGTTCATTACCTTTATAACAGGCATGGATCACCATAAGTAAATCATGATCTACTTAAGTGGATTGATGGCAAACTTCTCTTAAAAGTAGATGTAGGCTAAGATTCTGTCTGCTCTTCCCTTCACTGGAAACTAGCAATGGGGTGCATGATAGTTGTGTGGGGAAGCTGTGTACTGTGAAGGTGTGTCCTCACCCAGAGTTTCCTTAGGTGCCGGGAGCGGACCATGTCAGGAGTGTCATACAGGAAGCAGCCAAGTCCCTTCAAGATCTGCAAGTCCTCTTTGTATTTAATCTGCGGGGCAAACATAGACAGCTGGTTGTGAGTCAATGTAAATACAGAACAGAAACACAGGACAGCCACACTTCTTTATCAGTACATAGTAGCTCTCCTTTTCACAGTTTTGCTTTCTGTGATTTCTGTTTTCTGTAATGAAAAAATATGAAATGGAATATTCCAGAAAAAAAGCAGTTTTTACATTTTAAATATCTTTTATCTTAGCATATTGTTATGTTAATTCTGCTGTATTATTAGTTGCTAAGCTTAATGTCTTGTGCCTGATTCACAAATTAAACTTTATCCAGAGTATGTATTAATGACAGTATAGTCATGGTTTGGTACTGTCCATGGTCTGATGGATCCACTGCAGGGGGGAGGTGTCTATGGAAGGTATCCTCCACAAATAAGGGGGAGCACTGTAGTTTTCATCTTGACTCAACTTGTATACCTTATGATCTTACTCTGCCTGCATTCCAACCATAGTTAAGTCTCTAACCCTGAGCTGAGGGGAGGGCACTAGCATTGTGTTATCCTATCAAGGGAAAAACTCACACAGTCAAGGGGTTGGCCCACCAGGGAAAGGAGATATCCAAGGAGTTCTTCTTCTTCTTTTAATGGCAATAGGAAGATGCTAAGAGGGAGTGCCACCAGGACCAGGAGGAGATAGAAACCTAATATGACCTGGGATGCAGGGCACTTGAACGGTAGGAATCGGTGAAGATCTTATGCTGATGTAGAATGGCGATCACTGAGTGAGCAAGCATGGTGGCATCCCTGTTCCTATACTGGTTTTCTCATGACTTTTCCTGTGACTGGAGAACTGTAGGAGTTCCTTCACAATTTTACCTCCAAACTGTACAATCAGTTAAGAAATAAGCAATGGAAAAGGCTTTTCAAAGCCCTCTGAGTGTCTTAAATGCTGAAAGCAAGGCTACTTCTTGGTAGGACTACTTTAGAAAGAGCCTACAAGATGCTTACGTCACTGGTGATGTCTCCAACGTAGCGACAGTGCAACACTTGGGGTGTGTATGGCAGCGAGATCATGTGGCCCTGCATCTTGAAGAAGTCTGATTTGTAGATCAACTAAAGGAAGAAAAGAAATAACAGAATCTCACATTAGAGAGCAAACCGCCAGCATTTCTCCCTGGGTGATGGCCTGTCTGCTCCCCAGTATTCTCCCTGGGTGATGGCCTGTCTGCTCCCCAGTATTATCCCTGGGTGATGGCCTGTCTGTTCCCATCGTTCTCACCTCACTGACAGCTTCTTGTGTCTTCTTGACTTGGCGGATTTCGGGTGTGTCTGGAGTTGTGTGTATCTTGTCTTTTAGTTTATGGTACAGTTCTCGATACAGTCTCTGCAGCAAAGGAGAAACCATGCTAGGTGTTTAGGGCAGGAACACAAGGGCATCTACTGACTGACAAACAATTGAATACTTTACACAAAGAACCAAGAGAGGAAATTCTGGGACTATAAAATGATTTAAGGTTAGAATAAGAGAAAATGCTTATTTCATTTTGGTGAAGAATTCTAAGTGCAAAGTGGTCGATATTCCATGAAATGGTTGTTTGGTAGGGCAGATGTACAAATACAGCTGACAGAAATCAGTCAGGGTTGTAAGTCAGACAAAAATATAATCTAATGGAAGATTTAGCACAAATATCAAAACAAATTATTTCTCTAGAAAAAAATTCATGGAATTTTTGAACCAAGTCTGTATGACAAGGAACACAAATATCAAAACAAATTATTTCTTTTAAAAAAGACTTCATTATAGTCTATGGAACCAAGTCTCCTTGACGAGGGATACAAGAATCAAAACAGAGTCTTCATACTGTCTTCTAGTCTGTAAGCTTACAGATGAAACACAAGAAATTCTTAGTGCATTTGAAATAAAGGCATAATTTTAAACTCAGAGAATGAGTGTTCACGATACCTCACTAGTAACGTTGTTGACTCTCCGGACATGGACAAATGGCACATCCTTGGGTCCAAGTGTGTACCCATTTGCCTTGATGTGTTCATAGGCTTCTTTGTATTTGAACTGAGAAAACAAAATCAGACTGAGATCAGTGACAGCTACACAAAGAATTGTACTGTGTTTTGCAACTAGAAAAGAGATTGTGCCTTGATTGGAAATTCATTCTCTAAGCATCAAGAGTAAGAACTAGTCATAATTTAAATAAAAGTGACATAAAGTAGATGTTATTTCTATCATTCCTGTGTGTGTATGTGCATGATGTGTGCCTGTGGGTACAGGTGCATGCGGATGGCATGCATGTGGAGGTCAGAGGGCCACTTTCTGGAATCTGTTCCCTCCTTCCACCGTGGGCTCTGGGGGTCAAATCTGGTGTCAGGTTTGCATGGCACACTTTTTACCCTCTGAGCTATCTCACTGGCCTCAGTGACACAATTTTAATGTTGTCTTAAGCTTTGAAAGTTATTAGTTGAATGATAAAGACATGTCTGGAAAGGTTAAATAATTCCCTTTACCAGGTGAAATCTCTTTGTAGGAAGTGAGGCAAAATGCAAGAAAAATTTATTATTTTAGTCTCAAAGAGGCTTAAAGATTGGGAAATATAAAACAGACCAAGATGATAATTTTAATATTGATATTGATGAATGACCTATAGATTGATTTATAAAAATATCAAGTTTGATGCTTAAATCTGTTAATGTCTGCTTTGGAAGTGCATTATTGGGCCATGTTGGCACTGTGTCATCACCACGGTTGAATTCAGGACTCTGAAGATGAGCATCAATGAGAGAGAGAGAGGGAGGGAGGGAGAGAGAGAGAGAGAGAGAGAGAGAGAGAGAGAGAGAGAGAGAGAAAGAGAGAGAGATGAGTCTTGGTCTCCAGCCAATGGCTGGCTCATGGTACAACTTTTCTAAGAATTACCCCTGGAGTACATGTCTCAGGTCCTACGCTGGCACTTACGAAACCCAGGAAAGGGAAGTGCCAGAGCTAACCTGTGGCAAGTTACAAGTAACGGAGTCTAGATAGCCCTCGGCTGCCCATGAATTAGCACAGAGTTAAAAAACAAGGTAAGTGTCAGGGTTACTAGCTTGGTAAGAAGTCTTGGGGCTGGAGAGATGGCATGGGGCTGGACAGATGGCTCAGTGGTTAAGAGCACTGATTGCTCTTCCAGAGGACCTGGGTTCAATTCCCAGCACCCACATGGCAGTTCACCACTGTCCAGTTCCTGGGGACCTAACACCCATGGCAAAACACCAATGCACATAAAATAAAAATAAGTAAATTAAAAAAAGAAGTCGTCTCAAAGGGACACACAGTGACGTCTCCTACATTTACACCCACAGCACACAGCGCATATTGAAGCTGTATTTACAGTAAATGACTCGGGGAGAGCTTGGGATGCTTCTAGTCTAGGGCCAGCTGGAACAGAGGCATCTTGACCGCACTGAACACCGAGCCAAGGTGCCCATGAGATCCTGTTGTAACCCACTGTCCTCGGCAGGCACTACCAAACTGTAGGGGCACCAGTGGCCTCCTATGCCCAGTGCGCATCTGTCTGCCCCTGCCCTTTCCATCATCCATCATGTTGAACATTCTGGGCATAATTTGAGCATGAGAATAGATTACTAATATTAGTTTCTTCACATTCAAATTTCAGACCCCAACAGAATGAAGAATACTCACATAGCTGCTCATGTAGCGGGTGTCCTTGGTGTGATTGAAATGTGGGGTATCAACTGGCAGCCTGTACCCAGTGGGCAGGTAACGCAGGCCTTTCTTGTACAAGTTCTGCCCAAATGAAAAAGAGCAAGTAAAATGTCTTCTAGCATCAAACAACATCTAGTTAAACATATCACACGCAGTTTGTGAGATTTTTGGTCAGAGAGTTGATCTATTTCTTTTCTCTGAATTGATTTCAAGAACTGCAGTTGTAAGTGTCATGAATCCAGTCAGGACTTGTAAGGGGTTGGTACTGTCACCTCTATGGGATTTCCTAGGAGACATGCCTCTAGGCATATCTGTGAGGGATTACATTGGGTTGGCCCCTGGACCTATGCAGGAGAGATTATCTTGATTGAGTTTCCTGGAATGGGAAGGCGTACCCTGAAGGAGAGCAACACCACACCCTGTGTTTGGGTCCTGGACTATATAGAAAGGAGGATGCTAGCTAAGCAGGAATATTCATTTCCCTCTGCTTCCAGACTGTGGACAGATGTAGTCAGCTGCTTCAAGCTTTTGCCACTGTGACTTCCCTGCCATAGACCCTTGAATTGTGAGCCAAAATACACCTTTTCTCCCTTAAGTTATGTTTGCCAGGGTAGTTCATCAAAGCAATAGGAAAAGTTAAGGCAAGGTCAAAAGAGGGAAATGGCTTATAGAGTGCTTCCAAATGTGTACCTGACTGACCTCATGGCATCTAGCAAGAATTCGGGACACACAGACAAGATGGGCAGTCAAGCACCACCTCCATCATTAGCCCCATCCTCAGGAGATACTCAAGCCATCCATGGTCTCTGAGACAGTCATAATTCTGAGGCACATCTGATAGTGACCTCCTGTATCCCGCACAAGCACAGGTTTGACAAGGAATGAGGTCAAGATGCATATATTGCTGGAGAAGGAGTGTAGAGAAAAGGTCTGTCGGTGGTCTTAATTATTCTCAGGGGGAGCTTTAAGCTTAAGAATAGTGTTTAAAGTGGAAAAAAATTAACTGATATCTCATATTCAAAATAGGAAATAGCAGTAAAAACTGAAGCCAAAACAGCTTCCTGAGGTAGCATAGGAAAGGGAGGTGAAGGTAGGGCCCAGGTTCTTCCTCTTACAATTGGGTGATTTCCACCCACATCTCTTACCGTGAGTAGCCTTTTATAATCACGCGCCTTAACTCTGTCATTGTGGTTTTAAGTTTTTAAGAGTGGTGATGGCCATACCAGCTCTCTTCTTTCTGACTTGCAAATACTGGTCAACAACATGCCCAATTACTACCTGTTTGACTGCTTGATGGGGGAGTCCATTAGTCAAGAGGGAAGGCAAGGCATGCTGTTTATTGTTTCCAACTCACTGAGTGGAACAGGGTCTATATACCTTACAAGATCAGTCAATGAGGATACATACATAAGCCAACACGCCTCTAGGGGGCTCTGTGGCCTGGGTTTCCGCCAATATTCCCTTTCCCAACACCCACCTCACTCTGAAGCTTGTATGCATGGAGGGCCCGATCCAGATCCACGGTTTTTGTAGTTGGGGCCACTTTGCCTCTGACGCTGTGCACATAGTCATAGTGGTAGACAGCCTGGGTGTAGAGAGGTAAGGTGAATTGGTTCAGACTGTGGGAGCATTGTTCGAAAGAAACAGAACAAATGGAAATCCATTATCTATTTAAAGACCCTGAGAAGGGCGAAGCCGGCTTCCTTTGTTCAGTGTTATAGATATGAGCCCCTGCCCCTGCCATCACTACTTAGACCCTATCTGGTAGCACTATTTCGGAAGTTGAGACTTAGCTGGAGGAAATTGGTCAGTGGGGGCAGAGTCTTGTCATAGGCCTGCTTCCCCACCCCTTTCTCTCCTTTCTGTCTACCACAAGGCATAGAACTTGCCTTCACCACATGCTCCTACCACTATGGTATCTGCCCAGGTAAGTACACAGGGCCAAGAAGCCGCGGAATGAACTCTCTAAGACTGAAAGACAAATTAAATAGTTCTTCCCATTGTTTCTGCGCGGGATCTGTCACAAGGAAAGAAAAGGAACGAATGCACTCTGCTATGTCACTGTGTCTTTTTACACAGTAGAATCGGGACCAAGGCTGCAGACATCCCTGAAAAGTGGATGGATGACACCTCTCAGGTGTCAGAGACAAGGTGGACTTTTCTCCTCCAAAGTTCAGGATAACAGGTATGAACCTTCTTCCTCCCTGGTGGGACCTAATATTTACTTGTTACCTGTGCATTTAATTGATCAAGGACAGCTTGGTGGCTCTCTGCCTACTCTCAGGCATGACAGGGAATGTGTACACAATTCATTTTACACATGAAGATGCTGAGCCTCGGTGGAGTTATATGCTTTTCCCAGGCTTGGATTATGTGGCAGAAGCGGGACTCCAACCCACATCCTTAACATCACAGCTCACTTCCTTCTAGTTCTACCAGTGGGCTCTAATTACTAGAAGGCCTAGATAGGGAGACATAAATGCCTCTCACGACACACAGTATAGCATGAAAAGCACCATTGGATGCTCTAGCAACAACACACTTCACAAACGCAGCTCACTCACAGCTTTTCCCATGCAAACTACTGACACTTCGGATGTTAGGGCAAGCAGGCTTTACAAGCACTTTCTAAGGCACCAAGTCTAGTCCCTAGTTGGAAAGGCTGGTGCTGCCCAGTCATCGGTTGAGCCATGCCCATCTTCATTGCTACCCATAAGAACTTCCCCAGGGAGGGCTTACATCACTGAGCTGCTTCCCACTCTTGACAGCCTGGACGTAGACGGGTGTGTCAGTCACCAGCTTGTAGTCATTCCTGGTCTTCTGCACGTGAGCTTTATACTTGATCTGCCAAGAAGAATCAAGCAAGCCTATGCTGGGACATCTACTGCACCAGATAGTGCAAGATTTTACAGAGGGCTTGAGAGTCACACCCATCAACAATGTGCAGAGGATGGATCTGAATTTTATAACAACCCACACTACTAGTGTTTACAATCATAGGGGGCTTTAGAGTTATCTAGGAGGTGTGATGGCTGCTCTCCTCAGAAAGCTCTGGCTGAAATCCTCACTGTCATATTACTGTGTGTGGCAAATTTCCCTGTATCTTATAAATAAATCCAATTGATTATCCTAACAGATGAGTTTTTCCTATAATAAAAATTATGTGCTCATTAATATATTCAAAATTAAAAAGATGGAGAGGAGAACTTGGAGTTACTTCTCCACAGAGGAGCATGGCAGAGCTGCATCAGGTTGTTTGATAGAAATGCTAAATGTGTTGCTGAGAAACAACTACTCTGTTTTTAGCATCTTTCTCCAGCTCAACCATCTTCAACAAGACTTAATTCACAACTAGGCCATGGCATTGTTCTCATCTGAAACATTGTTTCCTTGACTCTAGATTGTGTAGAGATGTGCATATACCAACAAACCAAAGACACTCACGTCATTGCGTAGATCATAAGCATGTTTTGCATGGAGAATTTCAGGAGTGTCCCAGACGTAGCAACCAATACCCTTCAGCCAGGTGAGGTCATCCTTGTACACAATCTAGGGGGTTTCAGTAGATGCACAGGATCAGAAAAAAAATACCTGACCATTCCTTGACTACCAAAGAATAGGTGTGCCCTAGACCCAGCTGACACTGGGGAGGGAATGAAAAGCAAAAGCTATTGGGCAGCGAGGCTGAGAGGCCACAGAGAGCTCTGCTCAGCCCTGCTTCTAGGGACTGCTCCCAAACCCCTCAGACTCATGGACAGGAAGGCGAGAGGGACAAAGGCCAATGCGGATACACACGTGGGCCCGCTTCTCATCGGGGTGGGAGGGTGCGGATGGTGGGGCAACTATGGGGTCCTTCTAAGCAATGGGCTTACATCGCTGATCTGGTCTGTCACTTTTCTGACGTGACTGTTGACTTGTAAGTCGGGGTGGCAAATCCATTCATGGAGGTGCAGGCGGTAGTCGATCTCGCTGACTTTCTTCTGCGAATCCTTGGCAGTGACCATCTCCACCATGTCGGGCACAATGTGGATTTTCATCTTGTTCTTTTCGTACACTGATCTGTACAGGCGCTGGGAAAGTCAAGTTGCAACCCAGTCACCAGGAAGACTGCGGCAACATCATGGAATGTCTGTCTTCTCGAGCTCAGAGCAAGAAATGGGGGTGGGGTGGAGGCTGGAATTTTCTTGCATTTTGTGTAGATTAATACCAGGATATTTTTAAAAGATCTATTTTTATTTGTATGTATGTGTCTGTGTGAGTGTATGAGTGAGCGTATGTCACATGCATGTGGGGCCCGTGGAGCTAGAGTTCCAGGCAGTTGTGAGTTGCCTGACATGGGATCTGAGAGCTCAACTTGGGTCCTCGCTAAGAGCAGCAAGTATTCTTATCTCGGGACCATCTTATCTCTCCAACCTCCAGATCCGTCTTCTAAAGCATGGGCTGAGATAATACTTAGCTCCTGTCTATATGTACAACCAGTGCCACATGCCAGGTTCCACAAAAAGCGCTCTGATTGATAACACATGACCATTTGATTCAGCTTCTGTTTCCATTAAAGCCTTCATGGGTACTTACATCAATGTTAAGCTTGCCCACTCGAAGACACCGTGCTGTGTTTGGATCATCTTCAACACTTTTTGGTAATGTGTAAAGAGCTTTGAACTTTTCATATTCTTCTCGGTATTTGATCTACAGAGAACAAGTAGAAAAGCTAAAACATGAAGAGTAAAGACTTACTGTTTAAAAAGAAAAGCATGAGACAATGGAAGAGTCCTGCCTCCAAGATTCAGGTAATGTGGGGTGGGGCTGGGGGCTGGACCACTTCCCAGTGCTCACTTCTGTATCCACACAAAGACACCAGAGCCAGCACAGGACCATTGTGAGGCTACAATCGGGCCACATCTGAAAGTACTTTTATACTGGACAATGCTATAAAATTGTATTGTTTTTAAATGCCCATATCAAATATTGCTGCTACTACACCTTATTTTTAGGATTTAACTAACTTTAGTTGGTTAAAATGTTTGTAATGATGAGGATTAAACCCAGGGCCTTGAACATGCTAGGCAAACAGTCTACCACTGAGCCACACCCCCAGCTTGTGGTAGGCAATTGTTAAATAATGTGGCTTTATCTTTTTTGCTCTCCTGTGGGAAAGGTTCAGACTATGCTTAGAATCTTTGTTGCTAAGAGGTGTAATGGGCTGGGTGGTGGTGGCACATGCCTTTAATCCCAGCATTTGGGAGGCAGAGGCAGGTGGATCTCTATGAGTTCAAGGCCAGCCTGGGCTACAGACTTCCTCCAGCTAAGTCTCAACTTCCAAAATAGTGCCACCAGTTCCAGGACAGGCTCCAAAGCTACACAGAGAAACCCAGTCTCGAAAAACAGAAGACAAAACAAAACAAAACAAACAAAAGTGTAATGGCCTGTGGTTGAGAGTGATACTTCTTGAATTTCAGCTTCTCCAAGTATTTGAAAAGGTAGCGCAGCCAGCCTTCAGTTTTTAGTTTGCGCCACCCATCAATCAACACTCTGCAGCTTCCCAAGCTAGGAATGAGGCAAAGGTAAGAGGCAACCTCCCAGTGCACAGGAGCAACACCCATGCCCTCAGGACCCAAAAGCCACTCTCAAAGAGGAAATGGGGAGCTGCTTCATCAACTAGAAGTCAAACAGAATTCCCACCGGAATCTTCCAGAACAGAATATTCCAGTCTCTTTGAACTGATCTACCCCTCAACTATGAAAAGTTACCATTCAAAGAAACTCTTTTCCCCTTAAAATTATTTTCAGCTAATGTTGGAATCTTTAATTATCCTATGTCACTCACCCCTCAGTCCAACAATATTTTGCCAAGCCTCTGCAACAGAAAAAGAGGGCCCTCCACTGGGCTCTGCAAAGTGTATTCACAAATCCAAATGAGAGGCATGCTCCTCAGTCACATCTGCCTATTTGGTAATGGTGTGATAACCAGTTACAGTTACCACACTCACCAGCTTGGCTTTGTACCAGTCTCACCTAATTCTATCAAAGCAGCTTATTTGGGGTTTTGTTTTCTGAGGCAGGGTATTACTCTGGAGTCCAGTCGAGACTGAAACCCACTATGGAGGCGAGACTGGCCTTGAACTCACAGCAGTCTTCCTGCCGCAGTCTCCCCCAGCCTGGACATATAGTTGTGAGCCACCAGGCCTGGCTGGAAATGCCCCATGCTCATGGTGTTTTGGGTCTGCTTTCTCTCTGCACTGCTGGCTGAAGCAGAGGCCCTCTATCCATGTTATCTGTACACAGGGAGCCTGAAAGACTATCTGTGTCCTCCTGGCTGGTATGTGCGACTCTCCAGGGACTGCAGGCCCCTGAGAGGAGGCTGTGAGTATAGACTCCAATGCCCAGCTACTGGAAGTGTCTGCCAGACACCCTTGGGGGTGGTGAGATGCTTCTGGGTAACACTGGAAAAGCCTGGAGGAATTCTCAGTATGTGGAGAGCAGAGGGGGAGGGGAAGCTATGATACTTGCACTGGACTTACATGGCTGGCCAGGTGCTTCTGGTTCTTGGCATGTGTCAGGGACAAGGTGCTGGTTGGCAGGTTATAGCTGGTGGCTTTCACCTTATCCCAGGCCTCCTTGTATATGTTCTAAAAAGGTTAAATGAAATATGGTGAACACAGGCACTGTGTTCCCGTTAGCTCCTACATCTTGTTTTCCTGTGTCTCAGATGGGCGTTGCCAACCCCAGGGCATCTTTTCAATTCGAGGTATAATTGTATAGTGAGAATTTATAGGTAAAGTGGGAACTTGGCAGTCCAGGGAAACCTGGGCAAACCTTTACAGAAAGGTTTTATCCTCACTTAATTTTTCAGAACCGTCTCTGAAGGGCAAGGACAGTGTCTAAGTAAGAGGAAATGACAACTCACACTGCTGTACAGACTCTTCAGGTTCTTGGTTCTGTCGTAATCTGCAGTCTCTAGCACCGTGGTATACTTGTCCTTAATCTGGTGATAATTCTCTTTGTATTTCACCTGCAGACAAAAAAGAATGACTTCTGCACCCCTGCAGCTGGAAGACCTCTAAAGACAAGAAAGGGCTTGCCCTACAAGAGAGGACAAGGACATCATACCTCACTGGCATTGATACCGCTCTGAAGAGCAGTCACATAAACTGGCGTGTCTGTGACCAGGTTATAGTTCTGGAGATTGTCTTTACTTGCTGCTGTGTATTGTAGCTGTGAAGAAGGACAAAAAAAAAGTCACCCAAGATGGTAAAGAACAGAGTCAGCTATCTGTAGCAACTGAGCCATCTCTTTATTTCTGGGTTTCTGCTTTAATGTAAGAAGCAGGCTGCCGCCACTCTGTGGTTCACAGACTTGGTACAGCAGCCAAACTGAGCAGCAGCGATCCTCGGCCGAGATAGAGGTCTCGATCTCTGGGAGGTTGTCTTCCCTCATTTTGTGACCTCCTCCGTGCCATCTTCCAGCCCTCACAGTAGCAGCCTACAGTGCCAATAGTCCATCAGACCTGCCCAATCGCAGCTCAGCCACATGCTGGGACATGCCCCAGATAATGAGTTTTCCCTTCAAAACATATGCACCTGCTGTCAAAGCACGCCTTACTTCCTATATTCTGAAAGTTAATCTGGCTAAGATAGAGATGCCTATGAATAGTTCACCATCCAGCAACCCCTTTCTCTGTAACCTCCTGTTAGAAATGTGCATGGCCTTCAGTCATATGACAGACTCATACCAGAGCAGGTCACCATAAGAGGTTTTATTGTGGCCAGTTACCTTAGATTATTAGTTACCCTAGATCATATACCTTTACAGAAAGCTCTCAATCAGAGCTTAGATACAGCCTGGCCAGCAGCCTCCTGATGCTACCGTGGACTATGATGACATCTGGATGGTTGGTCCTTCTAGGGAGACTGGCTCACCTGACTCTGGAGGTCATATGACTTCTTGGCATGGAGGATCTGGGGTGTATCCCAAACATAGCAGCCAATGCCTTTCAGCCAATTCAAGTCATCTTTATATACATTCTGCAACAAAGAAGAAACATGAAATGTGGCCGGGATTCAGCATTTACCATTGGTCACTTGGATGGTTTCTTTCTCCTCCTTGACCTTCAACCAGCTGGAAGCTACTTCCTGGAAAGATGTCTCAGCGGGGTGCAGTGCCTAAGTCTGAGTCTAGTGCTGAACAGATTTAACATTCAACACAGGAGCCCTACAGCTCAAAGGGGATTCTTACATGAAGAGAGGCTACCCCATGCCACTTAGTGTTGAAAGTCTCTGGGTCTACGAACAGGAGAAGTTGCCCCATAGAAGATTAAGCAGGGACAGGTGAAGTCTGTAAGCTAGGTCAAAGCACAGAAAGGGCATCATACATCACTTAAGATCTCCTGGGCATTGCGGGCGCGGATAACATTGGGCTCCTCCGGAAGTGATGTCCACTGGTGAAGATAGTGCCGGTATTCCAGGTCGCTGAGGATGTACTGGCAGTGTTTCGCCAGCACGTGGTTCATCATGTCATTGGGGATGTGCACGTTCGCTTTTGTGTCCTCGTAATCTCTTCTGTAGTTCAGCTAAGGATGGTTTAAAGACAAAAATTCTTAAGGGATTAAAACTTAAGTTATCCAGACCAATTATTCTTTAGTCTTATTTCCAATGTAGATCAGTACACATAGAATAATGTTTAAAATAACATTCAAAATTTTGAAAATGTTCTTGCTGTCCCTCTAAAATGCAATGTCAGTAGGACATTTGTTTTTCCCTTTTGGCAATTTAAAGCCCTTATTGTAGGCTTGGTTAAAAGAAGTGGGGGCAATGTCCACAACCAAGGTCCACAGGCGAGGGTGAAGAACTCTGAAAGATGATCCTCCCCCCACCACGCTCTCCCCCAGCTAATCCTGAGTCACAGGGAGGCTATAAATGGGCAGACACACTGAAGTTGTACACATCACAGGGAAGCAAGCACTGGCTTACCGCACTCCGCATCTGCTGGAAATCCAGGCAGTGGACCACGCCGGGGAACTCACTGATTTCTTTTCCAGCCAGGTAGTGACCCTTCTGCTTCTCATAGGTTTCCTTGTATTTCAGCTGAAAAAGTGGGTTCAACATTGAGAATTGCTGGAGTTTTCTAACCAGCTTCTTGTTCCCCGGTAAAGACTCTAATCCTAGAAGAGGAAACAGTCCAACTGACCTCACTGTTCACCAGGTCGGCATGCTTGGCTCCGACAATCGGAATGTACCGCTCATCCAGGGTGTAGCCATAGGCCTTGGTTCCCTCCCATGCTCCCTTGTATAGTATCTGGAACAAAGAAACATGTGTTAACAGAATTACATTCAACTATATTCAGATAACACCCAAACAATCACTAAAGTTGGGGTAGAACATTTATGTTCAAGGCAAGGATGAAACCTTTATTTGTCGTCATTAGAGTGCCTAACTTAGAACTGAGAAGTTATTTGATTAAATCTACAAATGGAAGCACTTTATAACAGTTGATTATGTTTATACTTCTTGAAAAAAATGATGAAAAATTTGCACATAAGGAAAGACTCACCAAACATTGTTCTGTATTGGTACACACACACACAGAGACACACACACACAGACACACACACACACTCCTACTTCTTTGAATTAGTTGAATTAAATTAGGAAGTATAAGCCTTCCATTTGCTGGCTGGAACTCTGTGTGTATGGTTGTTAAGGAGGAATGTATTCTCCTCCGTATTTTTTTTCCCTTTTGGTACCTGCTCCATCCTTTGTGCTGTGTCTCCAGAGCCTGACAGCATGGGCTACACTATTACCTATTTATTTGTGTTGCTATAAGCAATGGAGACAACTGGTCACCCTCCAAGTTCATCAGTTTACAAAACTAGTCAAGAATATGAATACTGACAAGACAAGATCATAATTAGGAAACAATTTCATACATAAAATAGGACTCACAGTGCTGTAGAGTTTCCCCATGTCTTTCGAGTGGGAGATGTGTGGTGTGTCTGGAGAGAATATGTACTTGCCCTTTGCTTTATTAAATGTTTCTTTATATTTCACCTAAAAAGAGCAAAAAGAAACCTTTGGTTAGTCTAAACATATATTTAAAATTTCCTAATACATACCTGAAGACATAATAACCTTCATTTATATGTAAAAACTAACCAATTGATTGAATTTCAGTTCTTTTTAGCTAACTGGTCAAGATATCTAAAAGTGAATGCAGTATATACCAATGCCAAAGATTATCTTACAATTTATCCCTCTCTCAATTTTTAATTATCAATGATCTAGAAGTAAGACAATCAATAACACTTAGCTTCTCGGTTCAAGCACTTCAACATACACAACAGGAACTTACATCACTTTGATTGACTGAGTTAATCTTGGCTAAAACGATCTCTGGAGGATCCACCACGCTTGTAAAGTTGGGATAGTTGTTAAGAGCATCTTTCTTATATTTTATCTGAAATGAATAGAGATAAATTAAGATAGCTCTGTTCCCACAGGGCATCCCATCCCTATGTGGCAGGTAAGGAAAGTAGGCATTAGTTAAAAATCCAAAAGGCTCTTCATACCTGATTCACCATTTCCTGGTTCTTTGTAACCCTCACATGTTCTACAGAATCCAGCGGGATCCAGCCAATACCTCGGAGCCATTCCAGGTCAGCTTTGTAGACATTCTGAGGGGAGAGGAGGGATGGAAGGGGCTGTAAGTGACACAGGATAACCACAGAGGATTCCAGACAATCTTTCAGAAGATTACGATGGATTTCTCTTTAGCGGCTGTTGTCTCATTCATTCAGCCATGGTCTGGCTGGTAATATTTCTTGAACCTGTGACTGCACAAGGCCCTGAGTTCAGTGCCTTAAAGGGATCAGTTTCAGGTGAAGTGCTGTGATAGCGAGATCACTGGAGTGCTACTGGAATTAAGAATAAGTTGTTGCCCTAAGGAACGGTTTACCGAAGAGACTGCAGATTCAGATAGACAGGGTATCTCACACTAGCTACCTGGACTAAATGAAGGAAAGTGTACATGTCTGTGCTCATGAAAGTTTAGGGAATGGGGAGGCATCTCCTCCAATCTGGACAAGGCTATTGTTCCCATCACCACCTTCTCTCCAACCCTAGCTCTTAGATTTGCCAGTCCTCTTCAGACAAAATGAAGAAGAATGGCTGATTAAAGTTGGGCATCCGTCATTTTGTAGCAACCAATGAGGCATTCTCTCTTCGCATCTGGTAATGATGAAAAGACTATGTTGAGTTACTTTTCTGAATCTGAGATAGGACTTTAAGCATGTTCTGGTCCTCCCTACAGAAGGCTGGGAGTGTGCAGAGTGCTCACCTCAGGCTTCAGTGTGAGGTGGCCTGTGTCATATTATCTTCCTGAGGTATACCGGGTTCATGCAGCTTACAATTCTCTCTCTCTCTCTCTCTCTCTCTCTCTCAACTTTGACTCCCTTATAAGCAGCTACTTAAGTCTCTTGAGGAGTAAGGAAGCTTTCCTTGGTCTACGTCTATTACCATGATTTCTAAAATCTCAGCTCAGTCTCCGGCATTACTCCTTTCTAGAGACAAACTAAATGCTTATGGTCTAAAGCGACAAAGATGGAATGCTGCCTATTATTCTCACAGTGTGTGGCATAGTCTAGATAACAGGAAATGACAGTCACTTACGTCACTCTGAAGGTCATAGGCAATTCTTGCTTGAATGACATCATTCTGGTCAGGATGGCACGTCCATTGGCGTAGGTAATGACGGTAATCAATATCACTGACAAGGTTCTGCCCCTCCTTGGCGGCCACAACTGACACCATGTCAGCAGGTATATTGATTTTGGCCTTGGACTTATGGTAGTCCTCCTTGTAGAGCCTGTCATTCTGAATCTGGCCTGCATGCTCAAACCAAACCAGCTTGGGATCGTCTCTCATGGTGGGAACACCAACATAGTGTCCTTTCTGCTTCACATGTTCAGCTTTGTATTTCAGCTGGGGAGAGGTGGAATACATAACCCATCAGCTTTGACAAGCACACAGCATAATGCAGGGTTGACCAAAGCACAGCAACAGCTTTGGCCCCTCGCTTTTTGTTGGACACCTCTATTCTGAGATAACAAAACCCACTGAAATATAAATAAATACCACTGAAATAAATAGATACGAAGAAATGGCTAGTGTAGTCTTGCTGTTGTTGTTGTTTTTGCCAGTTTCTTAGCTCACCAAGTGGAGGCTGGCCTTCATACAGAGTTGAAGTTGGCCTTGAACTCCTGATCCTCCTGCCTCCACCTCTTAAGTTCTGTAATATAGGCTTGTGCAGTAAACACCTGGCTGAGATAGCCATTCTAAATAGAAAAAAAACCCCATATCCTTGTTCTCTAATTGTGGCAATTTATTTATTTGGGAGCCTGCAGATTTTATAGAGGTCAGAAGATACAAGGAAAAACAAAACAAACAAAGAAACAAACCAAAACCAAGCCCAAAACCCAAGTAAAAAGACCCAAAAGGGAGGGAGTATTTCAGCCCTCAGCAAGCACAGGCAGACCTAGCAAGCTGAGATGGAGCATCCTCAAGCTGGCATCTGTATTTCACAACCCTCATCCCTTCCAGGCAAGGTCCAGTTTCTGCAGGGTACAGTCGTACTGGGATAATTACCTCACTCTGAACATCACTGGAATGATGGGCGTGAACAAAGGGTACAGCATCTGGTGGCAGTATGTAACCCGTAGCCTTCTGTTTCTCCCAACCTTCCTTGTAGAGGTACTAAAGACAAAGAACCACAATAAGGTTAAATGAACATCAGAGGAAGATGAGGTCACGTATGTAACTCTCCTACAGACCCATTATGGTTTGTCCATCTCCAAGCACTAGGCATGCGCAAAAAATCCGTACCTGGTCCAGGATCCGGGCAGCCTCCTGGGCAGTGTGCAGAAGCGGGGTTTCTGTAAGCGTATACTTTGATTTCATGGCATTCCAATCTTTCCGATACTTAATCTAAAAGTGAGAGGCATTAGGGAGAATTACTTGATGTTCAGAAATCTCTCTATTGTCTAAGCATGGCTAGCATCAAAAATTCTGGCAATGAAATTCAGTTCAATGATGGCAGGAGGCAGGAAAGTTCTGGCGACAGTCTTCGCACAGCTGTATGATTTTACAGCAGCTGCACACTTACATCGTCTCGGATCTCAGTGCTTTGTTTCGCTGTCACATAGTCCACTCTGTCGTCCACGGGAGTAAAGTTGAGGCTTTCTATTTTTGTGCGGTATTTTTTCTATGAGAAAAAGAGAAACATGTCAACCATAGTCCCTGGATGTATGAGCTGAGAGACACTAAATTAAGGATCCTTCTCTGTTAGAGGAATAAAGCACCGTCAGTGAATGGCACTTTCTTGGAAATTTAGCATTATGTTTTTTTAAACAACCAGTTTGTCTTATTATACTACCTACAAGTTTTCAATATTGGGGTTTTAATTCAGGGCCTCGCAGATTTCAAAGTAGCTGGTTGTTCACCTCCCAAGGTCTCATCATTACTTATAATATTCCATTTTTCCAATTGGACAAACTTCTTCCAGGTTATTGAAATTGTTCACAAAAGAAAACTTCTATTTGTGCTATCCCATGCATCAGTGAGTATGTTGGATGCTGTTAGGGATGTGGTCCCAAAGCATGATAGCAGTAGTTCATTTTGGAAAATGTCTGGCTTAAATCTCAGCAATCAAAACCAATTAAAATGCTGACCTACGGTTATTGCATTTTGGCTATGTCTTTTGCTCATTTTCTAAGGAAATGTGTAGCATGGCTGGGCAAAGTCTTGGAGTACCTCACTGAAGATATCTGCAGCATGTTTGGCATGATTGACAGAGACAGAATCATTTGGCATCCACCCAATTCCACGCAACCATTCCAAGTCAGCCTTGTAAACAGCCTGTGAAAAGAAGACCAGAAGTAATTTAATAAGTCTAATTCTTGGAGCCCATTGGTCTGATGAGGAAACACAATGTGAACAGTGTAAAAGCAAGGGGAGATGTCCTCAAGCAGCCAGGCAGGGGATGTAGTAAAAGCAGCCAGGCTGGGTAGTTGCAGCTGGAGGACATTCTTTTTCTATTTAATATGAATTAACCTCAATTCAGCTGCAGGTTACAGTGGCCAAGTGGCAGTGTCTTTATAGAGCTGCATGTTCACAATTTTCAAGAGAAACGGGAAATCTTAGACTTGCAAAAAGTCTCCTGATTTGAAATTTTGACAACTTAATTCAAGATCTCTAAATACTTGTTCAGTTGAAAACATGTATCAATGCTATAGACAATAATTTTCCATAGTAATTCGCTGTCCTCTTCTTCCTCCCCTCAGCAGGATCTAACTATGTAGCCTTTGTACTGGCCTGGATCTCTCTATTTAGACCATGCTGGCCTTGAATTTGCAGCAATCCTCTTGCCTCTGACACCCAGCTGGCGGGATTACAGATGTGTGCTATCACATACCCGATTTCCCAACGTCGTTCTTTTCTGACCTTCCATCAAGACCTACACTCATTTACACTGCAATTTATTTCTTCACATGAAGTTGGGAGTCTTCCTGGCATTGCCTATTCTGATACCATACTGAAAGGCCTAACTACTATCAAACTCTTGGCCACGTAAAGACATGTAATTGTGACAAAGGCGTGTAATGTCATGAACTTTCTGGACGTCATAGGGAAATGATACAGGGCAGCCCACTCACATCGCTCTGCAGCTCATAGGCTTTCTTGGCCTGAATGACATCGTTCTGGTCAGGCATGCACGTCCACTCGTGTAGATAGTTGCGATAATCAATGTCGCTGACCAGCGTCTGGCATTTCTTAGAATGCAGGATGGAAAGCATGTCCACAGGGCTTTGGAACTTGGTCTTCCACTTGGCCCACTGGAGCCTGTACTCCCTTTCGTTCTGAATCTTGCCGGCTATGAGGGCCCACCGGATCTTGTTGTCATCCCTGGCTGTGAGGGTGCCCACGTAGTGTCCCTTCTGCTTCTCGTGGTCAAGCTTGTACTTGTACTGGAGAGAAAAGAGCAGAGCAGATGGGTCACAGTGGGGCCTCTGAGGCACACAGAGAATCTGCTGGAAAAAAAAAAAACCCTGAAGGCACGAAAGGCCCACTTACATCACTAGCAATCTCCCTGGAGGCCTTGGCAGCCTGGATAGGGATGGCATCCAGCCGGACATCACAGCTCATCTTGACTTCATCCCAGCCCTCACGGTAGAGTTTCTGAAGAGGAGAAAAGGTACAAGAGGTAAAAATAATTTTTTAAATCTACATCATTGTTCTAGAGCCAAAGACCTGGAGTCAAAGGAGCTTCTTTCTTGTCTGCTGGAATCACAGCCTCCACCGGGTTGTCCAGGGCCTGTTGCAATGGCCCTTTCTTAGTGCCAGTGTGTAGACAGCATTGGGACAAGGTAGATGCTAACGGACTGTTAGCAAGGCTCTTCAGCTCAACTTTGCTAGTTTTACGATTACAGACACTTTACGTTTTTGAGTTTTTCTTTCCAGGATAGCCTTTTCACTTGTCTAGGACTGATAGTGCATATTGTTCAAGAACATCAGATCTTCTGAATGTGAAAACTATATTTTTGTTGTTAGAAACAAGTGAAATAAAGTAGTAATTTGTCACCCCCTCCAAGGTCTTCATTTTCTATTTTAAAGTCAGATGGATGGAACTATCAGAAAAGATTACAGCGAAGGACGGTTCAGAGTATCACGGGCTTCTCTGCATTCCCAGAGAATGGTACATGTCAAAAACGGTGGCGCCTGGCTAGTAAGTGCCTGCAACATATATGTATCATGTATATTTTAATGGCTACATACTATATTGACTATGGTAGAAAGACTCAGAAATAACAGTAATTTAAATGCATAATTTAAAAATCCCACCAGTCAGCACAGGGACTCTGTGATAGTGTCGTAACTATTGATAATATCATAATTTTTGCATATCTAAAAAGTGAGTCCTTAGGTGAATTTTATACTTGGTTAAGTGTTGGTTGAATTTTCATTTAAGCTTATTTGTGTGTGAATTTGGTGGGTATATATATATATATATATATATATATATATATATATATATCTTTGGGTGGACTTAGTTTAACAACTGACTTGCTTTCTATGAAGAGAAAAAATTGTGTTCCATATTTAAATATATTATTCTACAGCATACTTCATGTAAACAAGTCACCATATTACTTTTAATCTTACTTTTGTCTTTAGCTTTGCTTATTTATTGTCATATAACATTTTTATTCTCTCTGTTTGTTTGTTTTCGTTTTTTCAAGACATGGTTTCTCTGTGTGTATCACTGGCTATCCAGGAACTCTCTCTCTGTAGACCAGGCTGGCCTCGAATTCACAGAGATCCACCTGCCTCTGCCTCTTGAGTGCTGGGATTAAAGGTGTGCACCACTACCTCCTGGTACATTTTTATTCTTCCTTGTTTATGTGATCAAATATATTTTTTTTCAATGAACTGAAACAAACAAACCCAGGCACAAAATCTAATTTCTTCATCTAATAACTTTGAGAACATGGACAAATTCCCAAATTTATAAAATTCTCAACTTCCCTATCTAACTAAAGAAAAAAAAAACACTCTATTTTACCCATCTAGTTAGAGTGCCTTTAAGCTGAGTTTGCTTTGCTAACCATAAAATCGCATACCATTACCCTGCAAAATCCATCCTTTCTACCTGATGGAAGCAGCTGGGAATTGCAGACTTTATCAGTTATTATAATAATAGTATCCCATGTAAAGAAAATGTACATTGTGATTTGCATTCCAAGGAGGTATTTGATTCTCTCTTTCTACAGTGTGAACTATTTTCATCCTCTCCAAAGCTAATGCCTTTTCTTTTAGCCTAACTTTGAATACTGTACTGATTCTGCCATCGTGGTATTAAAAATAGGGTCCTAGTATTTTCAGAAGAGAAATTGATTATACGAAAACAAGCACATGTGACTGCCATTCCAGAACTCTTCGGCCAGAAATGACTATGAAGTGAATGGAAGAAGCATCTTCGCTGTGCTGAAGAAATTCCCCAAAAGTGATCTACACTGTGACACTGATACTGGATCTCCAACCCCCAAGACACCCATGAGTGCCCTACAATTGCACTGTCCCCCCAAGTTCCAGAAAATTCAGCCCCCATGTGTCTCACTGCATCAGGACTGACAGAGCTCAACCCATGGTGAGGAACCTTTGCCCAACTGGCTCATCTCCTCCCAAAGATTTATTATCTTTTTTTTTTTTTGGAGCTGAGGATCGAACCCAGGGCCTTGCGCTTGCTAGCAAGCGCTCTACCACTGAGCTAAATCCCCAACCCAGATTTATTATCTTTCTGAAAATAAATGTGAGGTTCCAAGTTGGAAAGACTGTATTAGGCAGCCCCCCTTTTTTTTATGGTTATACTTATTCTACCCACAGGTGATTTCTGGGATCTGATGGCATTTATCATACCCCTCTTTTGAAATGTGTAGCTAGTCCCGTGACTGAATCTTGCTCACTCGGTAGTGGGCTCTTTGGCTCTCTTGTAGGGTTAGCACAGCTTCCACAGAGAATAATTCTGCCTCTTTCCTTCCAGGTTTCATCTTTTGTTCTTCCTCACGCATTATCGACAAGAGGCTTACTAGCTCAGCCCGTTAAATGTCAACTACGTGCTGTGAGTGGACAGTCCCATTTCAGTCCTGAGTCAGAGGCCTGCTGAAGGTGAGCTGGCCTTTGCTTTGAGATGGACTTTTAATGTCATGTCCAAATTATCTTTGCTTATTCCTTTTTACTAGGATTTTATTAAAGAACAAGGATGAATTATGCATCTTTTCACATCTTTTAAGGTATAATAAAGTGCACATGTTTTTTCCTCATGTTACTTTATCTTGAGGTTTCTGGCATGGAAACCCTGTTATGCCTGGACCCTTGTTCACATCCTATCATTTGAATATACTGCTGAATTTGATTTGTTAACATTTTTACAATTTTTCCTGTTATTATTGCTCAGCGGTTTGATTTGAGAAACTATCTGTAACAAGTTTTGGAGCCTGTGATGGCCTCCCTTCTTGTATTAGGCTCCCCAGTAGCCAACTGCCTATCATTCTGAAGGAATCCTATGAAATGATCAGGAAGACCTTGGCACTAGACGACAGAGCATTTAATAAATCTCTTTTTGTTGCCATGTGTTTTCTGTGTTTTTCCAGAGTCCATTTTGGTAGTTTCTATTTTCCTAAGAAATCTCCCACAATCCGGGTTTTGCAATTAACCCATATATTTTTATTTTTGGATATATAATTATATTTATTATAGCATATAATCACATCATACATGACATGATTATATTATTAATTAGTATTAATTGTTAATCATGTAATGTAATTACTATTTTGCATTTGAGTCTGTCATCACTTCCCTTTTCTAGCCTGTGTATTTCTTTACTCTTTCCTCTCCCTTGTTCTTATTCTCTCTCCCTTTTGTCCCGTGGCTACTGGCTCACTCGTAACTAACTGGCTTGGTTCCTCAGCCTCGGGGCCAGGGATCTGCTCTGCCCCTCACTGTTGGCCAAGTGCTCGCAGCGAGGGGTTCTCTCCCTCCTTGTCTACACGGGCACTTCCCTGGTCCTGGAGATGGACCAGCTGGGTGACTGAGTGTGATACTTACATTGCTCACATTAAGAGCGTTTGCTCGAGCGAGGTTAATTTCAGGTGTGTCTGGCATTATGTGGATGGAAGTTTTATCTTTGTCCCAAACTTCTCTGTATTTTGGCTATGGAAGGAACAAAAATAAATAAATGAGAGATAGATAGATAAACAGATATCGTTTGACAGTTTTTTTTTTGCTAGTTTCAATGAACAACTTGTAACTATTTTTTTGGTTCTGATCCAGAATCTTTTCATATTAAGATAAAGATTTTTTTTTATAACCTTTACATATAAGTTACTCAAATTTGGTAAGAAAATTATATTAGTACTCTTAATTAATATTTTAGGTCTTAAAAATAGCCCAAACCAAAACAATGCTATTAATGCTGCTTACATTTATCAATATTTTTCCTAAAAACAGATGGCTAAAGGTAACTTATTGTTCATATTTTTTGTTGATCATCATTTGTAGCTTGAATTTAATTTCAATGCATAGAAAAACAATAGTGACTCACAATACTAATATTTTCAGCATTGGACTTGGCAAGGACAACTTCAGGTGTATCCACAATGCTTGTGTACTTCAGTTTCACCACGGGGGTCCGGTAGACACTGTCACACAGGATCTCCTGGGCATTTTTGACTCTCAGCACTTCAGGAGACCCTTCTGGCATCCAGCCAATGCCACGCAGCCATTCCAAGTCAGCCTTGTAGATGGCCTGGGGGGGGGGGGCGGGGAGACACAGTTAAGTAGATACAGCATTGTCTCTTTCTGATTGAGACAATAAAATAAGGGAGCCATTTTCTTTATGTTGTATTTCCTTTTTCACAAGCAATGGTGTAAAAGAGCACTAGCCTGTCACAGTCCCCATACACAGAAGTGTTTTGTCTCAGTGTTTCTGTGCCAGGGGTCTACACTGAGGTGCCTATGTGTACGTGTGGAAGCAGCCCTCCACTCGGGCATATGCGTGGATGATTTATGACCGATACCTAGCTAATCGTCACTCTAGCCAATGTGGAGTTTCAAAGCAATAAAAACAGCTCTCTACTTAGCCTGAATGACTTTTTCAAAGTTCTCAGTTCAAAGCTGGAGCCACTGAATCCCCCTCATAGAGCTCCTATAAGTCTCGAGACCAAGACCAAAGACTTCAGCATGGACTCTGGACTGGTACTAGTTGCCACCTTCTCTTCAAGCTCCTCCCATGCATTCTCTCTGTGTACTGACTACACTGGCTGTCCCCGAGTGTCTCTGTGTGCCACCTTCACCTTCATAAGCCTGCTAAACCAGCAGTTCTTCCAAGGAATATCCCACTTCTCTCTCATAGTGCCCCAGATGACACTGTCCCGGCATTCCATTGCCACGGGCGCTCCCCCATCAACAGTATTTCTGCACCACTGTGGACTCCCTCAAGCCAAGAGCCACGTCTTGCTTTTTCTTCATTATCTTTTGTGTTAATACAATGCATGGCACATGGCATATTTAATAAGTATTTTTAGAGGGATAATTAAGAATTCAAAAACCAACTGCACAATTTTGGCATTAATTGAGTTTTCTTTATCTAAGATAGTCCCTCTCTTCCAACTAGGATCTGGCATATTCTTGATTATCATACCACATATAAAAGATAAGCAGATAAAATTGTTCTATTGTTAAAACACCAGCAATTAATATAAAAAGCCATTGCTTAGAAATGATATTTTAATAACTAGTTATGGAACACAAATGTCAAGCTAAAATGGGAATAAGAGAATGAAAACACAAGAAAAGTTTCAAAAGAAAAAATCTTAAAATAAGTCAGCCTCAAAATTCACACTTCCCTGTCTCATTTTTAAATAATGCGATTTAAATGCATGCCTCCATATACTAATTCAGTTTATTCTAACACTAGCCTGCATCTGCCACTAGGCAACTTAAGTCATTTTATAGGCATACTACCTTTAACAAGTCATTCAATATTTAGTAAGCATCTCTTGAAGAATAAGGAAACCAGCTGGGCGGTGGTGGCACACGCCTTTAATCCCAGCACTAGGAAGGCAGAGGCAGGCGGATCTCTGTGAGTTCGAGGCCAGCCTGGGCTACAGAGTGAATTCCAGGACAGGCACCAAAATTACACAGAGAAACCCTGTCTCAAAAAAACAAAAGAAAACAAAAAAGGAAACCGAGTCCAGAAAATTAAAAGAAGGCATCTATTCTACACCAAAAATATATAACCTTGGGCTGGAAAGAGGGGGCAGTGGTTAAGAGCACTGGCTGATCTTCTAGAGGACACAAGTTCCATTCCAGCACCCACATGGAAGCCATAAAGTATGAATAAATCTTAAAAATATCTTGGCTAAGATAAACACCCTGATGCCAAGAACATTCCATTTAGGGAAATAGATGTATTTAGAGCATGTCTCTAATCTTTGAAATTAATCCCAAGGAAGACATCTCTATTGTTCTTCAATATACAGCTGAAGGACCATGGATATTCTTACATTGAACAAGCCATAAATGTTAAATAAGCTAGTAAATCTTCAAGAAAATTCTGCTAGCACCTTACCAACGAAAATTAGAACCTCCTGAACAAATCTAGCCATAACAGAGTCAATAAAAAAAATCTGTCAAAAGAGTAAAGGGGTGTGCTTACATGGGGAGAGTTAGTCAGGCTTTCTAGAGCACTGTTGGGAGTTAGCATGCCAAGCAGTGGAAGGCTTTCTTCCCAGGGACACTTACATCACTCTGCAGGTCATAGGCCTTCCTGGCTTGGATCACATCGTTCTGGTCGGGGAAGCAAGACCACTGATGCAGGTATTGCCGATAATCCACATTGCTTGCTAATGCCTGGCCCTCCTTGGCAGCGTTGATGGACACCATGTCCCCTGGGATGGAGATCTTGGCCTTGTGGTCATTGTAGGCTTTTTTGTACAGCCTGTCATTTTGCATCTTCAACACGTTCGCTGCCCAAACCAGTTTCGGGTCTTCCTTGGCAGTGGGACATCCGATGTAGTGGCCTTTCTGCTTCTCATAAGCAGTCTTGTACAGATACTGGGAAAGGTGGGCACAAGAAGAAAGATAAGTTTTTTCGAGCTCGCTTTTCATGAAGACAACATTTTTTTCACTGACAACAATCCCACCTCCTTTGGGTCACTTTTATTTTGGACACGATTTTTCTCTAACTTCATGCTGTAATTTTTTTTTTTTTGCGCCTTCTGTTACATCAATTTTCTTTCTAAAAGCATATGTCTGTGGGCACCCTGAAGATAAGAACCATCGCCTGGACATCTCCCCCTTCAAGCCTCGTCAGAGTCTCCCAGACTACAGTCACTATTTGTTACCTTCGGATGTTTTATCATAAACGACCACAACCCTATGCTCTGCTCTATCAAGTTACATGAAATTGCTTAGAGTTATTTTGAAATTGTAAACTTATTTTAAAACTGATTTTTAAATGTATAACATATAAATAGAGGAGAATCAGCATCTCTGTTACATTAAAATGAATTTCAGTTCATTTTAATTAAAAATTACTTTTTAAATTAAATTTACATTTTTAATTAAAATTAAAATTTTACAATTAAAAAATATTTGTCTCTGTACTGCCTAAAATTATCTCAGGAACCACAAATAGTATATGTGTCACACTTTGGGGTAATAACATTTTCTATGTTCATTAACCCAACAAAACTGTGTTCTTGTGAATCAACTGATGTTGAAAAGATATGGGGGAGGGGAGAGAAATTTTCTGCATAAATATAGGAAATGTAGAACTAAGAGCAGGCAAGGAATCTTCTTAAATTACCATACAAGTTGTTCTGGAATTTGGAATTTTAAAATAACACACTAGGAAGAATTACTGGCATTCTACTCTAATAGAATCCCTGAGGAATTAAGTCAAATCCCCCATGTGTCTAGGAGTCCGCGTGTGTTGAACCTGGACAAGGAAGAGCTCTTACATCACTGGCAATATCCCGAGAAGCCTTGGCATGCTGGATCCCAATGGCATCTGCACGGATGTCATAGCCCGTCATCTTGACATCTTCCCAAGCCTTCTGATAGTGTTTCTGCAAATGGGGATTGCAATGCCACAGTAAGTCTGAAGAGGGAGCCGCTGAGTCGGCATTGTGAGCAAGAACCGCTGTTAGGAGTTCATGGCATTTGACAGTGACAATAAAATACTACATGCGGACTGACGCTAAAGAAATGAACTGTTGCTAACGCTTCTGCTGAACATAAGTCATCTCAAGATTTATAGGACAGACTAGTTTCACACTGAAATTGACTTTCAGCACATTTTCAATGGTTTGTAGTAAAGGGATCTCCAATATATATATATATTTTTTGTGACAGAAATTTCAGAGACAGCCATATAAAAAAATCACACAACTAAACATTGGTTGGCTTTTAAAGGAAAAAACAATTATGGTTCACTGAAAAGGGAAAACCAAGCATTACGCTACAAAAACGTTTACATTATATTTTGCTTTCTTTTTGAGAAACCATTGCCTTTTCCTTTACAACAAGGATGTATCTCTACACTATAAAAAGCAGAGGGAGACATACAAATTCCTAGTGTCTTAAAGACTAGAAATAGCAGGGCATTGCTTTTGCACAACTTTTGTTGAATACACTAAGGAAAGTTGTGGCAGACAGAGAGCGCTCTGTGAAGCAAATCCTGCAGCATCTTACGTTGCTAATCTGGATGGCGTTGAGTTTGGACTGCAACATCACTGGTGTGTCAGCCGGCACATTCACGTTCGCCTTCTCTTTGTCCCAGGCATCGCGATACAATGGCTGGTTAATGTGAAGAGAAAAAGTATGGCAGGTTAGGAAGTCATTTACCACATGAATGTGTGTGTGTGTGTGTGTGCATTTTTATTTACAAATACCAAACAACTTCATGAACAACATGAATAATGCATGCGTGATACAATCTAAGTTTAAATATGACAGTAAAAATTCTTGTCCAATTCCACATCTAATTATGTGACCCTTAAGTCTATATTATAGGCAATTTCTGATAACAAACAATGCTAATTAGGACTTTTCTTTCTTAGCCAAAATAACTGTCATGATGTGTAAAGATGAGACTGCCCCTGGACTTCTCAGCCAATGTCATCGTTGAATAGCCGTAAATAAGTGACCATTCTGTGGCTATAGTATTAAGTAGCATTTTAGTTTGCAACTTCAAATGCAATTAAAATGTGTGTCAGAGTTTGGACCCAGCTGTTTTGACCCAAGACATACCAAATACAGGGACAGCTAACTGACTCTGAAGATCTGGACTCAACTGTGCCCCAGATATTACTTCCTGTGATATTAGCAGTTTGAAGTTCACAGTCTGAATTCCCTTGACTGAGATTTATCCTGGAAACATAACCACACCAGCTTACCTGGCTGATTTGCAGGGCATTGGTCTTCGCCAGGACCACTTCTGGAGTGTCGACAATGCTGGTGAATTTGTAGGCCTCGGGCCTTATACGATACAACCTTTCATTCAAAAGATTCTGAGCATTCTTCACTCTCATCACTTCCACAGAACCCTCTGTCAACCATCCGATGCCCTTCATCCATTCCAGGTCTGACTTGTACACATTCTGTGTGGAGGAGAGAAATACACAGCAGGAAGACTCAAGTTAGCCAGTAGAATTTGATACTAGAAGACCACACATAACCCCTGCTTACATCAGCCAAATGGCATTGAGATTCAACTTGAATCTTTGCATGCATGTTCTATCTCTGGCACCTGTCTCTAGGAGAGGTTTGTGGTCTCCTGTGGGAACTGGAGCATAGCTCACAGGTGGCACTTGGTGGGGTGACAGACAGCAGTGGGTGGAGCAAGATGGCAATGGCACATAGCTTTGTTTTTATATTGGGTTGAGTTTTTGTGCTCACCACTTCAAGTCTGTCTCCTATGAAGCACTGGGGATAAAAGCTGTAGGAATATTAGGGAAGGAGCCCTTTAGAAAATACCTCTATATTTCTGCATGTGTCAATTAAGTTAAACCAATGTTTCCTTAAGCTTCTATCTGTTTCTGAAATTTAGACATCTGGTCATGCAAAGGTCAGAACAGTGGGACCGGAATTTCCTACTTAATTACACAGAATAAGAATGATTATTTTTATCTTGGTGAATAGGATCCTGCTACAAGAATCCTTCACAAGATAGAAAATGTCAGGACAGTTTCTGTTGTTACCCTGGGCTGTCCAGAAGGCCTTAGGTCTTAGACGAGTGCTGTCTAAATGACGCCTCTGGACCATACACTACACTTAAACGCACCCACTCCATCTCCCTGGAGGTTCTGACATACGCACATCGCTCTGCAGCTCGTAGGCTTTCTTAGCCTGGATCACGTCGTTCTGATCTGGCAGGCATGTCCACTGGTGTAGGTAATTGCGATAATCAATGTCGCTGACCAGGACTTGGCATTTCTTGGCTTGCACAATTGACATCATGTCCAAGGGTGTGTTGTAAATCCCTTTAGACTTCTCATAGGCTTTCTTGTATTCTCTGTCACTCTGGATCTTGGCAGCATGTATAGACCACACCAACTTGGGGTCATCTTGCAGGCTGCGGAAACCCACGTGGTGGCCTAGCTGCTTTCTGTAACCTTCTTTGTATTTGTACTAAGATTGTGGGGAGAAAAAGACGTAATATATTGATATATTTCTTTTAAGTTATTTCAGAATCTTAATCTTAATGCAAATTGGCTCAACACTGGAAGCCATTATATATTTCAGTCTAAAGAAATCAGGACTATTTTAGCCAGATGGATAAAACAGGAAGAAAACAATATGGTGAATTAGAATAATGTAAAAAGCTAAAATTTCTGAACAATCACTACTTAGACCCACTACAAGAGCTTCAGATGTGTGAGGTTCATCCATACCAAACTAGTAAGTTTTTTTTTTATTCAAAAATAGTTAAAAAGTGGCAGTTACAATCACAGTTAATTCTCACAGTATTGTGGTGAGGTAGGTCCTACCCTATCCTATAATTCAGAAGAAGATGGCACAGTGGGTGTAATAAGGTTGCTGGGTAGGTGAAGGGCTCAGTCAGACAGACCTCAGGGCACTGCAGGGACCTCAGGTAGGCAAGAGTCATAGGCATGGTTTTAGAGATTGGAAAAAATACACATTCTTCATAAAGCAAGATCACCAGTTTTAAACAGGAAATGACAATAGACCCGTGGACAAGAGCCTCTGTCTGCTAAGTTCTGGTGGAGCGGGGAGATGGTGCCCTTTTCTTTCTTGTGTTTGGACAACCTGGAAATATTTGGATCAAACGGAGAGAATTGGGATTAAGGTGTAGGTACTGGTGGCTAAGAGGTGAACAGGAGGCCTGAGGAGGAGGAAGCAGCTATGTGTACAGATAAGCGAAGCGAGGAACCAGAGAAAGGAAGGCGTGTTTAAGGTTTGGAGCTGGGAGAAAGGGATGGCTTGGAGGATAATCATGTTACTGCTAGTGAACTTCAAATTAGCAGGAGGTGAACTTGAAAATGGCACTAAAATATTATACATAAGCCTTTAGCACAAAATATTTGATATAAAATATGATTTTAGTCTTAAGTGTTGTACAGAATGATCATCATTCATACTGTGGAGAATGCCAGAAATATTTGGGGATAAAATGGCAAGATATTGGTTCCTGAATTTTTGCCCCCAAATTTAAAAGCGTCTTCATGTTGCCATTACCAATAAACAATGCACAGGACAGAATGCAACTGTTTGCATGGATTAAAAAAAAGAAAACAGGATTATTGAGACAGTCTATTTGTTTATGGGGGAGAAAACCCCAAAGCAGACAGAAGGAACTTACCTCACTGGCAATTTCTCTGGAGGCTTTGGCATGCTTGATTTCAATGGCATCTGCTCTTAAGTCATAGCCTTTCTGCTTGGCTTCATCCCAGTCCTTTTGGTAGAGTTTCTGGTGAGCCAGAGCACAGGTTTGTTTAGAAAATGAAAACAGACTCATAGTAGGCATAACAGACATCATAATCCATAATGTAAAGGCAGTGTAGGAAAAACATGCATGGCTGAGTTGCTGTGCTGTTGGATGCTTGCTCTGTAGCAGAGAATACCTCTGATGTAAAATTTAAAGCTAAGCATCTAGCGGTACCAAGGACTGAATATTTATTTTCATTACAACTTGGTGTGCATTTGAAAATATCCCCCTTCCCCAGTACATGGAGACTTCAGATTGAGTGGTGAAACCAGGGATGCTTCATTAAGGTCCAGGAAGACCTGTTAAGCTTTACCTTTAATTCTGCCCTTTAACTCAGAGTTTTCTGTCGAAGGAATGTGACATTATCTCATGCTCTTTGAATATAATTACAAATTTTCCTTTGCCTATCACTTGACTTTGGAATGTCAAACAAGAAGGTCTCATCAGAAGACCTATGATGACAGTTGACACTGTTGAGCATAGAGGCGCTTGGCCAGGGTTTAATTATTTCCAGGAACACATAAGGAATTAAGCCACAGTCATTGGCTATGGGGAGATGGTTTCAAGGCTGAGGACAGAACACCTACAGTCTAGACACTCAGTCATGCATCTACGCTATGTTTTTGTTTTGTTTGTTTTTCAAGACAGGGTTTCTTGTAGCTTTGGCTGTCCTGGAACTCACTCTGTAGACCAGGCTGGCCTCAAACTCAGAGATCTGCCTGTCTCTGCCTCCCAAGTGCTGGGAGTAAAGATGTGATATGATAACCTGGCTATGATAACCTCTTAAGAGACAGAACTTCTATCCATGGGTGCTAAAGAAAAAAAATTCAGCACCAATATCCTGGGCATTGCTCATTAGCTAGAAGACAGAGGCTTTTGCACTCCATGCTTATCCCTCTTACATTGCTAATCTGCAAAGCATTGATCTGGGCCTGCAGCATGGCTGGAGTGTCCAAGGGAATGCTGATGTTGGTTTTATCTTTATTCCAGGCTTCCTGATACAGTCTCTGTGGACAAAAGGAAACATAACTTTAACTCAGCAGCACAGAATGGACAGCTGAAACATTAAGCCTTAGCAACAATTTTATCTAAAAGCAAATGTTTCTCTATGTGCTTGTAATGGGTAATTTGATGCTTTAGTAAGAAGGCAGTGGTATGCATACACATAGCCTGACATTATTCAGTAGACTTCAAATGACACAATGTGCTCTCCATTGTGTGGATGGGCCTCATCCACCAGTTGAAGGCTGTACTACTCTCACCTCCCCCATTCAGAAGGAATTCTGTAAGCAGACCACCCATAACATTGAGCTGTCATTCTTCCCCGGGTCTCCAACCTTCTAATCTATCTTTCTGATTCTGGAACTGCCAACCTGTATAATTGCATGAGCCAATTTCTTAAGATTGTAATCTCTGCCTACATATACATTTATAGAAAGATCACATTGGATCTGTTTCTCTGTGGAATCTTGATTCAATGCTACGCTGTTACATAGTATTATGTCCCATGCCTTGGTACTAATAAGAGTTCAATATTTATGTCCTTGAATAGCTATGGAGTGACATCTTCCACTTTAGTGCTTCAAAGTCCCCGTGGGAAGGGAAAGCCACCTTTCCCCTATAAGAGTTCTACTTCTAACGTGGCTGCGTTAAACTAGTTAAGAGACCCTCAGACCTGCCCCCTCATTGGAGTTCTTAGAAGCAAACAGTCTGTTCCCTCAGCTTTTCTTGTCTTTTTCTGAGCACTAAATCCAGAAACACAAAAGCTTAGTAGTTAGATGGTTCTTACCTCACTCATTTGCAAAGAGTTGGCTTTTGCCAGGACAACTTCTGGAGTGTCAACAATGGAGGTGAACTTCAAGGCTTCTGGTCGTGTCCTGTACAGTCTTTCATTCACAAGGTCTTGAGCGCCCTTCACTCTGGTCATTTCTATGGAGCCTTCTGGCATCCAGCCAATGCCACGCAGCCACTCCAGATCCGCTTTGTACACACTCTGCCAAGATGTCAGACCACAGTGTTCTGATGTTAGACATGCCCTCTATTGGCTGAAAACCCAAGGGTTTGAGGAGAGGGGTGAAGCATGGGGGATGTTGGTACCACACAAGGAAGAACACTATGTTCTTACAAGGTCCAGGGTTTTACTGATGACGAAAGTAATTTGTGAAAGCATAGCTCTTTCTACTGTCCATTAATATAATAGTATTTATGAATTCTACAATATAATGTTTGAAACGTTAAGACAGTTACATAACTGGGAAAAATGTAAAGGGAACTCTGGTTGAACCTCACTCCATTTTAACCCTGTGAAAAATGACTCACATGCTCCTCAGTGTCTCGGAACTGGTGATAACCATTTTAAAACGTTCAGATTTACTGTATCTGTTTGACTTGCCAGAAATTACAAATGGCATGAAAAAATAGTTTGGAAATAAAAGATTGGACCTCAGTAAAGCAGTTCATCTCTGTACTTTGCTTGCCATGGTTTTTCTGTTAAACAGTGTGAATGATACTCCCCGCTGGCCTGGGTTACTCACAGCCCACAGATCTATACCCAGAGGCCCCAAGGAACAACTAACAAATATTCCTGCCTCCTTATTCCCCCTCTCTTGAGCTCATGTTACATACGTCGCTCTGCAGTTCATAGGCCTTCTTGGCTTGAATGATGTCGTTCTGATCAGGCAGGCAAGTCCAGTTGTGCAGGAAGTTGCGGTAGTCCACATCGCTGACCAGAGTCTGGCACTTCTTGGCCAGCACCAAGCCCAGCATGTCCACTGGGCTGCTGAACTTGGTCTTCCACTTCTGGAATTCCTTCTTGTACTCCCTGTCACTGTGAATCTTCCCTGCGTGCATGGCACACATGATCCTGGGATCATCTTCAACGCTCTGGGCTCCAATGTGGTGGCCTTTCTGTTTCTCATAGGCTTCCTTGTATTTGTACTAAAATGCCAGAAACCAGTTGAGAAAGCCAGGTTAAGATCACATGACATGTACAAGAATTTCAAGCTTCAACTTTCTAATATTCTAGCATAATTTTTATGCTTTTCTACGATCATGAAAATAACTGGGCTGGAGAGTTGGCTCAGTGGTTAAGAGTACTGGCTGCTCCTTCAGAGGACAAGGTGCTATTCCCAGCTCCCAACCTGTGTAGTTCTGGGGGATCAGATGCCCTCTTCTGGCTCCCTTGAGCTATTCATACGGCACACAGACATACACGCAGACAAATACACACATAATATAGAATAAATTAAATTTAAAAGAATGTAAGTTGGTATATCCTCATTCTTGAGAATTTTCTTGAAGCAACTTTAATTCCAAAATGTATTCTCTACAAAATCAAGGGGGAAATGCATGCAGAAGTAATTGCCAAAGGGTTCAATAACCAGCATGCTCGGCACTATGGAAAGTGCAGGGTCTGAAGGGAAGGAACTCACGTCACTGGCAATGTCCCTGGAGGCTTTGGCACTTTTGATGGAAATGGCGTCCTCTCTCAGGTCATAGTCCTTCATCTTTGATTCATCCCATCCTTTGGTGTACAGTTTCTAGGTAGGAAGTACGACACAACAGAAAATGGAACTGTTTTAGAAACCCGACAGGCCACTCCCAGGGAAGACACTGTTAAGGTGGAAAGACATTTTAATGGCTTCTATGGAAACTTAAACGCCACCCGAGGGCCTCTCTTACCTGGCTGATATTGGCAGAATTGCTCTTGGCCAGCAGGATTTCAGGAGTGTCTGGCATGACGTGGATGGAGGCTTTGTCAGCATCCCAAGCTTCTGTGTATAGATGCTGTGGAGAAGGAGAGATCAAACCTTCTGCTGAACCCAGGCATGTTAGTTATTATAAACTACAGTGTATTTTACTACAAATAGAGCCTTTTTAAGGCAGTAAACAGTAAAACATGGCGACATTGAAACAACTAGAGCATGGCCTGAGAGCTCTCATGAATCAATACGATGGCCTAATTGTGAATCCTTTTCACCCAGCGAACCATGAGCTTCCTCTTAGAACTTCTGGAGAGCATTTGGTTACACAGGCATGACACAGCAGAGATCGTACACAGAGAGGTCAGTCTCCAGAGGAAGCTCAACCCAACTTCCTGTCAGACGAGTGCTCTTGGGAAGGGTGTGGACACTTCACACTCCTGTTTAAAGGTGGTTAACAGTGTCTTTAAATAGTGGGTTATTTAAAGGATTATAATATGCAAAATGCCTTGAGTCATAGTAGATTCTCTCTGTCTCTGTCTCTCTGTGTGTGTTCTTCTTTGTGGTGTTCTTGATGGATATGGTATACTGTGAACAAGTTTCTGGACTTTTTATTCTGCAAACTGTCTCTGAGAGGCAATTTCTAATTTCTTCTGAGAGCTCACTCTCACTATCAGAATGACTGAAAGACATCCAGGCAGGGTTAGGAGAACGTATGTAAGTTCCATTCAACCTAAAATGTGAATGCACCTATCAGGGTCTACTGATTTGGTAAAGGATGAACAGATAGATGGGACTCTGCAGAAAACAGTCTTCTAGCTTGTGTGATAACACTGCAAGCGGTGATACCAGCTCAGTTTTAAAAGTGGATTTTCATAGCCTAAGTCAGCAGAACCAAAGAGGCAACTAAGCTGTTGTATGAAACATGGACCAAGAAAACCAGGGGCCTCGGTCTGCTCCACCTGGACCAGTGTTCCACGCAGAGGCAGGTCACAGCTGAGCAGACCACATGCAGTGGTGTAGGGAGATCACCCCAGGCTCGGCTTTCACATGCACACCTGATTAGAGGGCACAGTTGGAGAAACGCCCAGGAGGCTAGCTAGAATCCCTGCAGTCATTCCGCGGGCGGCTGCAGAAAGGGGCCCTTTCCTGATGGTTGGCTCATCTGGCCTTTTCCCACCTCACAGGCCAAGTCCTCGGGAGGCCTGACTCTGGTGGCAGAAACCCACTTAGGACTCACCTTGCTCATTGTGATGGCATTATTCTTTGCCAGGACAATTTCTGGGGTGTCTGTGATACAAGTGAACTTGAGCTGGTCTGCAGGCTGGCGATACTTCCTGTCACTCAGGATTTCGCCCGCTCTCTTCACCTTCTCAACCTCGACAGAGCCAATGGGAACCCATCCAATGCCTCTCAGCCACTCAAGATCAGCTTTGTAAACAGCCTAAAGACAAAAGTGTTAAGCAATCAGCCACTACCTAGTCATCCTGGCATTTGACTTTGAACACATACAAATAACTACTGAATTGTATTTGTGTACAATTTTAGAAAGATCCATCTTTGTTTAAAATGGCTTATCAAATACGTTGTCTCTGAAGTTGGCTGATGTTTGCCATTTTTCTAGGACCCATAAAATCTCTTCAACATTTGATTTCAGTGGAACAAAACAGCATTAGGGACATTACTGCCTGGCTTCTGGAAGAAAGGTGCTTGCTGTCTAATGTGGCGCTCACACCTCTTCATGTGGGAATCATCCTCTTGGAACACAGTGGGCTCCTATCCTGTCCGGCAGCAGCCTTCACAGATGGTTACATGGTAGACACAGTTACGTGGTGAATACTACCGACCGAGCACTTGTGAATAAATATGCTTTCTTGTGCAAACAGAAGTAGTATTTTCACATGACTTTATGTATGTGCTTCTAAATCATACTGTTCCTTGCATTTATTCTAAGTCTTTTTTACTTTTCTTGGAATTCATTTTTTTCACTGAATTTAAATAATCAGCTATAAGGGAACTCTTCTTATAAGCAAGGGCAACATTTTCTTTTTATGGTTTTTGAAGACCTTTTTCCCCCTTTTTACAATACCATTACTTTTACAATTCTTCCAAAAGCAACTATTTAGTCAGAGCCCAATCAAAACAAGAAGCTACTAAACCAATAAGGAAGTGTCCCTTGTGTTTTTAGGTCACTGTAACATTTCAGTTTCCTAGAAATTGGTCAAACTGTGCATGACTCATTCCTAAGCATTCATTCACAGTCATTATTACTGATGCTTCATATAAGAAAGTGAGTCAGCAAAAGGATGATGCAATCAATCTAACTGGAAAATTAGTTTGCTTTAAATCAGGAATTCTTAATCTGTCATCAGTGAACCTGGACATAACTAAATCTAACATTCATATTTTTATTAACATTTAACTGAAACATAGCATTCAAGCAAGTAAAAGTATGGGTAACAGATTACAGTACTATTAATACTACATGTGTGTTAGTCAGCAATAGGTGTTAAGGACACTGTTGTATTATTGCAGATGTTACAGACTTCTTAAAAAATTTATGCCCTTCACATGTCTTTGGAATTAGTTATTATACCCAGAACTAGATATTATATGTATGGCTGTAACTATTTAATGTGTTAACAAATAAATATACATATTATCATATCTCAGATTTGGTTTAATATTTTCATAATCATTCTCAATATGATTGGTTTCCTTTGAGCCCAATGCTTATTTTATATATTTCGTAACATTGCCTTGAAAAGGGGTTCATGGGTTTTTATCAGACTCCCCAAAGATTGCATGGCACTGAGAATTTAAGATTTCCCCACTAAACTGCTTGAACATACGGCTAAAGAATATTAGACCCACTCACATCACTTTGCAGGTCATAGGCCTTCCGTGCCTGAATGACATCGTTCTGATCAGGCAGACATGTCCATTCATGTAGAGGATGCTTGTAGTCTATGTCGCTTACAAGGATCTGGCACTTCTTGGCCAGCACCACCCCCAGCATGTCCACCGGGCTGCTGTACTTGGTCTTCCACTTCTCAAAGTCCTTCTTGTACTCCCTGTCACTCTGGATCTTGGCCACATGTATGGACCACATCATTTTGGGGTCATCCTTGATGTTCCGAGCCCCAATGTGGTGGCCCAGCTGCTTGCGGTAGCCTTCCTTGTACTTATACTGAAGAAAGAAAAGGTATGTAAATCTGATGAAAAGAACACATACTACTTCTGTGTATTTTCCCCATTATTATCACATAGAACAAAGACATCTATCACCTACCCCATTTATAAAGCAGGACCCTGATGGCCACAGTCCATGTTTGTAGCAGGGCTGAGCCTAGACTGCAGGGCTCCCTGTATTTTGCATCCTGCCTTCTCTAAACTACACTACCAAGTATACACTGAATTCCTTAGCAAGCAAACATATAGTGTTTTTTAAACCATTAACACTAAAAATATTTTAGAATATCTCTCTTGTTGTTAGACCTTAGAATGAATTCCTTGGTCAAGGACATGTATTACATTTTGGTAGAGTTTATGTGTCATGGAACTATTCTCTTTATTAGCCCGTCAATATTACCAATATTTTGCCACGAGAATCATTCCTTGAGATTTAGAATCTATCGACTTTTAAAGTTCAAAAACAACGTATCATGGCCCACTTTACCATGAGAATCAGAGAGTGGGTATTCCCAGCTTAGCAGCTGAGAATACTGTGATAACTGAAGGAAGGGTCAGCTCAAGGTCTGGGACTGGGACAGGGGAAGAGCTTGTGTTTCAAGGAGGTGGCTGGGTGCAGAGAACACAGACACTCTCTGAAGATGTTTCTTATTCATAGAAAAGGAGAGAAGAAGGGGGATGAATGCTGAGAAGTCCCACTTGCTTCATAGTCTATCGATTCCCAATAGGGACGTCTTACAAGAGAAGTTCAGAGAGAGTTAGAAAGGATGAAAAAACTCTAAACCATGCCCACCACCCAGCCATGGCCTCCATCCAGCCTTCTTCCATGCCACAGTAAATAAATGGAAACAGCAAGGAAAAGATCATACCCACATTGGTAGAGTTACCTGTAGTGTCAGTCATTGGAATTTCATAAATACCTGGATTAACTACTGCCCGATTTCTGAGGTTCAAAAATAAAATACAGACTGGGACACAGCTTGGTGACAGAGCCATCACCTAGGTTCCATGCCCAGTACCAGAAAACAAAATGAAACAAATCAGCAGGTCTTTAAAAACAATTACTGCTTTAGAGACTGAACCAGCAACCAGGGAACCTGCACAGGACTGACCGAGGCCCTCTGCATATATGTGACAGCTGTGTAGTTTGGTCTTCTTGTGGGACTCCTAACAGTGGGAGCAGGGGCTGTCTCTGACTCTGTTGTCTGCCCCTGGGACCCTTTCCTCTTATCAGATTGCCTTAGTAGGAGAGGAGGTGCCTAGAATCACCTCAACTTGATAAACCATGGCTGGTTGATATCCATGGGAGGCCTGCCCTTTTTTGAAGAGAAAAGGAAAAGTGGATGTGGGGGGCAGTGGTGGGAGGGACTGAGAGGAGAAGAGGGGAAACTGTGGTTGGGATGTAAAAATAAATAAATACAAAACAAACAAGCAAAAACCCAAACAAAAAATTGCTGTTTTAAAGAAACAGATGGTCTTTACCTGACGGATAAGCATTAACGGGCAGGGGTCAGTTCCTTCCTGCCCTTCACACTTTAGCTCTGTGTAGGAGGGGAGTCCCTAGAGGAGGGTGAAACTTGGAAGTGCAAGCAAGTTCTGGAGAGAAACGCCCTGCAAGCTCCCACGTGACAACATTTTTACGAAAGAAACGCTTCTTCAGAAACAAACATCAACTTACATCACTAGCAATCTCTCTGGAAGCCTTGGCTGCTCGGATGGGAATGGCATCCAGGCGCAGGTCATAGCCTTGCTTCCTGGCCTCCTCCAGCGCCACTTTGTAGAGTTTCTGTGGAAAGAGTCCTTAGTCACCACTCCCTTCAGAAGAAATGAAGCTGATCTCTGCTAATTTCTTTTTGTCCTCATTTCAATTAAAATGAATCCCTTAAATATTCTGGTGGCTTCAAAGGTAATTACGTTTCACAGGCCACAGATGCTCATGCATATGTTTGAAACATCAGGTTTTCCTGACTGACAAATCTGAAAACAGTTTGGGGGTGCATCAACATGTGGTTGCAAAAAATTTATTTTCTCAAATGAGTGCATATCAAAATCCAACACTTACTAGTGCCTCAGAATCTTAAAAAATGTTATCTTGATATGGAAGGATAAAGAGTAAGGAAAGTGTTTTAAAATAGAATATATTTGATTTTATGAAAAGCCCAGTGCATATGGACTACTACAGTAGCCCATGATTGATTTGGAATCATGGCCATTATGAAAATATTTGTACAGACAGAGACAAACAGATGAACATCTGCAGTAATATCAAATGAAAATCAGAGAGAGCGAGAGAGCAGAGGAACTCAGCTTTAGATCAGGGTCTTAGAAGACTTTGTTCTAAGAACTGTCTCCCCATACCAAGTCCTTTGACATTCACGTCCCTTATGTGAATGGGGTTCAGTAGCTTATACGCATCCTTCTGTATGTATCTCCCTTTTCAAGTCTTGAACAAGCTCAGGTGGGTCTGGACCCAGAACATGCTCAACCTCATGAGCCTCCTGCCTCAGCCTTTCTTCTGAGTGCGGGATTTACAAACATGACTGACTTTGCCTGACCATCCTAGATACGCTATAAATCGTCTCCAGGTTACTTATGATACATACTATAACATAAATATGTAAATAGTTACATGCTATATGATTCAGGGAACAACGACAATAGAAATCTATGTTCACTTTCAGAATGGGTCCGGTGTTCTCGAGTGTCTTGAAGCTGGGTGTAAATCCGTAGATGCAGGACTGCACTTGTGGCAGCTGACTACAGAGACCTTGTACCCATGGCTGACCCAAGGGAAGGTTCTAGAGGAGTGGCGCTCTCAGGACATTGCCCTACAAGCACTCCACTTCCTGACTGGTAACCAAAGCCTGGCCTTCCTTGTGGACCCACAACACAGCCCAAGGTTAAATCAAGGGTGACTGTTTCTTTTGCCAACAATGTCAGTTATAGGGCAGGTAATCAGTTAGCCAAAGCATTTAACTAAGGGAAACAGTATGATCCCTCATTTTGCCTCTCTGGACACTCACCTCACTGTAGTTTATCCTGTTGAGTTTGGCCAGCATGATTTCCGGTGTGTCGGGCATGACGTGGATGGTTTTCTTGTCATTGTCCCAGGCTTCAGTGTACAAGCGCTATTAAAAAAAAGGAGACAGTTGTTGTGGTGTCCACAGAAACCGTCATTTCTTTGATACAAAGTAGAACTAAATTTATTAAGGCTACATTCCTTACTAAAAATTTTTATAAATAAATACTTTATTAAAGAATTCAACAGTTCTGCAAAGCATAGTTGGGTTGTGGTATTCAAAAATCTGTCTGAGAAGGAATTATTGTCTCATGATATTTGCTGTTTCTTTCTTTTGACAGGGTTTCCTACAGCTCAGTTTAGCTTCAAAATCTTCACATATAACCTTGAACTCTGGATCCTCCTGTCTCTACCTCCCAAGTACTGGGATTGCAAGTGTGGACCATCATGCCAGGCTTTATATGTAGAATGTATGCATTTTAAGTAATATTTCAAATTTATTCTTTGAAAATGTTGTAAGTGTACATGTGCTGGCTAGTTTTATGCCAAACTTGACACAGGCTAGATAGAGCCTTCTGATAGAAGGGAACTTCAATTGATAATATGCTTCCATCAGATCAGGCTATAGGCAATCCTGTAGGGCATTTTCTCAATTAGTGATTGGTGGGGGAGGGCCCAGTCCATTGTGGGTGGTGCCATCCCTGGGCTGGTGGTCCTGGGTTCTATAAGAAAGGCAGAGCAAGCCATGAGGAGCAAGCCAGTAAGCAGCACCCCTCCATGGCCTCTGTATCCACTCCTGCCTCCAGGTTCCTGCCCTGTTTGAGTTCCTGTCCTGACTTCCTTCAGTGATGGACTGTGATGTGCAAGTGTAAGCCAAATAAACCCTTTCCTCCCCGAGTTGCTTTGGTCACGGTGTTTCATCACCGCAATAGTAACCCTGACTAACACAGCATACAATGTATCTTGATCAAATCTTCTCCTCCAACTTCTTCTGGGCTCCCCTAAAACACCCCTCTCAACCCCACTCCTCTTTTTCATATTACTTTTAACAAGAGTTTAGTACTGTGATGTATCACCAAGTAATGAATGTATCTCAATTGAAAAACATTTATATTAAGACAGGGAATCTAAACTCAGAAAGCAAAAGCACTTGTTATAATATGGGGACCCTAGTTTGTACTGTGTGTGTGTGTGTGTGTGTGTGTGTGAGAGAGAGAGAGAGAGAGAGAGAGAGAGAGAGAGAGAGAGAGAGAGAGAGAGAGAGAGCTGGCAAGACGGCTTAGTGGGTAAGGGTGCTTGCCACCAAGCCTGACAACCCGGTTCCAGGGACCCACATGGTAAAGGAGATAATTGAGTTCCACAGGCTGTCATCTAACCTCCACACGCATGCTACAGCACACATGTGTATACACAAACACACATGTCATCTAACCTCCACACGCATGCTACAGCACACATGTGTATACACAAACACACATGTCATCTAACCTCCACACACATGCTATGGCACACATGTATATATACAAACACACATGTCATCTAACCTCCACATGCATGCTACAGCACACACGTGTATACACAAACACACATGTCATCTAACCTCCATACGCATGCTACAGCACACATGTGTATACACAAACACACGTCATCTAACCTCCACACACATGCTATGGCACACATGTATATATACAAACACACATGTCGTCTAACCTCCACACGCATGCTATGGCACACATGTGCATACACAAACACACATGTCATCTAACCTCCCCATGCATGCTATGGCACACATGTGTATACACAAACACACATGTCATCTAACCTCCACATGCATGCTACGGCACACATGTGTATATACAAACACACACATAACATAGGTAAGTAAATAAATAAGTAAAATGTAATAGAGAATGTCAACGAGTGTAAATGTAGGTAAAGTCTTCAAAAACTAGAAAGAAAGTCAAGAAAACGCTAAAGAATCTGGAGGAGTTGAGGGGAAGAAAAAGCAACGCACAGTCCACAAAAGCAGAAGAGACTGGGTGAGGAATAATAGAAAAGGGGCTGTGGGCAAGGGGGTGAGAGAGATGTGGGGGAGAGCTACCAAAACATATTTCATATGCCAATTCAAGTCATTTTAGAAGGTCTGAGAAGCCTTAGCGTAATCTTTGGGACATAACAGCACGTCACAGTCTTCGCCTTGCCCTGTGGTAACTCGCGAGGCTTTCTAGCCGAGAGGGAAGACTCACCTTGTTCATGTTTATCGCGTTATTCTTTGCCAGCACCTGCTCCAGCGAGTCAGTTATGCTGGTAAATTTCAATGTGTCTGGACGCTGGCGGTAGATATTATCGCTTAGTATCTCTGTGGCCCTCTTGGCTTTAACAACTTCCAAGGAACCAATGGGAACCCAGCCAATGCCTTTCATCCATTCAAGGTCTGCCTTGTACAGATTCTGAAGACCAACAGGTAAGAAAGCTGCATTAATTGTTCTTTTTTGATTCATGCCAAAACATATCACACTCAAGAAACAGGAATACTGAAGGCAGGCGGGTGTATGAAGAAATACCCTCACTATATAATATACACATGTCCAAAAACCTTTAGAAATTAATTAATGAAAAAAGGAATAGAATTCCTGCTGAGCAGTCAAAGCTGCCAGCATACTCAGACCCCCATCACTGACTAACCCTTGAATCCTCTAAAGATTTTTTTCTTGAGCTTTTTAAAAAAGGACATTATCCTGTCCTTAAGATTTTTACAAGATCTTTCACAGAGGACCAGTGCTCCTTAAGCCTTGGAAAATGTGTTCTAATCATTTCAAATTAAACCACGTGAGCAGACCAATGGCACAAAGTATGGCAATCACAAAACCCTGGCCTTAATTTCCATCTCTAAAAATGCCCAAATATGAAGTAAGTAAAGGAAATGTGCGAATATAAAGATATTAGGTATTTATCCAGTATATTCTTGAGAGGATGAGCTAACCTCTAATATAAGATAACTTATTTTGAAAAAGCAAGGAGGTCTTCATATTTTCCCTGTAAATTTAAAGTATAAACAGTTATTAAAGTACTGTAAAACAATACCCTTTTATTCCCACTCTCCATTAGCCTCTGCCAACATGGATTCTCTCTCACTTTGTTGGCCACGAAGTCACCAGTAATACTTCATTTCTTTTTTTTCTTTTCCTTCCTTCCTTCCTTCCTTCCTTCCTTCCTTCCTTCCTTCCTTCCTTCCTTCCTTCCTTCCTTGATAGGGTCTTATAGCTAAGGCTGGCTTTGAACTCCCAATCTTCCTGCCTCCACTTCCAAGGTTCTGGGATTACAGGTGTGAGCCACAGTGGCTGGGTCAGCAATGCTATTTGGAGGCCTAAGCTTTAGCCCATTCAGACAGAAGAAGCCTGAATTACCAGGAAACTAAATCTTATATAATGTTGATAGTATTTATTTCCTTTTTACCCATAACTTTTGGGGGGTTGATTTCCAATGAGAAATCCTTTCAGACATTTATTGCATACTTCTAGGGGCATATAGATTCCAGGCCCTTGACACTAATCAGAATCTCACAGATTTTCCTCTTATCTGTTTTTATTCTATATCAGGAATACTTACGTCACTCTGGAGGTCATATGCTTTCCGAGCCTGTATGACATCATTCTGGTCTGGCAGGCACGTCCATTCGTGCAGGGGGTGTTTGTAGTCCACATCACTGACCAAAGTCTGACATTTCTTGGCCAAAACAATACCAAGCATGTCCACTGGGCTGCTGTATCTTGTCTTGTATTTCTCAAATTCTTTCTTATATTCACGGTCACTCTGCACTTTGGCAATGTGGAGGGACCACATCATCTTGGGATCATCGTGTATCGCTCGGGCACCAATGTGGTGACCCAACTGCTTTCGGTAGGCTTCTTTATATTTGTACTGAAAGAGACAACCCAGAGCATAAGGAAGGAGGAGGAGATGGAGAGAACCACTGCTTACTGCTCCGGTGAGGGTGCCCTCTGTGAAATCAGAAGACAAGGGGGTTCTTCCAGCAAGATGCGCGATGCCTTGGGGCAAGAAGAACCTCACTGTTCCTTCTGTAAATCCCATAGAACCGTGCTGGCAAAAACTGGCCAAAAGTGAACACTGAAAGAGGCTGTCCAATCGTAGCCACAAGCCAATCCAGTGCCCCAGAAGTCCTACCAGTCTCTACCCTGGTAGAGACCACCCCAGGATGTGTGCCTACATGGCACCCAGGCTTCTTCTCCTTGGAAAGGCAGAGAAATATAGCACATATGTTACTCAAACTACATATAGCCTATAGGAGCGTACATATAAGCCAGGAGGCACAGTTTTGAAAATGACAGTTTGTGTTATTTAGTAGGTGTGGAGTTTTGGTTTCATGAAATGAGAAAGTTATGGAGACATTTTACCTGACAATGGGGAAAGAGGAGTACTATTTAATCACACACTTACAAATCAGCTACTGCAGTCAGTTCCACATTTTCTGACCATAACTGGAAAGGTTCAAAAGCCATGAAGATGGACACTGCTTCTACTTTTGATAACTTTAAACATGTCCGGGAAACTTCATTTTTAGAGTACAGAAATCATGACTTTATAAACCTCAGAACAAAGGGACCCTCAGCCTTCGGCTGTCCTCCACCTCCCTTCCTGTGTGGGCAACCTCGGACACGCCTATTCCATTTTTGGCGTCATTGTCCCGAGTGTATCATGAGATTCCATGAGCAGCTCAACCAAGTCCACTCAAAAGCAAGGTCAACGCAGCACAGTGCAGTGTAGACTGTGAGCGGGGTGGGTGGGGGACCATGAGTGGGTTACCCACCGTCCCATCTCTACTCAGTGCGGGGTGGTGAGGTGCATGATGACCAACGAGAAGTTCTACAAAATTACACAAATACAGAAATGTGATCCCCTGTGCCAGTGGCTGGCCTGACCGGTTACAGAGTCAGCACTTACATCACTAGCAATGTCTCGGGAAGCCTTGGCAGCCACGATGGGGATGGCATCACTTCTCAAGTCGTAGCCTTCCTTCTTAGCTTCTTCCATGGCCTGGCGATAGAGGCTCTGGGGAAAGAAGGAAGACACTTCTAGTTGTAGAACTCACATCCGCTTGAAAAAGCACAATTTTTTTTTTTTTTGCCAAAAGAAGACAACCCTTGGATGTAGAACTATGCAGTCTTAACCAAAGTAAAACAACATAACGACAACAACAAAAAAGAATTTTTCCAAGCTATTAAGTTAATGGAAATTTTGCATTCAGTAAATCATAACATCACACCTTCTTGTACAAATCCTTATAGGTTTTAGACACTAAGTCAGCAGTTCTTGGTTGTGTTTAAGCCAGTAAGCACCTACTCCTTTCATAAAACAGCCAAGAAGTATGCTATAACTCCAGATTTGAAATAGGAATAATTTTACCTGGCAGCCAGCATCACTGTATAATAATATATAATAAATCACTATAAGCATGTGTTCATAATCAGAAGTATGCTGTAATAAGACTGGGCGAATGCATCTAAAATCTGTTCATAGTTAATTGTTCATTAGTAACTGGTCTCAACTGCTGGAAAATTTTCAGCAGATACAGGGATAGCAGATACCAAAGACTTATGAGTCAAAAAAGATGATTCTTTTTTTTTCTTTGAACTGAGAAAACATCATCACTGTTCAATTTTTGTGACAAAAGACTTCTTAAATATTTCTTTGTTCACAAAAATTTTGACCAATTTTGTGTCCTTCTAAAATAGTGTACTTTATAATCATTGTTAATCCTGCTCATCAACAAATCAAAACCAACACTCTATCTTACTTCATGACAGTGTCTCACTGTGCAGCCCAGGCTAGCCTGGAACTTACAGTCCTCTGGCCTCATGTTCCTCGGTGCTGAGAAAAGTTGAATGGTATGTGCACCATGCTTGGCAAAATATTTACTTTAATGAACAAATTTTAATTGTAAAAAGTTACTAGATCTCTTAATGCGATGTGTTACTTAGAGAGGCTCGCTGAGCTTTGAGAGGAAAAGATTCTGATGGGCACTAACGATTAAGTGGTCTGTCTGCACAGTTTTGCTTGAATACCCTCCGATCTACGGTGCCTCGCTAGTGACACAGGGGTGCCCTTTGCTTTTAAAAAGTAAGGCCTTTATGGAATCACACTTGGGCAAATATTTTTGTAGATGTTGTGACGCTTCAGAATGGGCATTTTCCTCTTTGGAAACCTACGGAAAATTTCAAGACGAAGTCCACATCAGTGAACACCCAGCTTTCCAGCACGTTTGTGTTCTCTCCTGCACTCTTCTTTTTGTGCTGTATACATTTCTTTTTTTATTTGCTACATGTATTTCTCTATCAATAAAGACCACTTTAATGATAGAGATGAAACCAAATGCAGTGCTCTATAGCCTTTTAAATTTATTTTAAATTATTCAACCAGTTAAGAGAAAATTATAGACACCACAAACTTCACTCCCAAATGTTATTTTACAGAAGATTTATTTCATTTTTATTTATGGGTATGTCTATGTGTCTGTGTGAACATATGCCAAGTGTGTGTGGGCTCTAGAGGACGGCAGAAGAGGGCACCTGATCCCCTGGAGCTAGAGTTATAGGTGGCTGAAAGCTAATCTATGTGGAGTACTGGGACCTGGGTCCTCTGGAAGAGCCAGGAGTTCTCTTAACTGCTCAGTCACCTCCACAGCCCTAGAATATTTCTTTTATAACTGTAAAATCATATAATCCATTTATTATGTCTTTCCACTACAGGACAAATGTTTAACTATGTCCTCGTGTACAAGTGGGGAAAATGTTCTAAAACCATCTCCTCGCCTCAGGTCAGATTTCTTTAATTTTTCCAACCTTTGAAAGAGGCATGGTGTTTTGAGGCAGATAGCACTTTTCATTATCTCCAAGGTTGTGTTTTAAAGCTTGTTTTGGGAAGTCACATACGCAAGGGGACTGGAATAGATGGATGTACATACAAGAGAAAAGGCTGAGGTGTTCGTTTCATGGACACTCGTGTGAACTGTGGGATGAAGGCACTTGGTAATGGCTTTCAAAGTCATTTAAGAGGGCCATTCTTAAACTTCATCCTCAGAAAACAGAGGTTGGCAAATTAGTCTTGGCATTTTAAAGAAAGTAAACCAAGTTGGAAATTTTAGAATTAAAAAATATCCCAATATAGTCTTACTAGTCTAAAAGGAAATCTACTTCATTTCTCCTCAGGTATAACCTGGGACAGAAGTTAGCTGCATCTGCCTTAGGCTCAGCGAGGCCAAGCTCAGCAGAGAAACCCTCCCTAATGTGGCTGAGCTGGGTCAGGAGCACCTGTAACATGGCTGAGCCAGGGCAGGAGCCCACCCTAACATAGCTGAGCCGGGGCAGGAGCCCCCGTAATGTGGCTGAGACGGAGCACGAGCCTGCCCTAATGTGGATGAGCTAGGGCAGGATTGCCTCTAATGCGGCTGAACCAAGGCAGGAGACTGTCCTCCACTTGGACAAGAACACTGAGTAAGAAACTACTTATGTAGTAGTAATTCTGTGCTGCAGAGATAATTGTTTTTCCCTTAGATTCTAATGTATCTAATAAACTTCAATGACAAAAGAAATTAGTTTCATTACCCTTAGGCAATTTTGAAAAGGATGAATTAAAAAAAAACCACTCTCATTTGGATCATATTTATAAACTTTGTTATTTTGAATATATTAAATACATTTAATTTTCTTCTATTTCCCCTTCTCAGGGAAATCCACGCATCCCTCTTTGGGCCCTCTTATATTAATTTTCATGGTGACTTGAGGGTAAAAGAAGGAAATTAAAATTTATTAACCCACTATTACATCAGTTCCCATCCTACCCATGGTATAGATTTTACCTCATTTTGTCACCACAGAAGTTTCTAGATAGAGATTTTAAGGATGGTGTAACTGAGGAAAACAAACATGAAGAATACACTTCAAAACAAGTTCTAATTTGATGGACAACACAATTCCTGTGGATCCTTGTGTGTGTGTATCTCCCTCTCCTTACCCCCTCCCCCTGTGCATGTGCGTGTGCATACGTGTGCACATGTGCGTGTGTCCAGGCACACACGTGCCACAGTGCACTTGTGGGGCCAGAGGACAACCTTGAGCGTCAGTTTTCACTTTCTATCCTGTTTGACAAAGCCTCTCCCGTGTGTGCCTGGCTGGCTGGCCTGGGGATTTTCGGGAATTCTGTCTCTACCCCACCTTTCATTAGTTCTGGAGTTAAGATGCTCACTAGCACATCTGGCATCACATGATTTGATGGGATCTGAACCAGGTCAAAATGTCCCCACAGCAAGTACTTCACCCACTGACTCACTTTTCTAGCTCCAGCAATAACTACTTTTAATTGAAATTATTGCTTACTTGTTATTGATTGATTGTAAGGGCTGTTAGTTTTGTGTTTGTCTTTCTATCTAATTATTTTTGATACAATTATATCTAAATTCAAAGTAAGATAGTGAGTATAAAAAAACAAAACTAAGTATAGTGGACTACATCATGACCGTGATGAACAGAAGTCTGATGTTCCTACATTAGCAAAACTCAGTGTGAACAGATGAAGGAAATAAAGAGCCGACGGCCTTACCTCACTGTAGTTTATTTTATTTTGTCTAGCCAACATAATCTCGGGTGTATCAGGCATAATGTGGATTTGGGTCTTGTCTTTGTCCCAGGCTTCTGTGTACAAGCGCTGTGAAGAGAAAACAATAGAAGAATCAGAAAAACCATGTTTTAAACAGGCCCTTTAGTGGAGAGACCATGAGCAAATTGAAAAGCCGCCTCTTTGCCTGCTGTGCTGTGGATTTGCTTTACACTCCTCTCAATCCCTTTGATTTCTACAGGGTATCTACTATAGCTAAATATACACATACAGTAACATGAGAAAAATATACAGAGAAGCAAACACACACACATTACCAGGCCACTCAAAACCCAATTAAAATTTCAAAATCAAGTGTTTCCCCAGCATATTTATATACCCACATGTTTACTCTGACTATACTAAAACTCTTCTCATAAGTTTAAAGAAGATTCAATACCAACAATATACTACTCTAATAGACTTAAAATATGTTGAGCCCAACAGCCATTCGATCTTAATATTTTTTAACTTTTAATCATGTGCATGCATGTGGGTCTGTGTGTGGGTATGTGCACATGAGTGCAAGTGCCCACAGAAGCCAGAGAGGTCAGATCCCTTGAAGCTGTACTTACAGACAATGGTTAGCTGCCCTCCATGGCTGCTAGGCACTGACTTGGTTCCTGGGCAAGGGCAGCAGGCACTCTTAACCTCTGAACCATCTCTCAAGCCCCAAAGAATCCTATTTGCAACACTGACCGTTTCACAAAGAGACAGCGAAGCAGAAACTCCCGACTGTATTTGAAATTCTTATATAAGGGTACATAGAGCTCAACTAAACCACTCTACTTTGGGTAAGAATTTAACTGGATAAAATAAAAAAGACTAACTTACAGACCACAGCTATTTGTTCTAAATGATCCATACTCCTGCTTTGTTTCTCCTTAGACTGAGCCCTCACCTTGTTCATGTTGAGGGCGTTGCTCTTGGCCAGCACCTGCTCTAGAGAATCAGTTATACTGGTGAACTTGAACTTGTTTGGAGGCTGGCGGTAGATGTTGTCACTCAGGATCTCTGCGGCTCTCTTGCACTTGACCACATCCAGAGATCCGATGGGGACCCAGCCAATGCCCCTCATCCACTGGAGATCTGCCTTGTACACATTCTGGGAAGAGGAGAAGGGCAGATGTTATCACCAAGAATCTCTTGTGTTGATCTTACACTTGGTCACACCCAGAGACCCAATGGGAGCCCAGTCATTTCCACTTATCCACTAAAAGATTACAAATGTTCAAGTGAGACCCAACCCAAAAGCAAGTGCTACTGAACTTGTTATGACACCTGGTCTCAAAAAAACGAAGAACAAGGACTAGAAACTTTGGGAAATGAAGCTTTGTATATGTCTTTAAAAACATGAAGGCAAGATTGTATTTTATCTTGTAGCATCATGTTCTCCTTTAAAAAATAAGTAAAAGGCATCTGAAAAAATGAGCAGTCGAAGTAAGATGCATCAGCTCTCTGAGGGTTCTAGCTAATCTTAAACGTAAATGTTATTATGAATTACTACCATGAGTGGGACTCCCATAGATCTCAGCACTCACATCGCTCTGGAGGTCGTAGGCCTGTCGAGCATGGATGACGTCATTCTGGTCAGGCAGGCATGTCCACTGGTGCAGGTAGTTCCTGTAGTCCACGTCGCTGACCAAGGTCTGGCACTTCTTGGCCAGCACCACCCCCAGCATGTCCACGGGGCTGCTGTACTTGGTCTTCCACTTCTCAAAGTCCTTCTTGTACTCCCTGTCACTCTGGATCTTGGCCACATGCATGGACCACACCATTTTGGGGTCATCTTCGATGTTCCGAGCTCCAATGTGGTGGCCCAGCTGCTTACGGTAGCCATCTTTGTATTTGTACTGAAATGAAAATGGTTATTTTTTTTCAAAAAGTTAATGAGTTAAGAGTTTAATTAGTTTAAAATCCTGCTGTTTTTCAGTTCTTGCTGAGAAATAAAGTTACCTAGTTATTTCCCTATCTGTATTCTGAACTGTGGTTTAAATGCCCAGCAACACTCTGGTGGGAAAACAGGCCACGCTAAATTATCCTATTTCTTGCATACATCAAGTCTTAAAGGCAGTAATATTTTTCAAAAGATGAATCAGAAATTTCTCATCATGTTTTGGCCAGTAAAACCAGTAACTAGAAATTTTATGTGTGATTCCAAGAATATTATTCTTCAGTTGGTAGATGCAATTTCTTCTCCTACAACCCCCACACTGCCATTCAAAGTCTGGCTCTGGTGACTTTCACTGAGTCTCTTGACTCCCTGGAATGGGCAGGATTGGACCTCCATGCTGCTTGTCCTGTGCCAAATGTGGCTCAGGTGAGACTTCCACAAGTGAGAAGGTGACTTGTATATGAGCAGGTTAATATTTTGGTGGTGGTGGGAGCAGCAACCATTGTGTTCTCTGGTACCAGGGTCACTGAAACTCTAATGCAGATCTACTATAGTCTATATTCTACCAAGGACCTTCATCAGAAAGACCAGGAGTATTTACACTCATCATTCTTGGTTTTGTTCCTCTGTGTCTTTTTATTTTCCCTAAATGTGAAGGGTGCACTTCAGGTAATTTTCAAAGGAAGTGTTGGCAATAATACAGAACAAGTTTGGGGAAAAGTAGAGTTTCCTGTCACATACCAGGTCTTTATCTGTTGGACAATAATACAATCAAGTTATCTTCTAGTATTCTTATGTCTACGAAAGCTACATGATCAAATATAAAGATGAATTTTCCATAATTATAGACCTGAAATACTGTAGATTATGATTCAATTTTAAACCAATGGTGCCTGGGTATTAACCTTTTGGAATTAAAAATGAGTTTTTTTCAAATAAGAAATGTTTGTGTGGTTTAAAATAAGTCAATAGATGTGTCCTAACTTACACTTCAAATGCATCTTGTCACTGTGTTACTAAGCCTGCCTCCCCAGCCCGTCTATCCACATAAATATCTGTGTGTCACTACTCACGTCACTGGCGATGTCTCTGGAGGCCTTGGCTGCCACAATGGGGATGGCATCGACACGCAGGTCATAGCCTTTCTTCTTTGCTTCTTCGTTGGCGAGTTTATACAGACTCTGCAGAAAGAGAAAAAGGTTAACAGCAACAATTTAGAGTATCAAGTGACTTCCACCACGTGATTTGTAAAGGCTGTAACTGGATATGACCTGGTGATGGGGGGAAAACAAGTGAATTCTGTCCTAGTCTTCAAAAAAGCACTTAGCTGGGCATGGTGGTGCACACCTTTAATCTCAGCACTCAGGAGGCAGAGGTAGGTGGATCTCTGAGTTTACCTGGTCTACAGAGCGAGTTCCAGGACAGTCAAGGCTATACAGAAAAAAAACCTGTCTTGAAAAGCAACAGCAAAATGCCCCCAAAACCAAAAAACTATTTAGTGTCAGAAATGGATTAGACACAGCAATGGATATTAAAATCGATATAATAATCTATTAGATATCTTATCATTATAGATTTAAATATCACTTATAGATTAATGATAAAACTATTGACATAGACTCATATAATTTAGTAATTAGATAAAATATAACCTATGTATGCTGCTAAGTAAAAAAGGAATGGGGAGAGCAATATGCTCAATATTACTCAATTTACTTATTATATGACATGCACTTTTATTCATTTCTCCACTACTTAACTCCACTACTTTACCTTTTGCAACAGGTAATATCTTATAGCATTTAAAAACAAATAAAAAATTAAGAAAGAACTTAGAATATAGTTGACTGTAATCTCAACTTGAAGACTAGATTTTGGTTATATATTAGTAAAACACGTCTATAAAACTGCACTTTCCTGGGACTGAACCAGCACTCGGCATTGTTGGTGGAGTGCACTTCTGTAACAGATCCTCAGTTCCTTTGCCTTTAGTTTCCTTTTCTGACCTTTCTGCATCTTGCTCCCCTCTCTGCCCTGGATGGTGCAGTGATGTATTTGGCTACTGAGGATGGATCTCCGGCAGGTACAGCCCAGCTCTCCTCTGTGGGTAACGAGTCTCCTAGTCTCTCAAAAGGGCATCATCTCTGAAGCCCAGTGTGGGCAGACCGCCTGCTCTGGCCCAGCCTGTACCTGGCCAGAGAACTCACTCTGCCGTTCAGTTAGCAGGCTCACTTAGCTCTCTCACATACACTGTGTTGTTTAACCGAATTTTAGCAGATTTTTAAAAAAGTGGTATTTTGACTACAGTTTCTGCTCCTTTGTTTCATGTCTCAGTTTTAATTCAAGACCAATGTGGGGAAGAGGTGTGCATTAGTAAAGGCTCCTTGCTAGGACTATGAGATGCTGCCAATTAAAATGTAGCACATCAGTTGAACTTGAATTCCAGGTAAATAAATATTATTTATTGATGTTAATAATAAGCCAGTGTTTTATATGGCAAACTGACCGCTTACAAGTACCAAAAAATACTCCTTGGTCTATTTGTTCACTTTAGGAATAACTTCAACGTGTAAGAAACCGTTGTGTGTTCACTTTGCCTGTAGAATCTCATGAATAGTATTCAACCCCGAAACAAAAGGGGATGGGCCAATGTTCACACGAAAGGGCCACACTGTCGAGTGTCCACACCTCCCAGCAGCCTATACTGCTGCTGCCTACCTCACTGTAGTTGATTCTGTTCTGCCGTGCCAGCACGATCTCCGGTGTATCAGGCATTACATGGATTTGAGTCTTGTCTTTGTCCCAGGCCTCTGTGTATAATCGCTATAAAAATAAGGTCAGATGTTGAAAGAAAACCGTTTAAGATAGGCACTCCAAAAAGTCAAATTAAGACAGGATTATTGTTTAGGAAAAATAAGCTACATTTGATACAAGGCATTGTGCTAGAGCAGTGGTTCTCAATCTGTGGGTTGTGACCCCTTTGAAGATCAAATGACCCTTTCACAGGGGTCACATATCAGATATCCTGCATATCAGATTACATTATGATTCATAAGAGTAGCAAAATTACAGTTATGAAGTAGCAACAAAATAATTTTATGCTTGGGGGTCACCACAATATGAGGAACTGTATTAAGGGTCGCAGCATTAGGAAGCTTGAGAACCATTCTACTAGAGGTTTGGGTTACTGCTTGCTACCAAGACTAAACCTGGAAACAATGAGACTTACTAGATTTCAAGAACAATTTAAAAGTTAAATGTGACTTTGTCCCTTAAGGGGAGCGTTGAATCCACTAGTCATTTAAGTGTAAAGGTGTGAAGTCTGAGGTGGCTGGGCTCACCTTGTTCATGGTGAGGGCATTGCTCTTGGCCAGCACCTGCTCCAGAGAATCGGTCACACTGGTGAACTTGAACTTGTCTGGAGGCTGGCGGTAGATGTTGTCACTCAGGATCTCTGCGGCTCTCTTGCACTTGACCACATCCAGAGACCCGATGGGGACCCAACCAATGCCCCTCATCCACTGGAGATCTGCCTTGTACACATTCTGGGAAGAGGCAAGGAAGGCAGAAGTCTTCATCCAGGGCAAAGTGCAACATAAAGTTCATTTATTGTAAAGATGCCAATGACATCCATAAGAAAGTGAGATTCTATTGTTTTCATAGAAAGCAAGCCTAATGTAGGCAGACGGCAAGAACAACCATGTTCAAAATGACCCAGAAATGTGTTCTTATTCTCAGTAAAAATAGGCCAAATATTTGAACTGTTAGGAAAGGAATGATCCTAACTAATGTCTGTCAGTCATGGTAATGACTTTTATAAATAATGTACACGGGACAGAATGCAAACCCAGAGTGAGAGGAATCATGGGTGGCCCACAACAAGCCACCAGTAAATCCATACGTGGCCTTAGCCTCATGAAACATTCTGCAGCTATCAAGACGTTTACCTTCTAAGGATACTGACAATATGCAGAAATGTTATTAATATACATTTTAATGAAAGTTGGCACATGGAACAATGTGGGTGGGAGACTACATGTGCAGGGGTGGGGGGCTGGATTGAACTAGATTGTTGCCTTCAGTGCCTTTTTTCTTATATTTCAAATTATCTTCTTAAAAAAAGAGTGACTTAAATTGACAAGGGACATACCATAATGAGGAACCCTTGATGCCCCCAGAATGTGGACAGTTATCATGCTGCCCAAGACTGGGGACGACAAGTTGGGCTAGGATCTCAGTCACTTTCCCACCATGTTCTCAGAGTGGGAGGCTCCGGCTTGTTTCCAGAGGCATCCATCTTGCCATATGTTTTTAGTTCATTTTAAGCCATTTTTTTTCCTGTTAAAGATTCCTATATATCTCATAAGTATTTCCCAACAATGTTACTGGACCCCTGGTCATCTATCCGGGAGAATTTCAGCAGCCTCGGGAACTGAATGGAAAAATAAATGTGAATCTCATAGACAAAGCCTCCTGGCACTGCCCCGTGCTGACTGCTTATCATGACTGAGGAGCCACAGCAAGGCTGGCTAGAACAGGACTTGCTGTATCTGCAGTGAACGTCTCCTGCAGCATCGAGACCAACCACGGTGCGGGGAAGGCAGTCCAGAACAGTCACTTGGCAAACAATGGCTGGCAGTCTATCAGTGTTGCTACTGTATGTGACCACCAACTCTTCACAAACCCACAAAGCACAGAGCAGATATGGGAGCCTTGCAGGTGGCTATCCAGCTCTGCGGAACAGTCATTAATGTGTAATTATTGTGGATTTATCTCATTCTCCAAAGCTCTCTCATATGCTTTGCAATTGCCTCAAATGTTTAGCAAGCACCCAGGGTTGGAAATGTGCTCCTCACACCCAGATCTGAGAGAGTGCATCCACTGCCAATAGATGCTTGGCTTAGTTGTCAGCATCTGACACCCCACAGAAATGGGGCAAATGTCAGCAAAACTGTCCAAGAGCTTGCGAACACAGCAGCTTCATCATTCTCTGAGGACAGCATGAGTGCTGCGCTGTCATTAGCAATCTAGTGACTAGAGCCACCAAGGAAAACAAAAGCAAATTCTAGAGTAGTGTGTGTGTGTGTGTGTGTGTGTGTGTGTGTGTGTGTGTGTGTGTGTGTGTGGTGCTGGGATTAGATCCAGGCCTTATGCACACTAGACAAGCACTCTACCACTGAATTACATCTCCAGTCTTCCAGAGAAATTTTTTAAAATAAAAACTTGCCTTTTCAAAAACAGTTAACTTCCTAAAGAATATAAGAAAATATTTTCCTTTTGTAGACCATTGAATCACAACATTGCTTAATTACAGTTTTGTCTTTATAAAATCAAGTCCAGCTAGGAAATAGTGTTCCCTAATAAAGTTTTCATTTACCAACCAATACATCTTGGCTTGAATAGGTCATGGGTTGTGTATAAGGGTTAACCTTTTTGTATAACTTGGAGACTCTTTTACAGATACCACACTCACATCACTCTGGAGGTCGTAGGCCTGTCGAGCATGGATGACGTCATTCTGGTCAGGCAGGCATGTCCACTGGTGCAGGTAGTTCCTGTAGTCCACGTCGCTGACCAAGGTCTGGCACTTCTTGGCCAACACCACCCCCAGCATGTCCACCGGGCTGCTGTACTTGGTCTTCCACTTCTCAAAGTCCTTCTTGTACTCCCTGTCACTCTGGATCTTGGCCACGTGCATGGACCACACCATTTTGGGGTCATCTTCGATGTTCCGAGCTCCAATGTGGTGGCCCAGCTGCTTGCGGTAGCCATCTTTGTATTTGTACTGAAGTGAAAATTCACAAATCAGGCTTATATTGTAGACACTTTGGTACAAAAATCATCATAGTTTAACTGACTTTTGCTGATGAGCACCAACTTCAGCGAACACCCTGGCCTTTACCCTTATGGTAAAGTAGATAGATTTCATACACCATGCATAGGTTACCTCAAGTCACCTCTGGCCTGGCACTAAGACACAGTCCTGAAGGCAGGAAGCACACACACACACTGGGGAAGGCCACTCAGAAGAGTCAGAATGAGGCCATTTGAATAGGGGGAACCTGAAGAATTGGATCTTACACACTGAAAGTATGGCACGAAAGGAATGCACTTGGGAGCACTGTGTGTTTAATAAGCTGTAAAGTAGCTTAAAGTGGCTGGCTTGTGCAACAAGGAAGGTATTCCACACCTGAGCCACACAGTCAGTGTCAGTGGCAAATTTCTATCATCATCATAAAGACTGATTATATTGGTAAAGTTGCCGTAGCAATCCATCTGGTTAAAAGTGTTCTTAGCTAGGCCATTGTGTTCTATTTTCACATAGATCAATAGTGTTTTTATTATTATTATTATTATTATTATTATTATTATTATTATTATTATCGTTATTACAAGTTCAATGACTTCAGTGTGGAACCTAAGCCAGTCATCCCCAGTACATGTTTCCAATTTTAAAGACAACTGAGTTAGAAAGTGTAGATGAATCAATGGGAAGGGGCGTGGCATAGTGGGAAGGAACGAGTTTGTCTAGTTTAAACTTCACCATCTATTAATACTGATTCCCAGAAAGCTGTTTGAATAATATGGAGATAATGACAGCATGCACCATTTGAGTAAAATACGAAGATAATGCATAGAAAGCTCTTCTTATTTTTCTTAAAATTTATTATTTAATTATTTATAACTGTTGGCACAGATTCTTTTGCTGAGGCAGAGAGGGGGCTGATATACAAAAAATAAAGTGAGCCAATAATATTCTAGTATAACATACAGTCTATTACCATATTTGTTAACAGTGAGCTTGGGTATTTACAGCAGGTATCCATTCCTCAAGGACTGGGGAGGCACCAGGTAAGCAGGATGGCTTTACATGGGATGGGGCAAGGATAGCGGGTACTACCCTACAGAGCCAGGAGAGAGTAAGGTACGAGCCTGGGTTCGAACCTCCATCTGGTACTGATAAATGCTTTCTCTTCATAATCTGACCAGGGTGAGTTGTGACAGCAAGAGTCACATGTAGTTTTAAATACTATTCATTAAAACACCACACAAAGCTATTCCCGGATCTTCAATAGACTGCAGGCATGTGAACCTATTGGTTGTTCTTCCATAAACATCTCTGAGCCTGCAGCTCTTCTCTAGCATTCTTGCCGGCTATGTCCTCAGGAAGTGTTTTTTTTTTTCTTCTGAGAACACAAACCCTTTTCACAAATACCAAGTTTCCCATTCCCTCCAAAGCAAGGTTTCTGAAAATTTTCATACGAAGGAGATTATTTTTTTTTGTCTATTTTTTTGAGACATACACTGTGTCCTGGATAGTTTTATGTCAACTCGATACAAGCTAGAGTTACCAGAAAGGAGGGAACCTGAATTGAGAAAATGCCTATCTGGAGGGCATTTTCTCAGTGACTGACGTGGGAAAGCCCAGCCCGTTGTAGGTAGTACCATCCCTGGGCTGGTGGTCCTGGGTTCTATAAGAAAGCAGGCTGAGTAAGCCATGAAGAACACGTCAGTAAGTGGAATGTGTCAGGCCAACCAGGCATCTGCTACCTCCGAAGAGTGTACTGTCGCATGGAGCGTCTGTAATCATGCCTTTCATTCCCACTACAAGTAAGTACTGTTCCTTCATGGCCTCTGCATCGGTTCCTTCCTCCAGATTCCTGCCCTGTTTGAGTTCCTGTCCTGACTTCCTCTGATGATGAACAGCAATAAGGAAGTGTGAGCCAAATAAATCCTTTCCTCCCCAACTTGCTTTTTCTTCATGGTGTTTCATCACAGCAATAGAAACTCCAACTAAGACATATTGCTATAAAGCTCTGGCTAGCCTACTAATCACTACATAGTGGAGTGGAGTGGCTGGCCTCAAACACAAGGCAGTCCTTTTACCTCAGCCTCTTAAGTGCTGAGCTTACAAGCACACACCACCATACACAGCCTATGGAAAGTACTTTGTAGAACCCAGTGAAAATGCCACCCCACACTGCTCATGGAACGGGAAGAGAACTGTTAACTCACGTCACTGGCGATGTCTCTGGAGGCCTTGGCTGCCACAATGGGGATGGCATCACTTCGTAAGTCATAGCCTTTCTTCTTTGCTTCTTCATTGGCGAGTTTATACAGACTCTAAATGTGGGCCACCACCCAAAAAGAAAGAAATTGGTTAGATGTTGATGTTCATATCTGAAAAAACTAATAGAGGGTTTAAATAATTCATAAAATTCTCCATATAGTACCTATTAGAATGCGATTTCTGAGTTCCAAGCCTTTTTCTTTTGCAACAAAGAAAATTACCTATGAAGATTATTACAACTGATTATTCTAAATTTTTACAATGAATTAAATAAGTGAGTATATATGTAAAATGTTTCCAGAGAAATTAAGCTAAAGCCTGCAGAGACATGTAGATGAACTGTCTATGTGGCCTGACTTCTTGCCTGTGACTATACTGGGTACTTGACAACCAAGGATGAAGACGAGGACTCCCTCAGTCTTTGGGTTTCTGGGAGAAGTCATGAGAGCCTGGTGATTTAGAGGGCCAGCTGCTGAGAAGCCAAACCACACGAGACAATTGAACCACAGAGTTCAACCAGAGAGACGACAGGGTTCCAGGAAGCAGTCATTTACTGTGACCTAAGAATGAAGGAAGTTTCCGCACAGGGCTGCCTGTGGGTTACACCTTCCATGATAAACGAGGTTCCCGCAGACTAAGCTGGTCATCGGGGAAGCGAGGTCCTGTGAAGGAGTGGGCTGAGCTACCAGGGAGGAATGCCAGACGTGGACTGGAAAGATTCTGGAGTTGGAGCATAATGCCTGCAGCTAAGAAAGGAATGGAGCATTTGGGCCAGGGCTACGACTCCACAGTAAGGTGCTGGCCAGCACACCTGAGGATCTGAGTTCAACCTCTAGTACCAGTAGGGGTGGGGTAGACTTTGTTCCTTACTTCGATAGAAACCAAGAAAAATCTTACAAGGGTGAATGGCATGATAAATTCTACACTGTGTTGTCCCATCTTAAATAAGATGAAAACAGAAAAGAATCGAAGTGACTGGATAGAGAAAATGCTGAGAAAGGAGACTGGGTGGCTTAGACACTCAAGCAGGGGAGTTCTTCCTGGCCCATGGTTGACCAGCAACATTGTCCTACTATGGTGTCTGGAAGTTTCCAGCAAGACAGATTCAAACATTCCAGGGCAGCTGAAGGACTTGATATTTTTAGTTTGGGTGGCAGTTAAGTGCTGGTTATACAGGAACCACAGCTAGAGCCTACCTTCCCCAAATAACATGACTTTAAACCTCTAAATTCTGCCTGAAGTCTTTTGTTGGGCAGACTTGGTTAGTATTCTATTGATCAGTCCTGTTGGAGAAATGGCATTTGACTTGCTGGAGGCACAAAGCTCAGAGGGAAAGGAAATGTGCCTCTGTCAGAATCGTAGACTCACAAAGATCTTAAACCCATAGCCTCAATCTAACAGGAAGAAATTACATAGGGATGAGTGTCAATCTTGAGCTAGATTTAAATTACCAATGCACAATGCAGCCAGGGGAAACCTAGCTTAACGTTAGCCCATGTGAGAGGTCTCAGAGTATAAGCGAGTTCAAAGTCACACACACCAGCATTGACTTAGCAGCTAGTGTGCTCCAGCAAGGTACAGGGATGTGGGGCACAGGTCAGAAAGATGACAACCACAAGTTCGGGGGGGTTGGCCCTGATCATCACTCACTAACAGTATTTTGTTTGGCACTGAGTCACATTTGACCAGCTCAAGGGATGCCCAGGAATGTGGAGATGTAAAGATTGCAAAGAGAACCTGAGCTGGAGCTGGCAGGGAAGGACACTGTGCAGATTGGTACTGCCAGCTTCTGAGGACTTTGTGGGTTTTCAGAGAGAAATACAAGAGGAATACTTTTTAATGGAAATTTCCAGGAGACTGACTTACGAAATAAGTTCCTTGTCACTGGGAATTCTTAAGCAAAGGTGCCTCAATCCTGTGAGTGGGGGTGTCTCTCCTGGAGAGGAGGCTGACCTCTCTCTCTACCTAAGACACGGGTTCTAAAATGGGGACATATGGCCCCATGCTCACCAGACAAGAAAAGAAATGGGTCATTCCTGTATAATCCTGGCGGGGTTCCCTTCATAGTCTCTCTATGTATTGTTTGATGGTTCTGGGATTTTAGACCTTGGCTTTACTCTTAGACTTTAGAAATCATAAGTTTTGTCACTACACCATAACTTAAGAGCAATATATTAGATATCGGAAATACGTTTATGATGCTTAGCACCTGCACTCAGGGGACACACGTGTACATTCTGTTTTTAATTTCCTCACTTCAAAAGTTAATAAAAGGGGGGCTAGAGAGATGGCTCAGAAGTTGAGAACACTGACTGCTCTCCCAAAGGTCTGGGTTCAATTCCCAGCAATAGCTCTCTATAACACAGTTCCAGGGGATCTAACACCCTCTTCGGCCTCTGTGGGCACATGGTGCCCTGACATCCGTGCAGACAAAACGTCCATACACATGAAATAAAATGCTTAAAAAAGGAAGAAAAGTTGAATAAAATAAAATGTTGTACTTCATCTTATGATTGTTGCTGAAATCATTAATTTCTGCAATTAATACAAAAATTGCATTGCCCTAAATGGTAACTCATCTTAAAGTTTAACCTTTATAACAGTGATTGAGAAATGCAAAAGTTGCTTTTCTCATGAATTGAGAAAACGTGATTCTTTATGAAGCTGCCATTTAGCACTACGCCACCATGGAATGGTCGTTTGAAGTGAAAAACAGTACAGATGTCTAAGAGTTGGTAACTACTCCTACCTCGCTGTAGTTGACTTTATTCATTCTTGCCAACATGATTTCGGGTGTATCAGGCATTATGTGGATCTGGGTCTTGTCTTTGTCCCAGGCTTCTGTGTACAAACGCTGTCAAAGGAGATACACATTCATCAGGAAACACATCAATGTCTAATCAATAGGAGTTTCAAGACCATAGAAAACTTATAAAAAAAGAAGGTAAGGCTATGGCATTTTATAAAAATAACATATTATATACATGTCTCTAACTATTTGGTTCATATTGGAAAATATACTTATAAATGCCTTTTGGTAATCTGAAAACACAAATTAAAAGGAAAGTAAGAATAAGTATTTTATGCAATGATTATTTTCCATAAAAGATGCCATTTTATCAAAAACAAGAAATAATAACTGAAGTAAATAATAAAATATGAATAACATATTAGATAGATAATAGATTAGAGAAATAGGAAGATAATGAAAGATAGATATAAATGTCTTAGTGTGTAAAACTCTTCTCTCAATCATGTTTCTGTTTTTTGGATTCAGCTTCAGCAACCCTATGTGGCTTCTCTGAACTCTAACCGCTCACCTTGTTCATAGTGATGGCATTATTCTTGGCCAGCACTTGCTCCAGAGAATCAGTCACACTGGTGAACTTGAACTTGTCTGGGGGCTGACGGTAGATCTTGTCACTCAGGATTTCTGTGGCCCGTTTGCATTTTTCCACATCCAGAGAGCCAATGGGCACCCAGCCAATGCCTCTCATCCACTGGAGATCAGACTTGTACGCATTCTGTTGACACAAATAGTCAATAAATATTTATCTCAACATTGGGAATACATTTTTTAGCCAAAGGACATAAAATCAAGTATGAACACTTTAAAAAATATAATTTTGTAGGTAGCAGGTTCAGGCACGACTTCATTTTGTATGAATGCTAAGGGTTAGCATTCAAAGGGAAAGTTGGCGTACTACCCCTCACACACTTGCAGGCATGGGTGAGCTTTGGGCCACCTATTTAAACCTTCTTCTGTGGAGTAAACTCACTGTTTCCCATCTTTATGATCATCAGCACTCACATCACTCTGGAGGTCGTAGGCCTGCCGAGCATGGATGACGTCATTTTGATCAGGCAGGCATGTCCACTGGTGCAGGTAGTTCCTGTAGTCCACGTCGCTGACCAAGGTCTGGCACTTCTTGGCCAGCACCACCCCCAGCATGTCCACCGGGCTGCTGTACTTTGTCTTCCACTTCTCAAAGTCCTTCTTGTACTCCCTGTCACTCTGGATCTTGGCCACGTGCATGGACCACATCATCTTGGGGTCATCGTGTATAGCACGGGCTCCAATGTGGTGGCCCAGCTGCTTACGGTAGCCTTCCTTATACTTGAACTACAAGAAGAAAAAGACTGCTAGTAATCTGTTTTGACCTTTAGAAAAATATGTTTACTAGGACAGAATTATCCTATTCACTAAACATAATGATTTCTTTTGAATATATAATATATGTATCTTTTATCATGTAGAAAACAAGCAAAATGCTAAACAGAAAAGGATTTACTACACAGAGCTATTTGTGGTGCATGAGTACGAAAGAATATAATTAGAATATGAGTCATATGTTAATGGGTTTTGCCTGATTTTTGCAGTTATTATATAAGCATTTTTCTATGTCATTAAAAATTCTTTATGAACATACATTTTAATTATAGTATGCATGTCATATGGTTATACATTAATATTAAACTTCTCTGTGTTGATCATTTTTTAAAAATGTGATAATTATTTCCTATATTTTGGAAACAAAAAACATACTTTTGATTCAAAGACAAAAAAATGAATAAAAAATTTTAGCAATATGAGCAAACCCATCTTTTAAAGGACACAAAGCATGAAAGAGGGGACAGCAGCAGGGTATGGGGACATGACCAAAGCATAAGTTATGCTTCCTGAAAAATGGCCACATGCAACCCACTATAATATAATAAAGTGAGCAAATGTCTGCAGCCAGGCACTGGAGGCCGACACAAACACATGGCCATGAGATGGCGGGGCTTTGAGTGATGTGTCCTCTTTGTTTCAACTCATCAGTTCATACAGCATGGATTAAGTTTAGACAGAATCCTCCAAAAAGTGTGACTGTAAAGATAAGACATGTATCATGTGGAAAAGTGAAAAAACAATCCCAACTTCTGTTAAGTATGCATTGCTTTGGATCCTCAGACAGAGGACTCATTCTGAAAGGCTCATTCTCACAGCTGAAGTTTAGCTTGAAGTCGTGAGTTTCAGTATCATTTTAAGCTACTTGCTGACATAATAAACTATTAGCAACATTTATTTAACTTCATAGTTTGGTCCACTGTAAATCTAAGAGAAACAAGGTGATCCTGGAGCCAAAGCTAAGGTGAAAATCTCCTAGGCATACTTAAATTCCCAGGTGTACTTACGTCACTCGCAATGTCTCTGGAGGCCTTGGCTGTCTTGATAGGGATGGCATCAAGCCGCATGTCATAGCCTTTCCTCTTGGCTTCTTCCAGGCCAAGTTTGTATAATTTCTGTCACAGACATAAATAATTATGTTTGATTAATGAAGTGCAATATAAGGAAAATATATCCCATATCATAAATACATTGCTTACCTCACTATAATTTACTTTGTTTTGTTTAGCCAGTATAACTTCAGGGGTATCTGGCATAATATGGATGGTAGTTTTATCTTTATTCCAAGCTTCTGTATAGAGGTGCTAAAAACAATAAGAAGATAGGTCAATAATGAACACTTTGAAACAATGCTCTGTGAGTCAACTCTGTGACGTGTTCAGGTTTCGATGTCTCTGTCAGTTAGTAGCACATGTCCTCTAGAGACACCTTAATGTCATGGAGAAGAATTGAATGTGTTTTTTCTTTCTACAAGAACAGTGTCCCCCATTCCTGTCAGAAGTATTTAATCCCTCCCTCACAACAAGAAAGTACTTACATGGTTCATGGTTATAGCATTATTTTTTGCCAAGACCATGGGCATGGAGTCCATGAGGCTGGAAAACTTGAATTTATCCGGGTGCTGACGGTAAACGTGGTCACTCAGAATCTGAGTGGCTCGTTTGTTTTTCTCATCCTCGAGGGACCCAGAAGTTATCCAGCCAATGCCTTTCATCCACTGAAGATCAGCCTTGTACAAATTCTGAAATTTCAAGTGACAAGTCACAAATGTAAACATATATCCACAGACAGATAAGAGTTTATATTCTGTTACATGATCAGACATGTCTGTAATATTTAACATTTGGCTTCCTGGATAATTTTAGAAATTTAATGAAATACTCAGATTAGAAGCATGTTTTGCAAAGTAAGAGAAATATGTTGAAAACGGCTTAATTTTTTGTTGCCTAGATCAGCTACCCAGAATATTCTACTGCCGATTCTTCCTTTGAGGAATACTGCTGCTTAGATCACTAGGTGGAGTTTGGGTATTAGTGTATAAATATAACATTCCTTACTTTATGGGAACTTGGGTACTTAGGAAAAGAGACAGAATGTTTAATTGAACAAAGGAAAACCTTAGACTCACATCGCTCTGGAGGTCATAGGCCTGCCGAGCATGGATGACGTCATTCTGGTCAGGCAGGCATGTCCACTGGTGCAGGTAGTTCCTGTAGTCTGCATCACTGACCAAGGTCTGGCACTTCTTGGCCAGCACCACCCCCAGCATGTCCACGGGGCTGCTGTACTTGGTCTTCCACTTCTCAAAGTCCTTCTTGTACTCCCTGTCACTCTGGATCTTGGCCACATGCATGGACCACATCATTTTGGGGTCATCTTTAATGTTCCGAGCACCAATGTGGTGGCCAAGTTGCTTTCGGAAGCCTTCCTTGTATTTGTACTAAAGGAAAAAAGTATAGCTCATTCCTTTAAAAATTAACTTTTTTTGCCACCTTTGTGGCAGTTTTCAAAACCCATTCATTCTAAATTTCTTGCTAAGCCTGTAGAGCTACAGATTTCAGTTTCTTGATAGGAAAGATTAAAGGCTAAATTCAGCCACAAATCCTATACACAATAAACTGACCCTTGGTCTTATCTTTATCCTACACTGCATATCTGGAGTTATCACCTTGTTTTAATTTGCTCTTAGATGATTTTGTTCAATTTAAAATAGGCCCATTGCAATCAAATCACTACTGACAGGGCACATCTACACCCACTGCAATGGAATCATTATCTAACATCTTACTTCACTGGCAATTTCCCGGGATGCTTTGGCTGCTTTGATTGGAATGGCATCGACAGGAAGATCGTAACCTTTTTTCCTCAGTTCCTCATAACCCATTCTGTAGATTTTCTGTTGAGAGACAAAGATAATCACGTTGGGAAAACCATTCTCCACAAGCAGTATAACAAATAAGAAGTGTACTGCTTACTTCAAGAGTCCATGAGAAGAGTCTCTGTGCTCCAGAACATGCCAATGGAACTGGACAGTATGTCTACGGATTGCTAATGACCCTGTTCTAAATTTTAAAGCTCTTTGATTATCAAATGCACAAAAAGAAATGCCAGCTCTTCCCAAGTACTTTAGAGAATGCAGCAGAAGCTAACTGGCAGAGACATGAATTATCGTTTTGGCGATATCTTCTAGTTTATGTTGTGTTCCATGAGGAGTTGCTGTAGAGAGGGGAAAGCCTTTCAATCTTATTCCTCCCATGGAAAATATAGTCAGTGAGAGGATATCACTTCTGTGTAGCTAGTGTACCTACCTCATGACACAGGACCATCAAAAAAACTGACGTCTAGAGGTAATATGGTCCTTCATCATCAAAAAATACTTTAAAGTTTAAACATTGAATGTTAAAACTTATGTGTTTATAATTTGCCCATTCAGATTGTGACATAGCTGAATAATTGAGAATATATTTAAATGTATTTCTACCCAGAAGCCAGATGGTTTTAAATGGCTATTGTCTATTTATTGTTAGACTTCTGTTCGTATTTCAGTCTTTGTAGTATTACACCCATATAGTCTTCAACATTAAAATCACCTTATAGAGGCTCAAAATTTGTGTTTTAAATGTTTACTTTTTACATCCATACATTTTGGGGACTAACATTTGCTAGCAAAATAATTGATAAAAATGAAAATTTCCTCCAATGAATTGTTTTTACTTGTTCAAAATTTCACCTAGAATCTATTTGTCAAGCACAAAACATTGTAAGCAATACAAAGCCAACCAGAATTGCTTCCGCCCACACAGGAGAGAGAGAGAATGGTAGAAACACTTCATTCTGATAATACATGTAATAAGGACATGCAACAATAGAGAGAGATGTGTTCTAATGCTGCTTGAAATAGTGAGCGCCAACATTGGACATGCAACCTCCTCGTTCCCCCTGCCGAATAAGGAATCTGAGTCATTCATAGTCTGCTAATTAAAATGGCTTGGGAATTCAAAAGAACTTTCAGACAACTTTGCTGACTTAGACGCGATTAACAGAGCTTACTGAAAAGACACACTGAACTTGGAAACTCACATCACTCGTATTGATTAAGTTTGCCTTAGCCAGAAGGATGTCAGGAGTGTCAGGCATGATGTGGATCTGAGTCTTGTCCTTGTCCCAAGCTTCTCGATAAAGTCTCTAGAATGAGAAACAACAATTTTATCAGTGGTATTGTCAGGGTCCAATATGATGGTTGGTTTCAGGTGGGATTATTAGGTTCATGTGCATTATAATTGATAATAAGACAACAATAAAGCAGAAAATAGATGCAGTTTTCATAGCTGAAATACAACTACCTTTCAAATTTAGATTATGGATCACCTTTTTGAAGTTACAGACACTGCTGCCTATAGAAATCAGTACATGTAATAAAAACTTTGTTGACACTTTCAAATAGCATAACACTTTCCAATTTTTTTGGTCCTCAAAATCCCTCTTAGTGCTTAATTGTCTTACCAAAAGATGACCTATCCAAGTTATGTCTAGGAACTAGGGAATCTTAGTCCTCAGTTGGTTTACTATTTATAGTTACTACATACAATTATTTGGGAGGATAAGAAAAATTGACAGAGATTTTGGGATTTCCAAAAAGGGCAGTTTTACAATTTATCAAAATCTCTTCAATGTCCTAAAATCATCTTCATGTCTATCTTCAACAGAAGACCAATGGAATGCAAATAACTTACTAAAAGGAAACGTTTGAAAAATAGGCTATTTACATACTATCAAACTTTATCAACAAGGTATTTATCAATTACAAGTTTTGAACCCCACTTCCGGTCCATACAATGGTATTTTGCCAAATGTGGTAGCGCATGCCTTTAATCCCAGCACTTGAGAGGCAGAGGCTGGCATCTTTATGAGTTTGAGGCCAGCCTGCTCTACATATATATAGTGAGCTCCAGGTCACCTGGAGATACAGAGTGAGACTGTCTTTAAGTTTTTTTCCCCAAGAGATAAAATGGTTATCTTGACAGCAGAAGAATCTGGCAGTATCACTTTAAGGAAGTGATAAAGGTTCAAATGATAGCAACAGGACAACCTGATGTCCTGGGTCCTCCTGTCATGGGACCTGAGGAGGACACAGTGTGGGGCTTCCTCTTGAAATGGCATGATCTGAACCATGAGGACACCCTGGAAAACCCCACAGTGAAGGGGACTCTGCACCTGTCACAAACATCAAAGACTTGGGAGACAGAGACAATAAGGAAATGGTCCAGAGCATGGATAAAGACACAATAGATAAATGCAATGTGTGACCTTGGATTTCATCATCAGCCAGGGGAAATAGTTTTCTTTTACTCTAAAGGGCATTAGTAGTAAAACCGAATACATTATTTTTATTTTTTAACATTTAGAGTGTGTGTGTGTGTGGAGGTCACAGGGTAATGTACAGGTGTTGGTTCTCTCCTTTCACCACGTGGGTCCTAGGGATTGACCTCTGGCCATCAGGTTTAGTGGCTGTGCCTCACCCACAGAGCCCCCCTTCTAGTCCCATAAAAGTGAATAAATTCTATAGACAGTAATGTGTCAACATTGATTCCATGACTTTGATAATTCCAAAGTGCTTTTGTAAGAGACTGTTCTTATTTTCATGATACACATGTGTTCACTATGTGGGCTCCCGGGATCACACACAAGTCTTCAAGCTTGGCAGCAGGTGCCTTTATCTGCTGATCTACCTCACCAGCCCTCCAGGATAGACATTTTCAAGGTTCCATTAATTCCTTAGACTTGCCAAGTTCCCTTTGAGATGTATGGTGTGGGACATTCAAAGGGTTGCTCCTTTTCTCTGTATGAATATGCTTTCTATCATGCCAGTGGCCCAGAGAAGTTAATTAGGCCTTCAGGACCAAAATGGAACAAGGCTCATTAATATTATATATGTTTACTCAAATTGTTTACCAATCTGTCTGCTAAGAATGCCAGTGCTTTTAGCCTTATAATCACTGGTAGTACACTGGGTGGCTCTTGATTGTAGGGGACAGCCTTGTGTCTTCTGGGCTTTTTAGTAGCATCCCCGCTGTCTATCCACTAGAGGCCAGTAGCACGCCGCCTCCAAGTTGGGACAAGCAAAGGGAAAAGTTTCTAGAGAAGGTCAAATTTCTTTCAGTATCTCTGCAACTATGGCACACTGCTCAGCATGGACCGGTCAGCTCTGTGCTCTGCTCTCCTCCCTTGCTTACCTTCTTAGTTCAGAGCTTTTTTTTTCCTTTCTCAAATAAATTAAAATTCTAAGAAAGAAGCAACATTCAGGGAAGAAACAAAAGCAAACCAAAAATGTGCTTGTTGGTCCCACTTTTGTATTCAAAGTGTACCACAAAGACCCAAAGAGAAGGGACGGAGATGGAGGCAGAGAGAGGCCTGCAGGCTTGCATCTTCTACAGCTTTTGGAAAACAAAACTGTTGAGTGTCTGTGAGCGGTGGGTTAGGACGAGGAGCTATCAGTTATAAAATATGGCCATCAGGTCAGAACTAACACATGCATTCAAAATGGAGAGCATATTGAACACAGTGTCCAGAGAGCTTCGTAAGACCTACACAATTACCATTGTGTCTATTTACACTTCCTTGCATGTTCCAGAATCTCACTGCACTCAGTTCAGCTTCTTGTAATGTTCAAGCTTGGGCTGAGTAGCAACAGTGTGGGCCTAAAAACATTCCACACAGCTGCTTTTGTTTATCTCATCCTGGCGGTACTTACTAAGCATTTACCCTATGACAAAGGCTGCTGTCCCCGCTGGAGAGGAGCTTTTCTGTGGTACTGAGAACTGAACCTAGGACTTCATGCATGCTAGGCAAATATCCTTAGAAAATAGACCCTTTAAGGGTTGGGAGATATGGCTCTGTGGTTAAAAACAAAACAAAACACCACAAGCCTAAACCCATTTTTTCACAACATTCCACTGTGTAAGACTCCTAGGATCGCCCCCATCTCCATGCTCTGCCCCAACCAAAAATACCTAAGTATTTCTCCAAAAAAGAAACATATTCAACATATTTATTTTATCACATTTTAGCTAAATAAGGAAAGTTGGTTGAACTATAATGACAATAAACTGTATTTAAATTATTTGGTGTAAAGTGGTTAACAATTTAAGTAGATCAAACCAACATAAAACATGATGCTGTACCAAATGGGACAAGGCTTTGCTGTTCTATAATTTACTAAGCAAATGCTCCTAACTGCCAGGTAGCAAGCACTCTAACCTATTCCGACAATTTCTAAAGAAATACTCACATCACTTCTGTTTTTGGCGTTTGTTTTTGCCAGAACTATGTCCATGGCGTCAGGGATGCTGGTGAACTTATTTCTGTCTGGAGGTTGACGGTATTTCTTCTCACTGATGATTTCTGAAGCCCGCTTGTTCTTTTCTGCTTCCAAAGAACCCAAGGGACTCCATCCTATGCCTTTCAGCCACTCAAGATCAGACTTATACATGTTCTAGGAAAGGACAAAACAAGCCATCAAAATCCCATCTTCCTCTTCGCCATGACTAGGAGAGTCTAGTCATTTACACAGGTGTGTTCTAGGTGGTCAATGATATTTCCTCTTTCCAATCTGTTTTATCACATACATGGCAATTAATACGTGGAGTAATTTTAAGCTACCAAATTTGATAGACACTGACCTCACTTTGTAGCTCATAGACTTTTTTAGCTTGGATGACATCATTCTGATCGGGCAGGCATGTCCACTGATGTAAATAGTTCCTGTAGTCCACGTCACTGACCAAGGCCTGGCACTTCTTGGCCAGCACCACACCCAGCATGTCCACAGGGCTGGTGTATTTGGTCTTCCACTTCTCAAAGTCCTTCTTGTATTCTCTTTCACTCTGCATTTTGGCTACATTCATAGATAGCACAAGCTTTGGGTCATCTTGCACACTCAGGAATCCAATATGGTGTCCCAGTTGTTTCCGGTAGCCTTGTTTATATTTAAACTGAAATCAGGAAACACAGTCTTTTTAATAACATAAATAAAAGCTAAGTTAAACTCAACTTGCTTTGTTGTTATATTTCTTTTTCCCCAAACGGATGTGAAAGAATGATTTCTGAGCTAACCTACAGGAAATGTTTTCTTCCTTAAGTAAGTCCTGTTTAATTATATCTATCCAAAGAACAAATGCAGTTGAATATCAAAAGAGATTATCATGAGAAATTAGTTCTATCCCAAGGCAGAAATATGTGCTAGACACTGAGTGGTGGAATTTAGGGTAACATTTAGCAAAATCCTTGTCACATGCTTATAAGAAAAATAAGGGCTGAATGACAGAAAAATTATGAAGATGTATGATCTGGTGAAGAAGCTAAAATGTTGATTAGAGAATTTTCCCATGACTATATCATATAGCTTTGTCTATATTGGAGTCTATGTTTTATAGGCACAGATTGGAATATTTTGATATTTTAGTTAGAAAAATAAATTACATAAGAGCTCAACATCTTGTCAAGTAGGTGAAAATAAAATATATAAATTTAAGATAACAAAAGTAAAATCTAGTACTTGTATTTAGTTGGGGAAATTGCATTACTACTAAATGACAACAATATTGCTAATAAGCGCAATGACAGTAATCTAATGTTAGGTTCTGAACACATAATAGGCCTCACAGACACAGGCTCTGCTCCCTCAGAGTACACACATTTCCACTGCTCTGGACTTTGAGTTGACTGTACCCTTGTGATGGTTAATCTGCATTCTCAACTTGATTGGATATAGAATCATCTAAAAGATTGAAGGTCCACCCCTTAGTGTATCTGTACGGGCATTTCCAGAAAAGGAAAGACCCATTCTGCATATGGGTCACAGAGCCCCATGGATCAAGGGCCTGGACTGAATGAAAAAGGAAAAGGAGGAAGCTAGATGAGTGTCAGCTCTCCCATCTCCAGCTTTCTGGTTTGCAGTGATGCAAACCGATGTACTCATCATGGCTTCTTTGCCATGATGGAAACTGTGAGTCAAAATCCTACGTCTTTCCTTTCTTGTCTCTGTGAGGTGTTCTGATCACAGTGATACATAGCCTACCTAACACAGCCCTTGATATGGGCAGCCTGGAAAAATTGCTTATAAAAAAGTAGAGTCGTCACTCTACATGGAGCACAAGAAGCACATCCCAGAAGCTCATGTAAGCTGGCCTGAGCTCCCGTATCAACAAAACACTAAAACTTGACACACTGTTTTCAAGGTGACAAAATAAAACAAATCACAAATAGAATGAACTGCTAATAGAAGGTCAATGTAGTTACAAAACTAAAACCAAAGGAGAATAAGGAAACTGGAATGTTTGAAGAAATGTCAAGTAGAAGAAGAAATAAGCTACTTTGTACTACTCCAGAACACAGACTTGGCGCTGACTGGTAAAATACCTCACACAAACAATAAGAAGTCTGGTAACAACTCCAAACAGCTCAATGGAGAAAATACCTGCCCTGAAGGACCATGGGAGTCCTCTGTGTGTGAGTATCCATGGATCCAAGCACTTCATCCTCTCTCCACACCACACATGAAGAGAAGGCAGGATGTTGGCAGGGGGTTTAACTGTTTCACCTTCCAATTCTAACTTCTATTAGTTTAACTTATTAAATTACACGCTTAAAGCCTGCCTCTAATTTTATGAAATGTTACAGATATATGAACCATTGGACGCTGAGAGGGAGTACAATTTCTCTTGTGGTGGCAAAGTTCACACATAGCTAATTTAACTGTGAAATTTCAAGTGGGTTTGCAAGAAAAGGAATGAAGAACTATTGGCCGCTGGGTTTCTCAGAAATTGTTGATGGCCTTTCGATTGCTAGACTCTCATCAGCATATAGCTCTAAATGAAAATGAATTTGCTTTATCATGTAGGTTCATCATTATTTCAGTTCGATTTAATGAGGTCTTGATCTGAAAGCCAGAGAGTCCAAATTATTTTCTGGTGATTTTGGAGTGCCACAGTTGAATTAGATAGAATTCCCACTTAGTCTTTGAATTTCTTGTCAGATTCTGTATTTAGGCTCTTTTTCTCCCCTATGTGTGGAAGCAAATCACCTTTGCTGTTGGGTTGTTGATGTTTTTGTTTTGTTTGTTTGTTTTTGAGACAGATCTCACTATGTAGCTCTGTCTTTCCTGAAACTCACTACATAGACCAGGCTGGCCTCACAGATTTGAGTGCTGGGATTGAAGGCCTGGGCCAATACACCTGGCTTGCAAATCATTGTTGCTTTTAAAGGTTTTAAGAGGTTGTGTGTCCCTATGAAATTTTGGTAATTCATTCTCCAAAAGCAAGACTTTTAGAAGTTTTAAAATTAAAACACACACAGTGAGAGAGAGAGAGAGAGAGAGAGAGAGAGAGAGAGAGAGAGAGAGAGAGAGAGAGAGCGCACATGTGTCTGCCACAGTGTGCATGTAGAGAGGTCAGAGGATAATTTGTGGTGGTCTTTTTCTTCCTTCTGTCATGTGGATCTCTACGATCAAACTCAGGTTGTCAGATATGGCAGCAGTCATTGTTACTATAAAGCAGGCACCATAAATTAATTTTACTACAGTTATTTATTTACTTGTGTGCACATGTACATGTGTGGGAACACACATGACCCAGTACATATGTGGAGGTCAGAAGACAACCTGTGGGAGTCAATTCTCTCCTTCTATAATGTTCAGTCCGGGGATTGAACTCAGATCGTCAGACTTGCTGGCAAGCTCCTTTACTCACAGAGCTAACTTGCCTACCCAAGACGATTTGATTTTTTTCTAGTTAGTTTTTGGAATTAGCAAAATTAAATATTTATTTATATGCAAATGAAGTATATTTTATACGAAATTTAATGAATATGGGGACCATATGTAGTGTGTTCACCAAAAGTTTCAACTTTTCCAGCCGTAGGAGGAATCTGCCCTTTGGAGCATAGATGACATTTTTCTATGAACCAGATCTCCGGCTAGCCAACAGAATGTAAAGTGAGCTAATTTACTATAAATAATTTACTAAAACACTTACAAGTGCAAAGAAGGGCTAACTGAAAATGACTGATGGCTAATTTTCAGACATATGCAGGTAAAAACCATCACCATCAGATTGCTAATGTTGATTTATTATCTGGCCTGAATTTGTCTAAAATAGACAGATAGAAAACAGGAATACTAATTTTAGGCAAAGCATGAAAAACGCACAATGTCTAGCTTATCTAGTTTATAATATCTGGACTAGCACTCACTGTAATGGGTCTTAGAGGATTCTGGCCCACTTGGTGATTAGGAGAGCCCCCTTTGACATTTGAGGAGAGGGACAGGGTGGGGGGAGAAGACAGTTCTGGGTAAATGGGACAGGAAGAGGTGAAGGAACAGAAGTACATTTCAGAAGTAACCAACACTACATGGCCCACCCAACTGAAAGCATATCCTTCTACCCACACCAGGACCTACGTCACTAGCGATGTCCCTCGATGTCTTGGCCAGCTGGACAGAAATCGCATCAACAGGGAGATCATAACCTTTCTTCAGAGCCTCTTCCCAACCATGTCTATAGAATTTCTGAAAAGTAAAGAGACTCTTTAGCACTATTCTTTCCGTATTAAAATTGCAGACAAACCAATTAGGTAGAGAGTGAATACAGAACCTTAAAACCATCTACTCTGATGCTAAACACAGAGAAAACCACACAGGTGACAAGTAGACTCAGTACAGAGTGTCATGTGATCTAGCTTTGGTTTTCATTTCATTTTAGGGTGATGGTGTGTTTGAACATAGCCTCTACTGTTTAGCAACAATCTGGCCCTACTGGGTTTATATTCTTCCAGCAGTTAACAGTCTGGGACCACTGTTTTAAATATTAGTGTTAAAATAATTAAAAAAGAAAATTGGATCCCACCATTTCAGCTACATACATGATAAAAGTAATAAATGCCTTCTGTAAGTTTCAACAAATGAGCTAGCTGATCTCATCGAATTTGTGGGAGGTATCTTAAAATCACCATAGCAAACCAGTCATCAAGGACTGCTTTGCGCCTCACAGAGTTTCTCATGTGCTCCTCGTGGCAATCTGATGTCTCAGGCTCTTTTATGGTCCTAATTTTAGTAGTGAAGGAACCAAACTTCAGAGTAAGGTGGTTCTTCCAGTATCAAGGAACTCATAGATACCAAAGCCATAACTTGTATCAGGTCTGTTTGACATAACTTCATGTTTCAGTAATTATTTACGGCAACTCTCCTTTGCACCAAGCACAGTGAGCATGGAGATTGGACAGACGTAGCTCCTGCCTCCTTGGAGCATACAGCCAGGCCAGGGCCCTCGTTCCTAACAATGGTGTGAAAGCCCTCTAGAAGGAAGAGTCTGATTCACTTCCATTGCCTCAGCATTTATAGCAGTTATTTCCTATCACATCAGTTTTTAAGTTAGGAAGTTTGGAGGCAAAACATGTCATCCACGTGCATGCTTTCCTTACCTGACTGTACAGTGTTTGATTCTGCTTGGCTTGCAAAATATCTGGTGTATCAGGCATCACGTGAATCTTGGTTTTATCTTTATTCCAGTCAATGGTGTATAAATGCTAAAAAGTGGGAGAAGAGATATTTTAAATGTGAATAATAGTTAAGGATAAAAGGGAAAGAAGATAAACAGACTATTCGAATGCACTTAGTTTGAACTAGAAAACAGTAAGGAAAAATAGGATTCAGAAGAAACATCAAGAATAAATTCATATTCTTTTTCTAAAAAAAGACTTGATATACTTGATATATATTTATATATATAATATCATATATCTATTATATATATATATTTATGTGGAGAGAGAGAGAGACAGAGACAGAGACAGGGAAAGAGAGTGAGAGAGCGAGAGAACCTGAGCCTTCCAACTGCTAGGGTGACAGGTGTGTTCTCTCATACCTGGTTCTAATGTCAGATTTGGAAAAATAATATTTTGCATCTTTAGAATGGAGTGAAAGTACTTAGGATATATGTATTAAAAATCTAAGCAATTTCTGACCCATTTAGAAAGATAAGGGAAGGCACTGCAAGAGATGGACATTGAAACGTGGTACAGGCAATGCTCTGTAATAATTTACTACTTTCTAGACATGCAGGACTTGAGTTCAATTCCCTAAATAAGGGCCAGAGCCTGTTGACCTCTTCTCTTCTTGATCGGGAGGAAGGAAGAGCTACCTTATTCATGGTATGAGCATTCTGCTTGGCCAGCACCATGTCCATGGAGTCAGTCAACTTTTTAAACTGGAAGCTGCTGGGATGCTGGCGGGTACTTCTGATCACTGGCATACTCAGTTGCCTTCTTGGCCTTTTCCACCTCTAGGGAACCAGCTGGGCTCCAGCCAAGCCCTTTGTACCACTCATTGTAGTCTTGCTTATACTCATTCTATAACGAAAAGAGACAAACGACTTCACTTCTTCAGTTAAGACACAAAACTATGGTCTATAAGACTGCAGTGTCTCTGTCTGTGCTGGGGACCCAGTCAACCCCCCTGGAAGGTTCTCTTACATCACTCTGGATGTGATTCATATTCCTGGTCAGCTCGATGTTCATGGCATCTGGGAGAAGGATGTACTTGTGGATGAGGCGCTTGTAGTTAGTGTTGGTGATGTTGGCTTGGGCGTCCTTGGCAGCTGTGACACTCAGCATGTCGGCAGGAGTGTGGTAGCTGGTCTTCGTCTTCTCATAGTTCTTCTTGTACTCTCGATCAGATTGCATCTTAGCCACTTGCATGGAATGGACTAATTTGGGATCATCCTCCAGGCTTCGGAAGCCAACCATTTTCCCCTTTTCCTTTTCATAATTGTGCTTGTATTTATACTGCGAAGAAAATATGATTTAACATGAAGAACAAGTCTAGTGTCAATATTCTATATTTCCATAAAATTGGTAGTTTCATATGGCTCCGCTGTTGATGAAACACATTTTGGTATTTGCTTATGAACCTGGTCCCCATTTTTATGAGAGTACACACTGAGTGATTTCCTGGGGTGACTGAAGACTGGGGTGCTTACCATCCTGCACTACCTTAACTTTTCTCACATTCTGTGGTCACAGGAAGATCACAACAAATGAGAGAAAAAGGAAGCTCCGTGTGAGCAGTCCGGGGCTGCCAGGGAAATAAACCATCCAGTCATCTGCTGCTGAAAAACCGGTTCATGTATGGAACACAAAGTATAATTTTAGAGCAGCTTCATCGTCTGGATTTCCTTTCTCTCCAAACTGACAAAACTAAGGAGAAATGTTGCTCTTCCCACTCAGCCTCCACAGAGGAGAGACAGTGAACTGTACCATGCTTCTTAGTCTGCCTCTCCTCAGGAGGTTGAGTGTGAAGGTTAGAGGGGCGGAGCCAGGAAAGACATAGGACTCCAGAGTACCAGAGGAAGAACTAGGGGTTCTCAGCAATGGGAGGGAGTGGGAAGCACCATACAGGAAGGGAGGATGCAGGATGGGAGGGAAGAGGAGAGAGTGCAGCCTGGAACAACACGGAGAGCTCTGCACGGTGCTCCTCATCGCTCCACGCCATTGAACACTTCTGACAGCAGATTTTTGGGGCACAGATCAAGTTTCATAGGACAGTGTTGTGCTGGCACACCAGCTTTCTCAGGCTGTGGGGAGCCTAGTTCATAAGGTTCATATATCTCTGTGGCATGAGTTCACCCACCATAGCTGATGCCAAGCCACCCATGTTTTAACAACTACATGGCAGGTTTCCTCATTATTTAAAGGGCAGCCATCATCACCATCAATGATCAAAGCCCCAGTTACATTACATGAAGTATCCTGCTTGGGATTCAGATGCCAAGAAGCAGAGAGTTCATCTAGACCTCCTGAGGTGGGAAGCTGGGACCTGTGAGGTACTAGCATGACTAGTATTCTGTTGTGTCTTTGTATGTTTCCCCAGAAATGCCAGAGAAGACACAAGCATCGTCAAGAAGCATCCATCTGTGGAGCACAGCGAGTCTACTGTTCTCAGGCACGGGATCATGTCTACTTTCATATTTCATCCACTCTGTGTTTATGGTTCGGTTGCTCTGCTTGGTGGCTGGCCACTGTTCACACTTACGTCACTTGCAATGTCTCTCGATGCTTTGGCAGCTTGGATAGGAATTGCATCCGTTCTGAGGTCATAGCCTTTCTTTTTAGATTCTTCCAGAGACAGTTTGTAGAGTTTCTGTGAAGAGAAGAAAGGCATCAGGAAAACTCGGCTTTATTCTAGAAGACTGACTACTTGTATAGCAAGACTTTCTGTCCAGCAGATATGTTATTGGTGGTCGATGGTTAAATGTTCCAAGAAACATCATTATGTATGGGAGAAAACAACAAAGTAAAACAATTATTTGAGCTCAAATGTGCATATATATATTTTGTAAAAAGGAGAGGTCCTGGTCGCTGTGAGGTTGGAAATATACTGTGAAGATGACAAAGTCCAGCAGACTCCTACTCATTTTGATCAAATAAGAGGCAAATAGCGACTATAAAACAGCTATCGTCACATGATAGAAGAGCACCCCAGTTTTACAATGGTCTCTTTCATTTATATAAATAGTTGTGTGAATTCCACAGTCAAATAAAAAACATCAGCAATTCCAAATCTCTGTGGAATTCGAACAAAGAAAAGGAAAAAACGTGCCCATCTTGGAGGAGTCCCAGCCACCAGAGACTGGAAAAGAAGGAAGGAAGTGAGTTAATCAGCAAATGCATTTTCTACCGGAAGCTTCACATTCCTATTGTAGGGCTTGTCCCAGTTTGTTCAAGACACTCAATCTCTTTCTTTCTTTCTATTGCTTTAATCCTTTTTAGGAGCACCCCCACAGCTTGGTAGAGGGGTTCCAAAGGCTGGGGTTCTCTTCTGGCCCTGGGCCTCTTCCTTCCTGCCAGATCTCTTAGCTCAAAGGACTGTACCCCCAAACATGAATTCCAATAGTTCTTCAAAGCCCTAACTGCTGTCCCAGCCTCCATTAACAGCCCTGCTCCAAATTTTAGTGTTGTAGAATATTATTTTAAGCTGTGTTGCTTTTGTTTATGTTGCATTTGTTTAACTCTGTGAAGCTGTGTTACTGTGCCTGTGTAAAACACCTGATGGTCTAATAAAGAACTGGCCAATAGCAAGGCAGGAGAAAGGACAGGCAGAGAGGATATATAGAAGGAGAAATCTGGGAGGAAAAGAAAAAAAAAAAAGAGAGAGAGAGAGAAAGAGCTAGAAGCCAGAGAAGGAAGAGGACTCCAGGGGCCAGCTACCCAGCTACACAGCAAGCCACAGAGTAAAAGTAAGATTACAGAAGAAAGAGAACGGGGAAATGCCCAGAGGCAAAAGGTAGACAGGATAATTTAAGATAAGGAAAGCTGGCTAGAAACTAAGCCAAGCTAAGGCTGGGCATTCATGAATAAGCCTCCATATGTGAATTTATTTGGGAGCTGGGTGACGCCCCCCCCCCCCACAAAAAAAGGGAAAAAACAACAAACAACATTTTAGCAGAACAGAGATTAGAGAGGGAAAGACGCCAACTTATCTTTAATAAAATACGGTAGTCTATTAGTTTTTAAATGTTCTCTCTCATAAATTAAGAGACATCAGTGAGTTAATTTTCTATTCCTGGTGGGAACAGGCTACAAAGAAAGACGGCAACAGGGGGATTATACTTACATTACTCATGTTAATTGCATTTGCTTTTGCCAAAACAATCTCTGGGATATCAGGCATGATGTGGATTTTGGTCTTGTCCGCTTCCCACGCTTGTTTATAGAGATGCTGGGGGGAAAGTGCAAGGTAGTATTTAAAACTCATAAAACGATCTCACTATGCACACGCCGATTATCACGTGTATATAGGTGTCAGTATTTTGTGTATTCTTCTAAGTGAAAAATGACACGGTGGAGGAGGTGCAAGTCAAAAAATGTGTCTGATACCTTTGTCTTAAGCCTAGAGGTGGACTCCCCCTCCTAGAGCTTTCTAAGCATGCTATTTCAAAATAAAAGTGAAGTTGGGCAATGGTGGCACACGCCTTTAATCCCAGCACTTGGGAGGCAGAGCAGAGCCAGGGGGATCTCTGTGAGTTCGAGGCCAGCCTGGTCTACAGAGCAAGATCCAGGACAGGCACCAAAACTACAGAGAGAAACCCTGTCTCAAAAAAAACAAAACAAAACAAAAAGTGAAATCATATGACACATAATGTTTACAGTTTGCTTTTTTACTTCAAAATATGGGTTAGACATCCTGAAACCTTCTGAAAATAATCACTCCATCTAGGAAGCCGCAGAGGCATGAGCCAACTGATTTAAACAGTTCTCCATTGATAGACATTATTCTGTGGCTTCTAGTCTGTTCCTACCGCAGTAACAATGTTTGGACATGCACCACTCAGGTTTCCAGTCCAGGAAGGACCAGCTCTTGGCTGGTGGATACTTGGTTATCTGCTATTGGTCATTGGCCAAGGCTCTGTTGAACCTGCATTTCAGTTCAATTTCTCCCTCTGACCAGACCTCTCTCCTACAGGTACGTCACACTTATGTCACTTGTAAATATCTAAAATATTTTTTAAGATACTACCTTAAAAAAAACTGCAAGCCTCAAATTCCATATTGGCATCTCTTTTCAGAAACTCTAACCTGCAAGAAACACATGCGTGTGTCTCTGTACACACAGAGATTTCAGGAGTATAAGGAACATGTTCATTTTTTTCACAAATATTAAAACTTTACATTAATATAAACTTGCTCATTGATACCTTGAATGGCACAACTCTGGCATGCTGTCTGTGGCTGGTCTTTGTTTTAGCCCAGTGTTACCCAGTATAATTTTCTATAATGAAATGTTTTGCATAAACCAATATGGTAGCCCCAAGCTCGACAGGGCTACTGAGTACCTGAATACGTGGCACTGTTAAAGAGGACTAAGTTGTTCATATTATATTGGGCTGTAACACACTACACACATGTGGCTTGTGACTTATAGGGCTAGTGGAGCACCAGTGGAAAGGCAGTGGCTAGTTATTTGAACCCTGTTCTCATCCAGGCCAGCCACTGATTGACTGTGTGTCCGGCTGGAAGTGCCCTGCCTCTCTGGGGCTCAATTTCCTCAGCTCTGCAACAGCAAAATCGAATCTGATAATCAGTAAGTTCTCTCAACATCAGCATTCATTATTTTATGATCCTCATCTTGATATTATTCTGACATATTCATCACTAATACTGGAAGAGAAAAAATAATCTAATTTTTATTTCTTTGGTTTTGACTTTTAAAACAGGATCATGCTATATAGACCAGGCTAGGCTTCAGTCTCCAGATCCTCCTGCCTTAGACTCTTGGATGCTACCAGACTGAAAATACCTCATTTAATAATATTTTAAAAGATAATACATCTTTGTGACAGTTTAGCTTCTAAATAATAAAAAGGGACAGTGAGATCCATGCTTTGTCTTTTGGGAAAGGTCCCTTTCAAGGGAGCAGGTCAGCTGCACAAACCAGCCTCCTGGGGAGACAAGGCTCATTATTCAGCTCTCTGTCCAGCTCAATTAGAACTGTCATTTTCTACAGCTGTAGAGTGTTAAGGTCCAAAAGACTTTTTACTTACAGGTATTTCTAATTGTGATCCACATGATATAGCTAGGGCTATACCACACACACACACACACACACACACACACACACACACACACACACATATATATATATGTATATATATATGTATATATGTATATATATTTATTTGTGTATTTTATTTTAAAGTTTTACATATAAGCATATATAAACACACACACACACACACACACACACACACACACACACACACACACACACACACATATATAAACAAATGTCCACTGTTGATATGCTTGATGGTCTTGACATTATTTTACGGATATTTCCGTTGTATAGAAAAACAAACCAGTAAGGCTTCTGTAAATAATTAATGACACAAGGAAGCAATGAAGTGGGGCAGTTACTATTACGACTGCCCAGAGGAAGCCCTGGTTCCGAAGCTGCAGCCATGGGATGGAACTCTCGGTGATTATATTAGAATGGTGGAGTTCAGCTACAGCTCTTGACAGGCACTCTGCTAGCTCAGTAGCCACGGCCTCACCTGAGACAGGCAGGACTACTGCATAGTCAAAGGAAGGACTCCAGGCTGGGCATGCAGCTCAGTTACTAGAGTACTTGCCCAGCAGGCACTGGTTTGATCTCCAGTACTGCATAAACCAGGTGTGGTGACCCATACTGTAATTCCAGCATTTGGGAGGTAGAAGCAGGAGGGTCAGAAATTCAACGTCATCCTTGGTTACATGGAAAACTTGAGATCATCCTCAAATTTTAGAACTGTCAATTTTCTACAGTTGTTGAGTGTTAAGGAGGCTCCATGAGATCCTATCTCAAAACCAAACAACATAAGAAAAAGGTACCATTCATTTTGTTATGACCGTGAAGTGGATGGTGCATTAAATATTTTGGGACTGCTAATTAAGAATAATTTCTATCTTTTTATAGCCTCTGGGGCCTTTTTTCTAAGTAAGGAAAAACTTCAAGGATGGTCTGTCCTGCTAGCAAAGTCTATAGATTAAATGTAATGGATTTGCTTTGATGCATATGGAGCACTACACTACTGCAAGACTTACTTCATTCATAATTTTTGCATTATTCTGAGCCAAAACCATGTTCATTGAGTCCATCAACGTGGAATACTTCAAAGTGTCTGGGTGTTGCCGGGTACTTCTTTTCACTAATAATCTCCATGGCTTTCTTGTTTTTCTCAGCTTCCAGGGAGCCCAGGGGGAGCCATCCAATGCCCTTCATGAAGTCAGCATAGTCTGCCTTGTACTGATTCTACCAGAGAGGAGAATAAATCAATGATCAGAAGTAATCAAGCTTCCTATGAATCATGAATGTGTGTTTGACATGCCATCCTTTCCTCTCATTTTCAACTTGCAGCATTATTAAACGCCAACCATTCACCCTAACCCTTGGTCTTTGTCACATTTCTTCACACAAGAAATTAAAAATAAATAAATATCTTAGTGATTTGTTTTTCTCGATGCCTTCATAAAGAAAATGTGTTAAGAACCACTTAAAAGGATTCATCTTCCAAGTGATTACAATCTCCTGACACATAATTAGTAAAGCTCCCTTCATTGATAGGTTAATTCTGAAAATCAGATTTTTTTCAGGATTTTTGAAGTGCCATTACGTCTGGCCACTCATGAGCTGCCTATGATATAGGTAACCACTCTACAAATGTGCATCGTTTTCACGTACATCACTTTGAATCTGCATCATATTCTTGGCCAACTCAAAGCTCATGGCATCAGGAAGCATGTTGTAGGTGTGGATTATGTTTCTGTAGTTGGCATTGGTAGCCACTTCCTGAGACTTCTTGGCTGCCACAACGCTGAACATGTCCACTGGGGTGTGGAAGGATGTCTTGGATTTCTCATAGCCCTTCTTGTATTCCCGGTCTGATTGCATCTTGGCCACCTGCATGAAGTGCACCAACTTGGGGTCGTCTTCCAGACTGCGGAAGCCAATGTGCTTCCCTTTGGCTTGTTCGTAGGCTTGCTTGTATTTGTACTGTGGACAGACAAGAAACATGGCAATGAACTAAATGGTACAGGTGAGAAAATAAAATGTGATTCACTGGGCGCTCCTGGCTTTGGTGTAGGTAAAGAAAGAGCTTCCTATAATGAGGCAGAGAGGGGCAACAGAGCCAGGAAGTGATGGCTCTGTACTTCAAATGTTGGAGAGTGATCTCTGAAGCAGTGTCTTCCCTCCTCACTCCCTCAGTGTGTAAGCACAGAAAAGGCTGCAAGTGTAATTCCTTAGTGTGTCTTCAGGGTGAGAGCTGGCTATGGATCTCATAAGTAAAGCGCATAGATCGCACCCTTAAATTTGCTTAAAATTGTCTTTCATAATTCAAATTCTCTTAACATAACTTATTTTAATATGACACTATAATTTTTACATTGAACAAAGAGCAAATGATTAGAGGGTAGCTGGCCTGTGTGAAGGGAAATGTCTTGGGATAGTGTGTCTAGCTGGTGAGCTGACCCCACTTCATGATCAGGTATAAGCCTGCTTGTCTGTACCTCCTTCACTCATCCCAAGGGCGTTCCAGTGGAAGCACTTACATCACTGGCAATGTCTCTGGAGGCCTTGGCAGCCTTTATTGAGATGGCATCAGGCTTCAGGTCATAGCCTTTCTTCTTCTCTTCTTCCCAGCCCGCTTTGTATAGTTTCTAAACCAGGAACCAGAGAAACAACAGCGAGTTGTTACTTCAGTTACAGCAGAGCTCTTGATTCCAACATGGTGGGCATGTAAAGACAGATATCCCACAAGTGTTAGCTCCCTTCAGCGTTTCCCCCCACTTCTTTGCTGTGGATATACTTACATCACTCATGGTGATCTGGTTTACTCTGGAGAGCAAGATGTCTGGAGTGTCAGGCATGACGTGAATGGTGGTCTTGTCTTTGTTCCACTTTTCAGTGTACAGTCTCTGCAATGAGAAAGCCAGCCTGTGACTACAGTGGAGCAGGTTTGTAATAATGGGAGCAAGAGGAGGGATGCATCTACATGGTGGAAGATGATGATGAGAAAAATTATTAGACGATGGAGCCCTGTTCCTGGGGCCAGATTGCTCCACTTTATAGTCACGTGGAGCCTTGGTAGTTCTGTCTCGTCAAAGTGTCGACAGGGAAGAGCTCTCTAGAAACTGTGAAATCCATAATATTCTTTTAAAAAGTGTATGCATGCATGTATGTATATGTGTGTGTGTATATATATGTGTATGTATCTATATATACATGCACACACACAAAAAACAAAAACAAACAAACAACCCCCCCCAAAGAAACAACTACAGATCCCTGCCCTCCAACCACTAGACAAAAGTGCTGAAGACTCATGATGGGCACTTTAGGCTCCACGGTGCAATCATCTCAGGCTTCTGAGGCTGAGGCTAGCCCCTGGGCTCTTACCTTATCCATAGTCAGCTTGTTGCTTTTGTTAAGTGCCTGCTCCATGGTGTCCATGGCGTAGGTGAACTTCAGCTTCTCGGGATGCTGGCGATACTTCCTCTCACTCAGAATCTCGCTAGCTTTCTTTGCCTTCTCCACCTCCAAGGAGTCTATGGGGACCCAGCCGATACCTTTCATCCAGTTGGTGAAGTCAGATTTGTACAGATTCTTTATCAGGAAGAAAGAAAATTTCATTTCAGAAAGAAGCCGACCTTGGGTTTCTTTGGCTACAAGACTTAGTGTCAAAAAGAGAAGGGGTGGTACTGAGAAGAGAGAGAGAATGCCCAGTGTTTACTCATTACATTCTTTCAGAAAACAGTGGCTATGAAAGTGATTGCATTCATGGTGATTTCAAACTGGAAATCCTAATGTAACAACTTGTTTTAAAAACTAACTTTCGCCGGGCGGTGGTGGCGCACGCCTTTAATCCCAGCACTCGGGAGGCAGAGCCAGGCGGATCTCTGTGAGTTCGAGGCCAGCCTGGGCTACCAAGTGAGTTCCAGGAAAGGCACAAAGCTACACAGAGAAACCCTGCCTCGAAAAACCAAAAAAAAAAAAAAAAAAAAAAAAAAAAAAAAAAAAAACTAACTTTCTTAGCCAGGCATGATGATACAAGTCTATAATTCTAGCATTCATGAGGCTAAGACAAGATTGTGGCTCCAAGGTCAGCCAGTACTATACAGTGAGCTTCAGGTAAGGCTAAATTGAAAATAAAAACAAAACAAAGAACAACAAAACAGGATGAAATTTTCAAAATTGCATTTTGAAGAATATTATATATCTTAATTCTTTCACAGAATACACCGTATGCAGTCTAACACACACACAATGTGTGTGTAACAATGGGTCACATATCATTACATAAATGAAATGCTTTCACTCTGCAAATCCCTGGGTCAGTGCAAGAAGATGATGTCTCTGGTGATGCTGGTTCTTCCCTCCCACCCATGGAAATGGGAAACCAACCACCCCAGCTTCAAACTGGTACATACATCACTCTGAATTTGCATGGCATTCCTGGAGTGCTCCACATTCAAGGCGTCAGGCAGGAGGGTGTAGTTGTGGTAGGGCTGTCTGTAGTTAGTGTTGGTAGCAACTTCCTGAGACTTCTTTGCAGCGGTCACACTGAACATATCCAGAGGTGTGTGGTACCGGGTCTTGCTGGCCTCGTATCCCTTCTTATACTCACGATCTGATTGTATTTTGGCCACATTCATGTAGTGAACCAGTTTAGGGTCATCCTGAAGACTGAGAAAGCCAATTTGCTTGCCTTTGGCTTTTTCATAGGCCTCCTTGTATTTGCACTATTTGGAAGAGAGGGCCAGACAGAAGTTTGATATAAATTGAATTTATTTAACAATCTATACAAAGGCCAAGTTCAGTCTGAATCCAGATAATAGCTAAGATATTTTCAGTATTTTAATATACAACTTACAAAATATTTCTAACGGGTGACTATAACACTAGTTCTGAGAATAATACATAATATAATGATTTGCAATTTATATCTAGATTGTTCATTAGCAGATTCTTTGAATGTGCTCAAAGTTTTCTGAAAAGTTTATTAAGCAGTTGTGTATTTCTATCTCATTTCCATTAATAACTTACATTATTTTAAAAAATATTTATGTAATCATGACTCCATTTCAGCAAAGCCCTACTCCAAATTAAAATATTGAACTTAAAATGAGTGAATTCATACTCTATTGTGATAATTATATCAACTCATCTAAAATATATAATTAAAAACAATTAAAACGTTGTTATTTAACCTGCAATGCTTCCCAGTTTCTCTTGTTTCACTAGATTTGTTTCTTATATAAATAAATTGTGAAATTAAAACAGTATACTCTTTTAAAATGTTTGGAGACTTTATTTAATCATATTTTAGTATAATGAGACTTTTTCTTGACAAAATCCAAATAAAAAAATTAAGTTCACAGTGAAAACTGTGATTTCCAAACTTTGCACAACTAAAAAGAAAATGTATCTGTAAAATTTTAATGAAGTTTTAAAAATATTTTCAGTGAAGCAATAAGAAAATATCATTGGCACGTAGGAAATAAGAAAACACTTCTATATTGTAATTTTTTCATGTGCTTCCCTCTAGAGATCATGGCTTCATGCACAATATGCAGATTATATAAAGCACACATAGTTTGCCTTACGTCACTAGCGATGTTCCTTGAACTTTTGGCGGCAACAATGGGAATAGCATCTGGTCTCAAGTCGTAACCCTTGGCAAGGGTTTTCTTCCAGTCCGCTTTGTAGTGAGCCTGTGAGAAACAAAGGCTCGCTTTATCATTTGACGTTGTCTCTTAGTAGAAGAGAACCTGCAGCTGAGTGATTAGCTCATCACTGGTGTGTCTGTTACATCCTTTTTTGTAAACTTTAATAGGGGCTGGAGATAGAGGCTAGTAGTCCTACCACTGAGGAGGCTGAAAGGAGGATTATGGGTTCAAGACCCTCTAGTATTATAAAAGGGAGACCTTGTTTTGAAAAACAAAACAAAAATGGAATTCAACAAGAACAACACAAAACCAGTAAGCAATACATGGTGTAATCTCAACTAATGACAAAATGTCTAAGTTTGTATGACACGCAAGGGAAAGAGGATGCTTTGAATGTAGGATAACAAAACGTTTTCATAAATTTCTGTATTTTCAATCTCTCCTTTAAGAATGTCATATTTGTGACAAACTTTTCATACTAAAGCATTTCAAAGTTAGAGAAATTCACTGTTATCAAAATTTTAAGATTCAGATCCAGTGCTGCTCCTATAGCTTTTGCTGTTAAAGTGCTTTTAATGCTGTTCTACAAGAGAAAAATTTAAGGGCCCCAAAGCATAGAAATGATTACCAAAAAACCCTGCACATCTAGAAGACAAAACAGTACATAAAATGTTAAAAATAATAACCAAGCTATCTTTTTTTTAACTAAGTTATCATTAAGAATGAGCAGTTGCTGGGTGTGGTGACAGAGGCAGGCAGGTCTCTATAAGTTCCAGGCCATCTTGGTCTACATAGGGAAGTCTAGGCTAGTGAAAGCTGCACAATGAGATCCTGCCCCAAAATACATAAAATAAATGAACAGATTTTTCAGGTTTAATTACATTTTTAAATTAGAATCCAAATGTTGAATTTATTTGTTTTATTTTAACTTTGAGATGAGGTCCTACTATGTTGCCTGGGCTGGGCTCAAGCTCTTGATTCTTCAGCCTCAATGTCAATGACCAGTGTCCCAAGCTCCTGACATCACAGGCACATGCTATAACTCCTGTCTTTATTATTCTGGGTTTAAACATAGTAACCATTTACATGCCCAGACTACCTAATAACTAGTTTCTTTAAAACGTGCCAACATTCACAGAAGGAAACTGAACTCTTACAGAAGATTTAATAAATAGTTGAAACAAAATTGTACAGAGCAGACTATGTACCTGAGCTTTCCAGTCTTGTCCATACTGTGTATGTGTGTGTGTGTATGTATATGTGTGTGTGTATGTGTGTGTGTGTGTGCGTGTTTAAATGGAATACTATTTCCTAAACTGTTTTTACCATCTACTAGTGAGTCACAGCTCACAATTAGAAAGGATATACATTAAGGACACACACACACACACACACACACACACACACACATATATATATATATAAATTTTACAGTGACCTCTAGTGCCCTGCTGTCTGTATAAGGGTCCCCTCTGAGTGCTCAAAATGGTCTACATTTGCCGGGCGGTGGTGGCGCACGCCTTTAATCCCAGCACTCGGGAGGCAGAGGCAGGAGGATCTCTGTGAGTTCGAGGCCAGCCTGGTCTACAAAGTGAGTTCCAGGAAAGGCGCAAAACTACAGAGAAACCCTGTCTCGAAAAACCAAAAAAAAAAAAAAAAAAAAAAAAAAAAAAAGGTCTACATTTGGTTTGCTCTCCTTGAATAGCTCAGTACAAGAGTTATCCAGAAGGCCGGGTGGTGGTGGTGCACGCCTTTAATCCCAGCACTCAGGAGGCAGAGGCAGGCGGATCTCTGTGAGTTCGAGGCCAGCCTGGACTGACTACAGAGTAAAAGGCGCAAAGCTACACAGAGAAACCCTGTCTCGAAAAACCAAAAAAAAAAAAAAAAAAAAAGAGCTATCCAGAATTGGGAAAGGGATGTCCATGTCCACATAAGCAATACTAGGCTGACACCAGGTCAGATACTCACATCACTCATATTGATGGCATTAACCTTGGCTTGGATAAACTGAGGCAATTCAGGGTCCATTGTGTACTTATGCTTCATTTTCTCTCCCTCTACCTTGTAGTTCAACTGCAAAGAAAGAAAGAAGCATGAAATGTTATGAGCTGACACAGTATGAGCTTGATCAGGCAGCCATGGCTTTAAAAGGGAAGGCTACCATTTGTGTTTTCCATGTACAAGACAAATGCATACACCATAATAGGCAGGGAGCTGGGGTAGGTATATTTGTGTCTTCATCCCACCAGGTAGGGTGGTGGGTTCTGTGTTTAAAGTGAACAGAGGTCTCTTCACCCAAGGTAACGAGTTTGAATTTTAATTTCAAGGAGAAATCCCCAAGAGAGTTTAAACCCAAGAGGATGGGTTTCATTTGTTGGAGAGCCTAGGCTGAATCTAAGTCATTGCAGTGATTCTCGTGAAAGACAAGGAACTCTGCCTGGTGGCAGATCAAAGACAAGTCCTGGAGCAAACTGGCGACTTAGGACACAGGCTTGGCAGAGGTACAGGATGTGGCCAGGGTACTGGGGGGCAGGGGTAGATAAAAAGTTACCACCACATTTCTGACTTGAGTATCTAGGTTCATGCTGATGGGATTTATTCAGCTGGAGCAGACAGTACAGTGAGGACCATTTTCCTAGCTCATTCAAACACATCCAGAAGTGACACCTTCCTCAATATAGAAGAATCCCCAGCATTTATGAACACGAAAGTACAACATATCCTTAAGCACTGCAATAACATAAGAGTGGAGGGTTTTACCCCGAAGGGAGGAAACCCACAGACCATCCACAGGTCCAAGGCAAGTAAGAAAGTCCCCTACTTTCCAACACCTGAGGCTAAAACAAATGTAGTCTTTGTTTTACAGTAAAAGAGCTCTGAAAGCACTAGGTGAAGTGAAGCAATGGGTATTGTAATTAGCCTCTGATTGGGAGAAGAGGGACTTGGTCTCAGAAATGATGGCAACAAACCTCTGACCTCTTCCCCAGAGGCCTCATTTTAAGAGCGCCTCAATGAACGAGCCGTTATGCAAGAGGACTAGGGCATTGTGCCGTTTCTCTATGCATCTGGTGGAACTACTGCAACTCAGAGCAATCAACAGCTTTTGCAATTCAGACCAAGTTGAAGATGAGAATAGGAACATTCATCTCCTATGTATAATGTGCAGGTCCCATGAACAGCATGGACTTTCTGTGTTGGAAAGACCCCATTTTCCTTGTCTTCAAGTTTAACATTGTTTCCAAAGTGGAATCTGTACCTGAGAATAGTGTACAAGTTAACATAGCTGCCTCCTCACATGCTGAGTGAAGAAGGAGCATAGTGGAGTAGCTTGGCCATGGGGTTTACTCATGGACTTAACCTTTAAAAAGAAACATCTTACATCACTTAGCTGCTTTGTGTTCTGCTGAGCCAAAACCATGCCCATGGAGTCAGGCACACTTGTGAACTTGATGGTGTCCGGGTGTTGTCGGTATTTCCTCTCATTGAGAGCATCACCTGCTTTCTTGGCCTTTTCCACCTCCAGCGAGCCAATGGGAATCCACCCGATGCCCTTGAAGAAGCTGTTATACTCATCTTTGTATACATTCTGCAAAAAGAGGATGCTCATATGAGAAGGTAGCCTCGGGAATAGTCAGCTAAGCTTCTGGGAGCTGCAGTTCTGCCCAAAAGAAATGAAAGCAATTATTTTCCCTGGGCTTGCATCTAGTCAGCCATTTAGCTTACTCAGGAGCTGGGGATAAGAAGAAGCAGGTCTGCTGTTAGAGTGCATTATATAACACATAGGGGAATCTAGGTCATGCATTTCCACAGATGTTGTGATTTTTTTTTTGTCTCTTTTGACAATAAATTGGGCTTTCTTTTTGATTTCACTAAAAACTTTGCAAGTTTGAGTTTCACCCACACTGTCCACCCAGGTTATTTCTGACCTTAGCTGGGTAAAGAGATTTTCACAGACTGCTCAATAACTGAATACCATTTCTTCCCCTGACAGAGGAAGTCTTACAAGTCTTACAGAGATCTGCAGAAAGAAATGCCCTGAATGCTAAGCAGCTCCCTGTGCGGCTCTATGAATCATGCTGCAAACAGAGCCTCCCTAGTTCACTGGATATGACTCATTACATAGACTTACATGGATGACGGTGTGACCTTGAGTTTAAGAAAAGAAAAAAAAAAAAACTTCCCTGAATTCCGAAAGCACTGGGATTGAATTTTGCATCATCCAGCTATTACCACTGAAGCAAGCCCATGAGGGCACCTCTGACTGAGAAGGAAAGTGCTCATGGAGTTAGACGAACATGGTCCTATCTTCATCCATAAGCTAACAGAGATGATGCCAGTGCTTATAACATAAACATGGAAAGTCAGAAAAAAAATGTAGCTTTGGAAGTTTTTGAACGGATGTTGCTTATTCTAACATGTATTCTTCAAGTATCTTATTGTGTTTTGAAGCCAAATAAAATGGACTGAAATGATCATCCTTTAAGAGCAAATGTCTTTGGGTCTGTTATGTAACATATACTTACATCACTCTGAATTTGATTAGCATTCCTCGTATGCTCGAGACTCAGGGCATCAGGCAGGTATGTATAGTGATGTAATGGTTGTTTGTAGTTGACGTTGGTGGCCACATCCTGGGCCATCTTTGCAGCAGTAATGCTAACCATGTCCCCAGGGGTATGGTAACTGGTTTTGGTGTTCTCATAGTTCTTCTTGTATTCTCTGTCTGACTGCAACTTTGCCACATTCATATAATGGACCAACTTGGGGTCATCCTGGAGGCTTCTGAAACCAACATGTTTTCCCTTTGACTTCTCATAAGCTTCCTTGTATTTATACTGTGGAGACAGAACTTGGTTAGCCAAGGGCCAGGACTGGTAGCATTCGGTACAACAACTCTTTTCACACACAAAAGTAAACAGAGCATTATGACTTTCTAGATGAGTGTCCACCAAACACAACCCACACTTCTTCCAGAATATCATAGCAAAACCCCTTTAAACTCTGCTGCGACTTCAAGGGAGTCCCATGATCAATTTAACAACACCCCGCCTTTGCTTGTCTTCTACAGACGATTTGTATCCAGACCTATTTTTAAAATCTACCAGGATATGAACACACCACCTTCTAAATATAAGACCAATGTCTTTTAGCTTCATGGGGATGTGGCCTTTTCTAGTCCACTTTGTGATTTCTGATCGTGGATGTGAATCACATGATCATATCAGCAGGGCAAGCAGCTGGGCCTTCACCTGCTCACTCTATCAGGGGCTCCCTCTGCAAGCTCTGAAGTGACTGCAAATGAATTAAGGAACTCCAACAAAGCCAAGAACTGCTACGGGGTTTTCTCATCAATAAAAACCCAACCCAAAGCTAATCTGCTCAAACCCAACCCAAGGCAAATCAGCTTGAGGTCTTTCACTGCTGGGACCATCACTGAGCTGCAGATTGAGCTACCCGGTAATAGGTCAGACCCTCAATTTTTATTGAAGAGAATCCAAATCTACCAAACCCTATAAACACTGAACACTGGCAGTGTAAACAGGAATTCATAAGCAAGGACTTAGCAGGTGAAAGGGTTGCCAAGTAATCACCCGATATATTAGAGAAAGCGTGCGGACATGCTGGCGTGGGGGAAGGCACAGAGTGCCACTTCAGACTTTCAATTAAGTCAGGAGTGTATTTCAGAGTGATGTGTACTGTGTGCAAAGCTTCGAGGAAGGCGTTCTCAGTCCATCCCTGCAAGGAAAGCTGTAGTGACTTTATCCTGCAAGACATGAATGCCTAAAAAATGTGTTTTTAAAGATAAGAACTCTCTCTCTCTCTCTCTCTCTCTCTCTCTCTCTCTCTCTCTCTCTGTGTGTGTGTGTGTGTGTGTATTATCATAGATTGTGGTGGTTTGAAAGAAAATGGCCCCAAAGGGAGTGGCATTATTAGGAGGTGTGGCCTTGTTGGAGGAAGTATATCACTCTGAGGGCGGGTCTTGAGGTCTCTTTTGCTCAAGCTTCCCTCAGTGTGACAGTCAGTCAACTTCCTGTTGCCTGCAAGATGTAACACTCTCAGCTCTAGCACCCATGTCTGCCTGCACACCACCATGCTCTCATCATGATGATAATGGACTGAACCTCTGAAATGGTAAGCAAGCCACCCCAATGAAATGTTTTCTTTGTAAGATTTGCTGTGGTCATGGTGTTTCTTCACAGCAATAAAAGCCTAAGACGTAGATAAAATGGCATTAATTCACTGAAATTATTACAGTTATAGCCTAAAAGAGGCAGGGGTCCTACTTGTCTTATGGAATATCTCTAGATATGTAACATTCTCCATTCCTTTTAATGCAATTGTAATGCAGGCAGTTATCTGAATTTAACATGTTACTGTCATCCATTCCATGGTCTCACTGAAAATAAATGCGACTTGTCAGGGAAATGTGTCTGTGAAGGTAATTTTCATCATGAGTCAGGAGAGAAAGCCACTGCCAGACTTATGCTATTACATGGAGTCATTTGAAAAAAAAATCACAATGTTGAAATGGTGGCAGGTTTTCAAAACACTATTTTGTGGAGTGTTTGAACGCCATTAATTGTATATGTGTACCCAAGCAAGCATGTATCCGATTTCTTTTGAAAAAGGCAGTCACCTAAAACTTTTACTCACATCACTGGCAATGTTTCTTGATGACTTGGCCGCTGTGATGGGGATCGCATCAGCCAGGACGTTGTTGCCTTTGGCTATTAAATCATGCCAGTCCCGTTTGTAACAGACCTGGGGTAGAAAAGCAAAAGGGAGTCAGCGCACTATTTACCAGTCGGCTCAGGAATCCCTCAGTGGCTGGCTTCTTCTGTTCTTGCTCATGTGTAAGTTAAGGAAGTAGATCCCTATCACATGTACTCTTATATGAAGCCACATCAGCAAGGGCCTCACTTAGTCTCCAGTACTAAATCACAGGTCTCTCACTGGTTATTCACCTAATCTGGCCTTGGCACACACAGAAGAGGGATGTTGAAAAACTAGGGCAGATGCAGGGAGGGATAGTAAAGGCTATAGGAACTGAGGTACATGAGGGCCAGTGAGAGAAGATGAAGCTGTCCAGTCTTACAAAGGATGGCCAAGAGGACACCAGGCAGCCAGCTTTACAAATTTTAAGGCTATTGTTTTTTTTAAATGAAATCAATAAAAAAGGATTTCATTAATTTTCATTTGTCTTCTGGAGGATTAAAATTCCTCTCCCATATGCCAACTGGAAAGCTAAGCAGAAGTTTTAGGGGAATATGCAATGTCCTCTATATAAGGAAGAGTACTAACATCCCATGAAGGGGTCTTCCCTTGCCAAGAGCCAACTCAAGTCAAGAGACAACTGTCTTGAGACATGCTCTGCTGGGGACTAAGAGTGGGAAGCGGTCTCAAACAATCATCCAGATGCTTCCCTACTCCACAGTACTGGAGTATCTTATTGCCACATCAAGTTTTCACATCATATCAGAGACCCATGCTACTTACATCACTTATATTGTAAGCATTGCACTTGGCTTGGAGAAACTCTGGGAGATCAGGACTCAAGGTATATTTATGCTTTACGTCTTCGCCTTTAGCTTTGTATAAGATCTGCAACACACAGACACAACAATAAAATGCCTTCCACACCAGGCTGAAGGGAAAGCCATTCACCACACACTTAAAGGAGTTGCTCTTAGTAGAAGCCCTCCTCCCGTGGTTTCCCCCCGCCTCTTTTGTCTCCCCCTCTTTCCTGTATGGATGTTGCTCTCTAGCCTAGGCTAGACTAAATCTTTAGATTCTCAAGGTCTGGGATGAAAGGTGTATGTCACCATACGTGCCCTGGAACAAAACTTTTTGTACCTGTCAAATGTATCCAATAACGGGTGGGGGGCAAGAAAGGAGGAATTGTAGGAAAGGGATTGGGAGGTGTAGGTTGGTTCTAAACACCTTATATCCATGAATGGATAGCAAATAGAACATTTTTAAATGCATCCAGTAAGGCAGTCTTTTAATGGCAGTTGAAAAGGAAGATTTTTATAAAGGACAGTTTTAAAAAAGTTAGTGCCTGGGTAAAAAAAAAAATGCCTAAGCTAAAATTTTAATTTTCTTTTTTATTTAACGATTTAAATTTTATTTTGTGTGTGTACATGTCTTGTTGACATGTATGTTTGTGCACCTCATGCATGGTGCCTGTGGAGGTCAGAAGTGGGCACTGGAGTTACGGATAGTTGTGAAACATCATGTGGGTGCTGGGAACCCAACCAGGGTCTGCTTGCAAGAGCAGTCAGTGCTCTTAAACACTGAGCTGTCTCTCCAGCCCCCATAGTCTTAACAATGAATGCACAGAATACTAAATTAGAAATGAAAAGATATTGGCATAAGAGTAATCACACTGAGTAGGCATTTACCCCTTAAAGAGCACGCCCAATAACACACACACACACACACACCATCTGTCCCGCTGTACACACACACACACACACACACACACACACTCACACACACACACACACACACACACACCATCTGTCCCGCTGTACACACACACACACACACACACACCCACCATCTGTCCTGCTGTACTCACACACACACACCATCTGTCCCGCTGTACACACACACACACACACACCATCTCTCCTTACACACACACACACACACACACACCACACACCATCTGTCCCGCTGTATACACACACACACACACACACACACACACACACACACCATCTCTCCTGCTGTACTCACATCGCTGACTTGCTGCGTGTTTTGCTTTGCTTGCACCATCACTGGGGAGTCCACAATGCTGGTGAACTTGAGTGTGTCTGGATGCTGCCTGTATTTCTTTTCACTCAGGGCATCGCCTGCCTTTTTAACTTTTTCTTGGTCGAGACTGCCGATCGGTATCCAGCCAATGCCCTTCATCCAGGTGTTATAGTCTTCCTTGTAGGCATTCTACAGCGGGAGGGAAGAGGAGTGAGAGCCAGGCTCGAGCTGGGAACTGAGGGGATGCTCCCCTGGGATCCACAGCACTTACGTCACTCTGTATGTGCATCATGTTTTTGGACAGCTCCAGGTCCATGGCATCCGGCAGGTAGGTGTAGTGGTGGAGAGAGTGCTTGTAGTTGGTATTGCTGATCACATCCTGTGCCTTCTTAGCCGCCACCACATCGAACATATCGTGGGGTGTGTTGTACTTGGTCTTTGTCTTCTCATAGTCTTTTTTATACTCCCGGTCTGACTGTATCTTGGCCACGTTCATGTAATGAACCAGTTTAGGATCATCTTGGAGGCTTTGGAATCCAACCATTTTCCCTTTAGCTTTTTCATAATCTTTTTTGTAATGAATCTATTGGGAATGAAAGTGGGGACATTATGAAATGCAGCTTGGAAGATACTGAACAGTGAAGTTTTTGAACTTCCTAGACATGTCTGTATGCCCATAACAAGGGGATTGGTTCCAGGATTCCCCACCCCATGCAGACACAAAGCTCCATCCGTACTCAAGTCCCTTATATGAGCCATGGTACTTGCCTATAGCCTATGCACACTCTCTCACATACACTTCAAATCATCTCTAGATTACTTATATCTATTAAATTTTAAATGCTATATAAATGGTTTTGTGTCATTTTGAAGATAATGACAAGAAAAAAAAGTCTCTAAGTGTTTAGAACAAACGTATTTTAAAAATCTTTTTGGCCCACAGTTAGATATCTGTGGATATGAAATCTGAGGATATGAAGGGTCAGCTTCCTATGTAGTATGGTAAAATAAAACATCCCTTAGGATCCACTTGAGTGTCTATAGCTATTTATACCCACCCAAAAGAGGTTGGGGTCCTGTTTGTCATCGATATGAGCCATAATCAGTGACATACTGATATGAATTATGGTTCATATCAGTGACAAACTAATTCTCCACACTGTTTCTTCCCCCATAGACATTGGTAAACATCATGAAAAGAAAGCATTTCCCATTCTCTACCAACTACACTCTGCAGCCAGAGCCCTGGAACAGCTGAGGATTTAACAACTGAAGACTCTTCACTAGACATTTTCTGAGTCCTTGATTATTGCAAAGGAAACCCAGAGCCAGTCATGGTGAACAATATTTGACTCTGAACTATAGAGGGTCCCTGGGAAATCTTGGGGAGACTTGCAGGGGATCCTGGGAAACCCAGACCAGATAGGAGAGAACTCTGGGAGCTATAAGGCATGGGGTGGCTGGAGGATCACCCACGAGAAAAGTGGTCAGTGAGAAATTTCAGGAGGGAGGGCTTTTCAGAACAAGGGCATCTGGGTTTCGTTCTTCTTTTAAAAAAACTGTATTGAAATTTTACATTGGTGTAATGAAAACTTCATTTCAATCATATATTGTACTTGAATTTCCTAGAAAAATAGATGTAATGCATGAAAAGGAAAGAGAGAGAAAAAGGAAATCATATAAATTAATAAGGATTAGAGACAAAATTATTCCATCCAGAAGCTATTACAACTTGAATTTCTTCTTGGTTTCTTATTAAAGTAATGTGAATTTATGTAGAAATCTGAACACCGATTTGAAGTCTTCTTGGTAACTCATGAGTGGAGAGTTATACCAGTTCTGACCTCCAAGAATACTAAGGTCTGTTGACGGTACTTTCTGTACAGAATCGTTTCCAGTCAAGGACACCATACATGGTGACTTCTGGGTATCCCATTAGATCCCATGTTACACACATGACCATGACTGAACTTACATCACTTGCAGCCTGCCTGGCAGCTTTGGCAGCTTTGATGGGAATTGCATCAATTCTCAGGTCATATCCTTTCTTGCTTAAGTCTTTCAAGTCAGCTTTGTACAGATTCTGTAAGAGAAATACCCCCTTGAGTAGGACTGCAAGGCAATGTTAGCGAAGGCTGAGCATGCAGGACAGGGATGTGCGTACCTCACTGATATTGTAGGCATTCACTTTAGCCTGAATGAACTGTGGCAGGTCTGCTGGCAGGCTGTACTTATGCAGAATTTCCTCCCCCTTGGCTTTGTAAGCGATCTAGGAGAGGAGAAACCATGCACAAACCAAGTATGGAGAGACAGTTAGCAGCACTGGAGAATAATTCGAGGGTGATGTTAAGAAAGACTCTCGCTGTACTGTCCCTACGCGCATCTGCAAAAGTATATGTACATTCTAGGACACTCGTGACATGGCATGGAGTCCTGTCTCATTGTGTGCCCACTGTTGGACAAAATTTCTGAGCATGGACTAGGAATCTCTGGCTTTAGGCAGGGGTATCTGGAAGACTTCAACCCACAGAGGTGATCTGGTGGAAATGCTAATCTGCAGGCACTTCCCTGAGCCAGAGCAGGCTAGCAGGGCAGGACACATCAATAATCTATTTTAGACTTCATGGGAGTCTAAGGGGACTTATTGTGATTATATATATTTTCTCCTAGCCCTGACTTAAGATACTATCTCCATCCAACCCAGCAGCTATATTCATTCTTTCTGGTCTTCCTAGAGATATCTTATAATCGCCATTACCTTTCCCTCAGGGAGCCTTCTCTTAGTGGTGGCAGGACAGCTGGTATAGAATATGCAATGCCCTGAAGATATGATTAGGTATGTGTGGCATCACTGGACAGCAGGAGTTTACAGCTGCCCACAAGAGGCTCTTCAGATGGTAAGACGATTCCAGGTAACCAGCACATTTGAGAGCAGGTACCTTCATGTTAGTAAACAGTCACTAAAACAAGACAGGATGGACACTTACATCACTCCTCTGGGCCTGGTTAATTTTAGACTGCACTGTAATGGGAGCATCTTCAATGGAGGTAAACTTGAGCGTATCTGGATGCTGGCGGTATTTTTTCTTGGAGAATAAAAAAAAAAGATTAAAAATTACTCTTCACTACAGGCCCTGTATTGAAAAATCCTTGAGATTTACTTTGGAAAGACACAGAGGGGTTTTCTCAGTTTTAAATACTGGAGTCCTGATCACCTTGGATGAGGAATGAATACACTACCAAACTGAATGTTTAAAATTGGTGTCGTCATGGGCAGTCTGTGGAGGAGCGGCACAGCTCCCTGGAAGCATGCTTGCACTCCTCCAGTTCCTTGCTTATGGCATGAAAGAAGGCCTTTCTGTTATGCTGAGCCAGAAACACCACAGAGGTCTCTGGAGGCTTAGCAGAAAAGCAAGCAAGAATGTTTGGGTTGTCTTTTTGTTTAAACAGGGTCTTAATGTAACATAGGGCTGGTTTCAAGCTCAGTGACTATCCAAGGATGATCCTGAACTCCCGACCCTCTTGCTTCTGCCTCCTGAATACTAGAGTGACTTTACATGACCCTAACAACTTCATCAGCAACTGGAGCAAAAGGGGAGTTTTCTTTTTTTTTTTTTTTTTTTTTTTTTTTTTTTTTTTTTTTTTTTTTTTGGTTTTTCGAGACAGGGTTTCTCTGTGTAGCTTTGCGCCTTTCCTGGTACTCGCTTTGGAGACCAGGCTGGCCTCGAACTCACAGAGATCCGCCTGCCTCTGCCTCCCGAGTGCTGGGATTAAAGGCGTGCGCCACCACCGCCCGGCCAAAAGGGGAGTTTTCTGGTTGAGGGATAAATTGCTAATGTAGAGCAACAGCTAACGATTAGTGGGGCAGAGAACATGTCACTTTGCACTTTGCAGCCTTCTGGCTTCTTATGTATGCACCACTGATGTGCTGAAGAAGGAAGAAGGAGGGGCTTTGGGAAGGTGGCCCAATGGGGGAACTGAAAACTCTCACTACTTTTATGCCTGTCTTCTCTACTAATAAGACCAGTCGCCACCCTTGGGGCACACTGCACACTCCACTTTTACATATATTTTAACACTGCTTTTTTTTTTTTTTTTTAACACTCTGAACTTCTGAAAACTACCAACATAGGAAGATACTTTCTAAAAGATCTTTGAGAAGGCAAAATTGCTTTCAGAAAACCCAAAGAATAGTGGACAGAAACCAGAATACTTTCAGCTTGAGCGTGGTAGACACGCCTCACTTCGCACCACTGTCCTTCACACCCTTTCCTTTCCTTGGTGATGCAGTCACGTGACAACAGTGTAGTTTCAGCTCTTGCTGGAGAAGGGACAGATACTGTGGCCATATTAAGAATTTCAGGATGACCACTGCCTTTTCCCTAAAACTAAGTGGCAATTTGTAAACTACTCCAGAGTCATCAAGACTGTAATCAAGGGCACAATTTTTAAAGAAGAACCTTTGACAGCTACATTACTCAGAATTACCCCAGACTAGAAAGAAGCCCCATATCTACCAACAAGTCAAGAGGCCATTAATATGTGATGTGTCCTTGCAAAGGAAGACCATGCAATTAAAAAATAAAGAAAAGGAATGAATTTTAGGCATAGGAAAAAGTATCAAAAGAAACAAAAAAAAGCCAGATGTCAAAGGAGGTTTTATAAAAGGTAAAATCATAGAGACCAGAAGCAGCTCAATAATGGCCCAGGGCTGAAGACAGGCAGGGGTTCTCGAGGAAACTTCATGAAGTATTAGTAGCATTTTAAAATTAATTTTTAAGGTGGGTGTTGGGGTTCATGGCTGGAATCCCCATACTCAGAGGCTGAGGCAAGATTACCACCACATGTTCAAGGCCAGCCTGGGTGACAATGAATTCTAGGCCAGTCTGGGTTACAGAGTGAGACCTTGTCTTAAAATAAAAACAAAAGTAGAAAAAACTATCCTGGTAGCAGAGTGCACATCTGCATGAATTTTGTTGAAAGGAGGTCAGCTTCACATGGTGTGAATAAAGTTGTCCAGCTATATTTGAATGTTTCACACAAGTAGTTTAGAGGCTATAAAGGGATAGGAATATATTTCTGGATTATTTATGCTTCAATTTTTTTTTTCAGAAGCAATGACCAGAAAGTGAAGTAGAGAACGTGCTCCCTGTGGCTTGGCGTTTGAACGGGACCTAGTCTTCTCTAGCATGGTGGTGGCCATACCTCATTAAGAATGTCCGAGGCTCGCTTGGCCTTCTCCATCTCCAAGGACCCGAAGGGCACCCAACCACAGCCCTTCATCCAGCTGTTGTAGTCAGATTTGTATTCCACCTACAACAACAGAGGGTCACGTTTGTCTTCATTGTTACTATCACACCAACCGCGGGCATTTTACACAGTGTTGACAGATTTCTGAGCAGGCATGTTGCTCCCTCGGCACACGCACAGTTCTTTGGCGACAGTTTGGAACACTTGGAGTATTGCTTCCTAATCTCCATGTCCTCTGTTCCCCCCTTATGTTTAACTTAATGGAAGTGTGTAGAATTCTGATACTAACCCAGAAAATGCTCAATTCCAGGTTTCTGTTTCTAAGAATAAATGGAATGATTACATTGGGACCATTGGCTGTAGAGGTTTGCGCTCTGGGATACTAGTTCTTGTGTCTCTGTGGCCAAACAAGGCCTGAATTGATGGTCCCACTGAAGGTGAAGAATCTTGGTCATTTTCTAATAAGGTTTGAGGGTAGTATTTTCAAAGCCTTGGCACACATTGTCCTTCATGTACAGTGACCATCTTAGAAGGGTTTCTGCATCGGCCAACAAAACACTTGGAAACAGTTCTTTTTGTTCATTTGCTTAAGGAGACAGTTATTATGTGGAACTGATACTATGTGGGGACAATCACCCGATGCCATTAAGACAGCAAGCTCTTCTAGTCGTCTGACCACAGATGACACCTGAAATTTAACTCCAGAAACAAACTTAAAATTGTTGTTCTTTAGAATGGATTTTTTAAAAAACTGGAGTATAAAAAAAATCAAGAAATCAACCTTGCCTCTGAGGAACTTCTAATAGAGTTGTGTTGAAGATATATAGAAAAATTAAATAATTAAGAAATATGATCTTGCATACAGTGAACCTGCCATTGGTAGTGAAGGAGAGATTATATATATATATATATATATATATATATATATATATATATATATATATATATATATATATTACCCTTATTTATGTACCTAACAATATCAAACTATTACTCTGTATTTTGTATTTCTAATTGAAATTTCTGCCTGGAAACTGTCGGACTGCTTAGAAAACAGAATAAGTTAAAGTTGTACTCAAGTGTGCCGAGTTCATCCTGCTATCACGTTAAAGCCCCTCCCTCTTGTCTTGGGAAGGCAGACACTGGCATAAACTGCCTTAAGAAATGATTATGGCTGCTATCAAAGATCATATTGCAGATCCTGTTTACCAAGGAAGGAATGCTTAATTTGCTATCTGCAAGCATTTGTGTGTTTCAGTTTCTACTTGCAAATGTTTGTTCCTGCAGACCTGTCTAACTGTGATGGAAATTCCCGTTGGTGAGCACGGGACTCAGAGAGCAGCCTTGGATATCACACTGTTACCTGACCTATAAAAGCTGAACTTTACAAAGCATGAGCTTGGGTTTGTGCCTGGGTGAAATCAAACTGAGTTTCCCCTGTCTCTCCGACTGCTTGCTTGGTCCTGTGCTGGTTAATATTTCCATGACAGTAGGGATATAAATTATTCAGTCACTGGAAAAATAGTTTCTCGGAAAACTAAAAGTAAGACTGTCATATGACCTAATGATTTGAATTCTGAGGTATATACCCAAAAGAACTGAAATCAGATGTTGAAAGGACAATTGATTACTCATGATCATCTAAACAATTCACAGTTGCTAAAAGGTGGGGGTGATCCAAGCAATCACCAACGGAAATGGATACACAAGTTATAGCATACATTTATAAAGGAATATTACTCAGCTTTAAAAAAGAAAATTCGGACAAAAACTATAACAAGGGCAAACCCTGAGGGCACTACGCTAAGTGAAATAAATCAGTCTCCAGAGACAAATACTATATAATTCTACACATATGAGGTGTTTTCAATAGCAAAACTTAGAGCAGCAGTTGGTTTCTGGGGGCAGAAGAAGAGAGAATGGGGAAGCTATTGCTTAAGAGGCAGAGCACTTTTGCCCTTGAGACCTCGCACTGGCCCTCAGCATCCATTTAAATACTCAAAACAACTTTCGTTTTACTTCAGTTTAATAGTGGAGGACTCTTGGTTCAGCAAGGTTGGCAACTTTCCCAGAAGGAAACAGTAACAGCACACACCAGACACTGGTGTCCTGTCCTGAGGACATAGGCTCCTAAGAACTGCAGGGGCCGTTTCCCAGTACCTCCGTGCTTCCTCACAGACAGGCAGATGCTGATTCAGAGAGGACTACCAACCAGGCTTGGGCTAGATCCTGCCCTGGCTCACCTTCCAACAAGGGGAAGGGAAGGTCGATACTCACGTCACTCTGCAGTGCGTAAGCCTTCTTGGCGAGGTCCACATTGATACTGTCAGGCGGGTAGCTGTAGTTGTGCAAGACGTGTTTGTAGTCCACATCACTGACAAGCGCCTGAGATTTCTTAGCTTGGGTGACTTGGAGCATGTCAAGAGGGGCGGTGTAGATCGTTTTTGATTTTTCATAGTTTTTACGGTATTCACGCTGTAAGAAGGGACCATTTAGTACCACCCATCCTTAATGAATTCTCAGAAAAGCAGAGTAAGTATAACTTAGAGAAACAGACGGCAAACATTCGAGTAATTATTTTGCCCAAAATTTGTTCCTATGAATTATTTCATCAAATTCCTCTAGAAAAATCATACGTGGGCAGATCTCCCCAAATTTATTTTACTTTTACCTTCTGATATTTTAGACAGGGTCTTGCTTGTGTGGCTCGGGCTGGTCTGGTACTATCTGTGCAGCCCAGGCTGAAAACAACTTATGGCAGTCCCCCTGCCTCAGCCTCCCGAGTGCTGGGATTATAAGCACGAGCTACCACGCCAGCTTCCAAAGCTCTTCAGTCAGAGAATGGGTATCAATAAGCTTAGGGAACTTTATCTGCCTTCCTATATTTGTGGGTTGTTATTTTCAGGGCATGGGTTTATCAGTTATAAAATCCAAGCCCTGAATGATGAATGGAAAACTTGGAGACTCACTGCGGCAAGTGCAGGTTTAAAGCCTGTCCCATGGAAAGGAACTAAAGAGGGAATGCCGTGACAGCAGTTGAGGGGGGCATGATTGGCTGAATTGTTTAGACACTTGTGTTTATGTCCTCGGCAGCTGACACATATCAGTGTTTATAAAAAAAAAAAAACCTGTCAAAACACACCACAGAAATTGGTGTGCATTTGTGTTTATTGCTGAACTATTCACAATAGCCAGGAAATGCAATCGTCCTAGCTGCCCATCAGTAGACAGACACATAAAATGTGGTTCCTCTACACTCTGGAATTTTATGTAGCCATTGATAAAAGTGAAATCAGGACATCTGAAGAAAAGTGGATACAAATGGGAATTGTGATGTGAGACAAGGCAGACCAGAAAGACAAACTCCATGTTTGGTCTTCTATGACACCTAAATTTAGACTTGTGTATCCATGTGTGTGAGTGTGTTTATATATGTGTTGGTGTCCAGGTCACAAACTAGAAAGGGGTGAGAAAGAGGAAAAGCCCCTAAGATAGATGGGAAACGGAGAGGGTAATGGAATACAGATGATGAGAAAGCAGAGGCAGATGTGGTGATTTGAAAGAAAATGGCCCCCATAGGCCCACAGGGAGTGGCACTATTAGGAGATGTGGCCTTGTTGGAGGAAGTGTGTCACTAGACAGTAGGCTTTGAGGTCTCAAAAGCTCAAGCCAGTTCATTTCCTGCTGCCTGCCAATCTAGATACAGAACTCTCAGCTCCTTCTCTAGCGCCATGTCAGCCTGCATGCCACCATGAAGGTAATGGACTGAACCTCTGAACTGTAAACCAACCCTAATCAAATGTTTTCTAAGAGTTGTCGTGGTCATGGTGTCTCTTCACAGCAATAAAATCCTAACTAAGACAGGGAGACTAACCAGAAGAAGGAAGGGAGCAGGTAGGTGTGTGTGTGTGTGTGTGTGTGTGTGTGTGTGTGTGTGTGTGTGTGTCTGTCTGTCTGTCTGTCTGTCTGTCTGTGGGAGTGGGCAGGGGGGCAAACATGAAGGAAGGCAGTGGTGAGGTGACTTAAGGAGAACAAGTCTAATGCCATAAGTCATGTGTGTGAAGATGCCATGATGGACATGGCCAAATTGCTTTGTACGCTAACCTAAAAAAAAAAATCAATTTTAAAAGGTTGCCAAAGATGTAAATGGCTTTAAGAAAAAGCTTTCTTGCTATATACAGCTTAACATTAGCCTGGACATTGTGTGAGAACGACTCACTTATGATGTCTTTCAGTTACCAATGTCAGCCAATTGATAATAATTCATTGGTTTATTTTGTGCCTAGTGATCTAATGCTTTCAAGAACAGGATGAAAAACAAAGACTGCTATAGGTTTCTGGGCATTGTGTAGAGTTGGTTGTAGCTTCTCAACCTGAGAAGGCATACAGAATGGTGGAAAGGCAGTGGCTGTGCATGAGCACTGTGTGATGCTCACAATAATGATAAAGAAAGCACACCCAGATCATTGTGTGCACACATGGTTGAAACAAGCAAATGATACCCACGTCTTCCTTCTTCACCATGGAAACCAGTGTTTGAAAGCTGTGCCAAACACTGTAGCCGCTCTTAAAATATCTTCTAAGCAGTATGTACTGTAATTGGCAAGAGCAGATGTTTGCCTTTCTATAGTAAAAATCTTAACTAGAAAAGGACAAATTCACCTTTAGGGAATCCATGAACCTCTGAAATTCAGGAAATAGGTGTGATAAAGAAAATGCTTTATAAAGGTGGTCTATATTTTAAAAACCATATTTTTAAAAAGGGCAATCATCAATGGAATGTATTTCTTAGATGGAGGCCACTACCAATTATTAAAGTCAATAGAAAGCATTGATAGCGTTTTTATATTAGAAGTTCATTAGTTTCTTCTAAAGACAGTTTCAAAAATCAATTTAAAAGCTATTTCTCAATTAGATTAAAACATCTAGTGATCTTTTATAGGAGGTTCTGAGAACAAAAACCGACACTCTGTTAAATATTAATGCAGAGTCTTCCAAGTGGAACAGATGTCAAATACTGCCAATAATTTCTTTTTGGCACACAAGAGCCAGGGTACACGATACCTCTAAAGCTCTCAGCAGTTTCTTATGAACTTGAGAGCCAATGGGCACAAAACCCTCCAACTGAAATCCTTCTACACCCTGGCATGTGGTCAGTGAAACCATCTTGAAAATAGGGCAGACACTCACGTCACTCTGGTTTTTGGCTGTCTTCAGGGAGTGCAGCATCTTGGGGTCATCGTTGATGCTGAGGGCACCAATCATCTTGCCTTTGCTCTTCTCATAATCCTTCTTGTACATCACCTGCAAGGACACCGCACATGCTAACTGATCAGCAGGGACATCCCAGGCCAGCCGCCCAGCCCAGGGCCACACTCACATCGCTGGCATTCTTGCTGTTGGCTTTGGCTGCCAGCAGGGGGATGGCATCCACCTTGATGTCAAACTTCTTAGCTTTGCTCTTCTCCCAGTCTTGCTTGTAGACGTTCTGGGAAAGTTTCAGAAAAGAAATTATTTTTAAAAAGACATTGATAACAGGTTAATCCAGTGAATATAAAAAAAGTCAAGAGTTTTATCTGTAAACTTATTTCATCTATGAGTAATTGGTTAGCCAAACAGTAGTATAACTATTGATCTATTATATAGTTTCTTCTACACCACTAAAAATATTAATAGCATATTCTTTTTTAATTGTTTAAGAACCTTCTAAAGGGGCTGGAGAGATGGATCAGAGGTTAAGAGCACTGACTGCTCTTCCAGAAGTCCTGGGTTCAATTCCCAGCAACCACATGGTGGCTCACAACCATCTGTAATGAGATCTGGTGCCCTCTTCTGGTCTGCAGTCATACATGCTGTATATATAATAAATAAATAAATCTTTAAGAAAAGAGAACCTTCTAAAGACCCTTGTCCATACCACAAATAATTATATAATAGACAACAACTTAGAAAGGTAAAATGAGAAATTTATGTGGGAGAAATCTCAAAAACTCTAGAGATTATCAAACGGATAAATGAAAGAATGCTTGTGATAATAACAGAGGCTATGGAAATGATATCTGATAATGAAGTAGATCTCCAGAGCATGCAAGACCTAAAGTCCCCATTTCCAGTCATAACGATCTCCACAGCTAGCCGCACTGAGTCTATCTCTGTGTCTTCAGGCAGACTCACACTTTCTCTCTTTCCACACATGACGCAAGCATGTGGTATCTTACTCACATCGCTCAGGTTATAAGCATTGACTCTGTGCTGGATGAACTCTGGTGCATCTGCTGGCACGTGGCACTTGAATTTCTCACCTTCATGCTTTGCTTTGTAATTCAGCTGAGAGAGATGGGGAGAGGAGGGAGAAAGGGTGAATAGATGTTGCTGTGGGCTGACTGTGCTCCAAGCTTCATGCAGTTGAAACTTAATCCCTTGAAGTCACGTGGGTGGTATTTGACAGGAGGCCTCTGTCAGAGGTGACTGGTTCACAAGAGCTCTGCCCTCTTGGACTGATCCATCTGCAGGAGTGGCTTCATTGTACAAGTGAGTTCTGAGGAGGGCATGATGCTTGATCTCCACCTCCCTGAGCGATACCTGTACCATGCCATGATTCAACAGGAAGCCTTTGCCTGAGCTGGCACAAAGACCTTCTATCCCCCAGCCTTTGGAACTGTGCACTAAGTAAACCTCTTTTTGAGGGGTGAGGAGGTGGTTTTAGAAATAGCATCTTACCATGTAGCCCAGGCTGTCCTCAAACTCAAGATCCCCCTGCCTCCCAAGTGCCAGGGTTTCACTCAAGGGCCACATGTCTGCTAAACTTCTATTCTTTATAAATTACTTGGTTCCAGGTATTTTTTTATAGCACAGAAAATGGACACAGCAGATATTCAAACAGTTGAAAGTAGGAATTTCCTTGAATTTATGTAAGACAGTACTGGTATCCTTTTTAAGAAAAATGCTTCAAAGAGCTACTCAATCTTGTCAACGTCTCATTCCCTCTCTCAGAAGGATTATGGACAACTGGACTTCACTTTGACATTTCATAACTGCTACTGTACTATAGACACGTTAACACACTTCGTCAACACCACCGGAATGAACCTGGAGGGCATGAAAATGCAGTTATGAAATTCTGTAATCAGAGCAGTAACAGAACCAGCAATAACTCCCAGTAACGTCTTACGGCAGTTAGATAAAGTCCTGGCCATGCCATCCCCGCAGTAGGCTTTCCTCAACTACCCACCCACAGTGCTCTTCCAGCCGTTCTTCTTACTGCCACCCTCGCTTAGTTTTTTATTAAAGTCTAATTACACCATTTTCCCGCCATTCCGTTTCCTTCCTCCAACTCCTCCCACGCCCCCTTACTCCCTCTCAAATCCCTGGCCTCCTTCTCTTCAATTATTACTTTACATGCACGCATGCATGCATAAATATATAAATACTACCTGTTGAGTCCATTCAGTGCCGCTTGTATGTACATGATTATTTCAGGGCTGGCCACTGGTACTGGATAACCAACTAAGGGGCTCCTCCCTGTGGGAAGACTCTCTCTCCCACTCAGCATCCCTTAGTTGCCTGTAGTTTTTGGTCTGGGGCGGGGGCGCCCTGAGACTCTCCCTACACATTAGCATATCTGTTGGTATCATTGGTCAGGTCTTGTTGAGGTAGCCATACTGTTGAGGTATCGTGAGTGAAGCTTGCCTGTCATTTCTAGGAGACATAATCTCACAGCAGATTTCACAGTCCTTTGGCTCTTAACATCTTTCTATGAACTTCTTCCTTGACGTTTTCTGAGCCTTAGGTACAGTAGTTGTGTAGTAGAGATATCTATTGGCTATTTTTAATTTAAAACATTTTTAAATTACATTAAAAAAGTTTGTGTGTGTGTGTGTGTGTGTGTGTGTGTGTGTGTGCGCACACACGCGCGCACACGCACGCAACAAGTTTGACAAGTGACAAGAGGTCAGAGGACTATTTTTGAAGTCAGTTCTCTCCTTCTACTATGTAGAAGGAGATCAGGGATGATGAAACTCGGGGCATCAGAATTGGCGGCAGGCACCCACTGAGCCATCTCAGGGGCCCCCATATTTGAACTCTCTGCCTCCTCATTACTGCCTGGAGTAATGCTTTGTCCTAAGTGTACCTTTCTTTTTGTAAAGTCTTTGTGACCTTACCAGAACAGGAATGCTTCCCTTTTCACCTGTCAAACAATACCTCTGCTGCTACTGTTTTCTTAAGCGGCACCAAGTTCTAGTGTGCACGGGGCACATTTTAATAAGAAAGGCAATCCTATGAAAAAAATCGGTGAATTATTAAAAAACGTTAGTTACTGCGGTGCTTTGTAACAATCTGCTGGGGGCTACAACTCGATCTAGCAGCTTCATTTACGTTTTATTAAAGCAAAATCCAAAATGTGGCATTAATGGCTTGACAGATGAATCCTTGAAGACACTGAGACTTTCAGTAAGCCACCCCTGGGTCACCCCCTCCCACGTGAGTTAGGTCACTTACATCACTGAGCTGTTTGGTGTTGAGCTGGGCTTGTAACAGCACAGGAGTGTCGGTGACCGCTGTGAATCTGGTCTTATCAGGGTGCACTTTGTACGTATGCTGGAAGAGAAGACAGCTTCGCTGATACTTTATACTGTAATTTTCTATTCCTGTTCATCCTGCACCCATGCAGGCGAAGTTTACATCCAGAACTTTGCTCTCTGTAGTTCCGAAAAACTTATTCCATGCTAGGTCTTCTTCTCTGTTTCTCTTGCCCTTCTTTCATCCCTCACCCCTCCCAGTGTTCTGCTGTAGATGAGTCGTTTCTTTTACTAAAATATAATTGCATTATTTTCCTCCATTTCTTTCCCCTCCCCCACCTTTTCTCTCCTCTTCTGGTTTTTCTACACTTGATATTAGCCAAAAGGCTGAGAAATCATCAAGTTTTCTGCTGCATCTATGCTCAATCTTCCAAGCACTAGTATGCTGCTGTCCTGAAACTGTGTTCAGTCGGGGCTGTACTTTGAGCTACGAGTTCTACACATCCCTCCTCCTTCTTCCTCTTTGTACTCTCCCAGCTCCCCTCTGGCACATCCCAGTCACGTCTCCTCTCAATTTCCCTTTCTTTCTGGAAACTGTTCTTTCTGCTTCTCTGACCCCGATCTTGGCACGGCAGAACAGCCTTGACCACCACCACCACCACCCCGTCTCTTCACATCATTCCCTTATAGTAGATGACCTCTTCCTTGCTCCTGAGTTCTCCTTGTTCACTGCCTGTCTCTTCCACTCCAGTGGAACTTCCTGGAGAGCAGGTCACCTTGATTCCCTAGTCCCCAGCACCAAGGACAGTGCTTGGCTCATGCTAGCCACTGGTGTCACTTTTTGGGCAATAAACACCCTGATTATGACAAACCTGGATAGTCTCCTTTTGCCCTGAATTTATAGCTGTACAACCTAACAAAAATAAAGACATAAAACCTGAAAGAATCTCATAGCCAATGGACTTCTTCCTTGTGTTCTCCAATCCCACCGCAAAGCCAAATTTAAATAAAATATTGCTTCCTGAACACTAGGGGATAGCATTTAAACTCCTGTTCAGTATACCACTAGATGTCACAAGCATCCCACACCCAATCTGAAGAACTTAGGGCAGCTGACTTACATCTTTACACTGGTCCAACTTCTTGATAGCTTCATATTCTTGAGTTATAGTCTGAGGGAAATAGCATTTCCCTTTATCTTCTTCATATTCTGCTTTGTAACTCTTCTAAAATGCACAAGAATAAAATAAATCAGGATGGCTGTTGCTCCCAAACAATGTCACTGAAGGCCAGAGTAACTGCATCCAAACTTACATCACTGTTTTGAGCTGAAACTTTCATGCAATGTGTTTGGTACGGGTCCTCATAGCTGCCTACATAGTGACCCAAAATATTCTTTACGTATGAATCTTTATATTTAGCCTAATAAAGAAAACACAATACTTCATGTTAACAGTGATTTTTCAATGGGCAGGAAAGCCTTCCCACCCAAGAGGTGGGCATGGCCTTCCAAACCTCACTGAAGTTCTTCAGAAGGGTGTCGAGTTGATACTTAGGGGTCTCACAGTAATTCATACTCTTGGCCTTTGTCTTCTCATAGTTTTCCCTGTAGAGTCTCTGTCAAAGGAAAAAACAAAATTGAGCAAAGGAAAAAAAATGTATCTCACACACTAACAGCCCTCAGCATCATTGCCAGACTTGAAACAATGGGATGGGATTGGTATGTTTTCTTCCACCTTTTCCCACTATGAAGAAAGAGTACCCTTGAGGCTCACGTCTTGTATGATATCAGATGCTAATAATGGCAAGTGTTCCTAATACCTGTCTCAGTATTGCTCAGACTGAAAAAGAAAGCACGTGAATGCTGCCACTCAAGAGAGGGTCTGCCTTGAAATAACTGCCCCATTTGCATGCTCTTGAAGAACACGGATTACTTAAAAAGTTGGAGTAAAATAAGCCCCGAGGCCTAAGAAGGGCCTGAGGACACAAGCAGTCCCACAAAGGCCACCTGCTCACCACTTGATGCGAACACATTTCATCCTACCCCTGAAGGTCAGCTTTCCCAGCTAACCTTCCATTTCCTTTAAAGCGGCTGTCCTCGAATGAAGGCTTTTAAGGCTTTTAGTCCTTTAACGCGTGTGTCTGTCATATGTTTCTTCACACTCCCCTTTAATTCTCTCATATAGAAACCTCAAAATACACTCAGTAAAAGCAGGGGTACTTGTAAATGACATGAAATGCAAGAAGAATTTCTTTCTCATTAGGTATTACGAAGGCAGTTTCGGTAGATTTTTTTTTTTAAAGTAAGGATTAAAGTCTTCAAAATGAAACCAACATTTTATAAAATTCTTAAACTGAACTATCTTGCTTCTACATTCACGCTTCATCTGGTTTTTCTGTTTGGTCTCTCAGGTGGTTTCTCACTTCCTGCTTTTTGTTTTCTGCATATCTTTGCAAACACCTTAGTTCAGGGCATTGTGTGAGTGCACACCCACACTGATACTAGGAACACTGTGTATACCAATACATTTAGCCCACTTCTGGGAACTAAAGCAGTGTGTCTAGGGTTTGTTTTCTCCTTGTGAAACAAAGGCATGGAGGAGACCAAAGCAGCCGCCGTCAAGAGAAGAAAGACATCCCAAATGGTGCACCTCAGCTGCCCAGAGCCTCTCCACATTTAATTTGCCATGTGAATCTGAGATTTGAGTGGAGGCTGACATCCAACTGGAGGTTATGCTAATTAGTGGGGTACCCACATCAAAACAGAGTGGTTTGGCAGAGGCACTCACGTCACTCTGGTTTTTGGCTGTCTTCAGGGAGTGCAGCATCTTGGGGTCATCGTTGATGCTGAGGGCACCAATCATCTTGCCTTTGCTCTTCTCATAATCCTTCTTGTACATCACCTGCAAGGACACCGCACATGCTAACCGATCAGCAGGGACATCCCAGGCCAGCCGCCCAGCCCAGGGCCACACTCACATCGCTGGCATTCTTGCTGTTGGCTTTGGCTGCCAGCAGGGGGATGGCATCCACCTTGATGTCAAACTTCTTAGCTTTGCTCTTCTCCCAGTCTTGCTTGTAGACGTTCTGGGAAAGGAATTAGCAAAAGTGAAGACCCAGGCTGACTCATCATTTTATTCTCAACAGAAAACAAATGGGCCCTGCCCATGGTCTAGGAAATGGTGCATATTTAAGATAATTCTCTTTAAGATGGAGCTTCTGATTCTGAGGTTTCTTGTTCTGCATCAGAATCTCTCATCCAATTATCTCAATTCCAGGGGTCACGCTAATATCTGAGTTCTGACCTAAATAGTAGAGAGTGGTACAACATTCTGCAGTGAGCCTACTCTTGGTGGCTTTAGGTATCACTTTCCTTTGTCCTTTAGACCCACTGAGAGGTCATTTTCTGAATCACTCTACTGCCCACTGATGCTGGATAATTACAGTACTTGTTTTGGGAATCACTGAAGAAGAGGGCAATTTAACTTTTCTATAAAATTTAATTTGGAAAATTAAAGCTGGCAGTGGCCTTTTGCCTTTTAGATGCTCTGTGTATCATTAGCATAAGCTTTCTTACATATAGAAGTAACTCTAATTTATGTAAAAAGGGACACCGTAGGCCTGTGGAATAAAGGACAAAAGATCATATACTAGGAAAATTGAATTATGGCATAGTATACATAAATGCTGCTAACAGATCTACCATTAAGGTTTACAATGGAATCCACATGCATGGTGACATTTTAGAGGCTGGTTAGAAAATATTAGGGTTACTAACAACTGAATGACGCTACTTACAAAATGACTGCACAGAGGCAGCAGGGATCTACAAGGCCAGCTTAAAGGTAGAGGTAGAAACTCGACACAATGACACTGAAGCAGTCATTGAATTACAATGAAACAACTCAAAACTAGGTGCATGGCTGTCGCTGTGCCACCCACATGCTGCAGTCCATGAGGCACTTACGTCACTCAGGTTATAGGCATTGACTCTGTGCTGGATGAAGGCAGGCGCATCCGGAGGTATATGACACTTGAATTTCTCACTCTCGTGTTTGGCTTTGTAGTTTAGCTAAAGAGCAGGAAGCAGGGTACAGGGGCAGAGAGAGAGGATCATTAGGTCCAGAAGAAAAAGATTCACCAAATACTCCTTCAGACAGTTTGCGAAATAACTGACGAAGATCATGTGAGCAAGAGCGTAGGAAAGTCACTCCGCACTGCTGAACCTGGGTCCTGGACCCTGGTAGCTGTCATCATGTCCATCAAGGTCCACCATGTCCTCCACCACAAGGTGACAGAATGAGGTAGCTCTTCATACACATTCCTCTCCACATCTTTCACAACTGGCCCGTTTGGTTCAGACACTCTGTCCTGGCTTCCTTATCCTTGCTGATGTTACTTACTGGAGATTCCTTGCTAAGTGTCACCTTTCATATATCATGCTTACTGATACTGTAGTCCAACTGCCATTTTTGGCCATAAATACACTAGGGCCATTTTTTTTCTTTTCTTTTTCTTTTTTTTTATAATTTAATTTCAGCCACGGATTCCCTTGTTCTCCCACCTCCCCCCCCCCCCCCCCCCCCGCACCACCTTCCGCCCCATCCCACCCCCCATTCCCATCTCCTCCAGGGCAAAGACTCCCCTGAGGATTGAGTTCAGCCTGGTAGATTCAGTCCAGGCAGGTCCAGTCCCCTCCTCCCAGGCTGAGCCAAGTGTCACTAGGGCCATTTTTATTTTTATTTTTTTAGACCAATACAAGCTTGGAGGTCCATACTGAAAGCTCATACAATAATGCTTATCTCCAGGTTTTTATTTTTTAGAAAGCTATTTGGCAGAGAGAAGCCTGTATGTTACATATCTGGTCTGGGTCACAGACTGTATACTCGAAACACATCTCCTATCATGTTAATTTTCACACATCTACAAATCATGTAAGAGAAAGAGGCCCAGAAAGATTAAGTCATTTGAATACCTTGTCACAAGAAGCTGGGATGTGAGTCTAGTTTTGTCTAAATTTAGAATTTGTGTTCTTTTTAATACTTTAAGCTACACTGGTTTCCTTGGATGGACAATTTTACTAAGTGTTGTCTACTTGAAAAGATTCAGTATATCCAGATAGGAAAATATTTTAACTGATTACAAATATATAAACATCTACTAAAATGTAATAGTTTTCTAATAAATGCAATCAAATAAGAAGCTGGATTTTATGCACTGAGAAGGTAGTGGTAGAGCATTATTCCCAGCATGAACAAGGCTTGGGGTTTGATCCCAGAACTACAAAATGGAACAAATTGAACTTCTGCATAGATTTATGAAATGTCTCCCCACCCCCATAACTGCTTCCCCAGATAACTTAGAAGAACTTACATCGCTCAGCTGTTTGGAATTGACCTGAGCTTGCAACAGAACAGGAGAGTCGGTAACTTGAGTGAACTTGGTCTTATCTGGGTGGGCTTTGTAGGTGTGCTGTGAGGAAACAAAGGAGTTTGGTTTAGTGGTGTCTGTGAGGTCCAAGGGGGCCTATGAACCAAGAAAGAAGAACCTGTCCCACCCCACCCCAAAGAAACTGGTGGTTAAGCAAACATTTCTTGTGTTTGTTTTTAGCTAGATTGCAGTTTGTTTGAGAGATGCTCTTCTATGAATAGGAAGAATGACCCCTTGTCTTCAGATTCCTGAGAGCTCTTCACAGTAACGAGCTAGAATTAGCTCCTGAGACATGGGATGCCAGCAGAAAAAGAAGAATATCTTCTACGAAATAGATGCTGTTTTTTACGAGTGCCTCGCTCAAACATACTTGTAAAGTGGTCAACATTTTGAAAGGATCTTGACCTCCAGATGCCACAAAGGGCAGCAACATCTGGATCAATGTCCTTGAAGTAGGAAGGATCTGGTTTAAGGAGAAGGGACAGCTTTGTCACAACTTCACTCTGTGAACGTACATCTTTACACTGATCCAGTTTCTTGATTGCTTCATACTCCTGGGTGATGGTCTGGGGGAAGAAGCCTTTGCCTCTGTCCTCTTCATACTCTGCTTTGTAGTTTTTCTAGGAGGGGAAAATAATCAGATGTAAGGCCCCAATCATTGTTTTATGCCTTCAACCTACAACATCATATTTAGAAAGTAAAGACAATAGCCTTAGGACTTACGTCACTATTTTGGGCCGTCACTTTCATACAATGTGTGTGATACGGGTCCTCAAAGCTGCCTACGTAGTGTCCCAAAATATTCTTTAGGTAGGAATCTCTATATTTAGTCTGAAAGACAAAATGTACCTCATTTATTAATTGATCATCGGCTTATTAAATAAGAGAGCTTTTAAACAGAATGGGCGACAGTGTGGTCACTTACATCACTACTGAAATTCTGCAGTACGGAATCAAGCTGGAACTTGGGGGTCTCACAGTAATTTATGCTCTTGGCCTTTGTCTTCTCATAATTTTCCTTGTATAGTTTCTGCCAAAGGGGGGAAAATCAGTTAAAATAGATCCTGTCACTCCCACACTGATTATAACGCTCAGATTTTCCAACACCAAACAAAAGAAGAAGAAAAGATGCCACCTGTCAACTGCTTCAGAAACTGACAGTCAAACACTCCGTGTCATGGCATTGTTAGCAATGATTGTAAAAGGCGAGTTTTTAACATTTCAAAAACTTCAGAAGCCAACATGCTACCTCTAGCTGAGCCTTGGTAGCAGGTCCATGCCTCTGAGCTGGTCTCTCTCTCTCTCTCTCTCTCTCTCTCTCTCTCTCTCTCTCTCTCTCTGTCTGTCTCTGTCTCTGTCTCTCTCTGTCTCTCTCTCTCTCTCTTTCTCTCTAAGCACACTTACACTCTCACTGACTGCGCTCCAAGTACACAGAGGCTATGATAATGGCAGGCTATTTAGCTTTATTATTTTTCAAATAAACTTTCATAAAAAAGTAAGTTGAAAAAATACACAATTATGCTTAAAAAATAAGACCCATATGCGAACTTGAATTAGAACTAGAATAAGACCCATATGAACACACACGGGTCATCACTAGCTCTCCTTCACTGCTAGCATTTATATTTAGCCCTAAAACAACAAAAATCAGTCAATGATTGTTTCAACTGCATGGCCGAGACAGCAGACTGTCACCAATTTTTCATGTTGGGTTTTCAAAACGTCAATAATTCTATTCCTTTGTAAGACATTCCTGATTCTGGCAACAGTAGATTTGAGTCTAAGATGGTTTGTTTGATAAACATACCCTTCACTGGGAAAACAGAAGCATTTAGTGTTGAAGTTACAGCAGAGCAATTTGGAGAGATGAATTAAGCCCCTCTCCCTTGCCCTCCCACTCCTTAGAAACATGCACACATTCCCCACCATGCTGATGTGGTTCAAGGGTAGGGAAGCATTAACTGACCTAGTCAGAGAGCTATGTAAAATCTTTGAATCTTGGAAAAAGTTTAATGTAATCTGTCTGTCTAAAACCTCAAATCATCACACATTTAACCTGCGTGTTTGTTGCGTATGTGTGTATTTCCTGTGTTTGTTGTACATGTATATATATTTGTGTGTGTGTGTGTGTGTGTGTGTGTGTGTGTGTGTGTGTGTGTGTGTGTGTGTGTGTGTGTGTATTTAGTCAAATTGGTAAATTGATCTTGGACCTTTAGTCTTTTAATACAAGGCTCTGGCTTACTTTATCTATTTCAATTCCAGTAGCTTACTTGGGGTCTTTTTTTTTTAAAGCATCAAGTGCTTTATTTTTTTTTAAAGATTTATTTATTTATTTATTTATTTATTTATTTATTTATTTATTTATTTATTTTTTGGTTTTCAAGACAGGGTTTCTCTGTGTAGTTTTGCGCCTTTCCTGGAACTCACTTTGTAGACCAGGCTGGCCTCGAACTCACAGAGATCCACCTGCCTCTGCCTCCCGAGTGCTGGGATTAAAGGCGTGCGCCACCACCGCCCGGCAAGATTTATTTATTTATTATGTATACAATGTTCTGCCTGCATGTATGCCTGCACACCAGAAGAGGGCACTAGATCTCATTACAGATGGTGTGAGCCACCACCATGTGGTTGCTGGGAATTGAACTCAGGACCTCTGAAAGAGAAGCCAGTACTCTTAACCTCTGAGCCATCTCTCCAGTCCCTTACTCAGGCTCTTAACAATTCTCCAGGTAGAAGCAGGCAGGGAACATGTCAGGAGGCATTTTCTGAGTTCAGTGTCTGCAGATGATAGTTTCAGGTGGTAGCTCTGTTTTTGAAAGTCTCCTTTTGCGTGTTCAGAAACCCAGCACAATGTGTTCCATGCCCACAAGGAAGCCCAGATTCTGGAATCTTCTAAGCAGATGAGGACTTCCCTGCCCTTTGAACTCATTCCACTGGCTGCAGACAGTAAGGCATGTTATGTTTAGAGACACTTAGCCTTCTACGGCTAGTCAACTCTGAGTGACTCCTCCTCCATAACATTAAAACATTAGCAAAGCTATACAGAAATACAGGTATCACACAAGGAGGAAGATTCCATCTCTCGCAAGGTTAAGGTTTAAAAACATTTGTGAAGACAGTTGACTTACATCGCTGAGGACGTTTCCTGCTGCCTTCAGCTGCCTGAGCAGTGGGTTCTCTGAAGCAGGAAGTACATTATAGTCAGCTTTCGCTTTATTCTTCTCGTAGTCTTCTTTGTATTTTACCTGTGGGATGAAATAAAATAATAAAGTAACTCCACGGGTTATTTTTGTCCTTTTCCCCATTATAGCGATTATGACATGATTCCACAAATCAATTTCCTCTTTAGAAAAACGGCAGCTTGACATTTTATCACCACAATACCCATAGTAAGTCCTAGCAGCAGTACAGAAACTGCATGAATTTCCAGGAACCTTTTTCTTTTCATTCATTTTATTCATTCAAAAATATCAGAGGGAGTTGATTATGTGCCTGGCTTTGGGAAAGACACAAAAAAGAACAACATATGGTCTCTGTCCTCGGAAGGAGAAAGACACATAAATATTGGGGGAAAAAGAGAGACACAAATTGTGACAGCACATCGTGCCCCAGATGTCTGCTCCTGTAGAGCCTTCCCTCAGCTTCTCACTTCCAGCTGCCATCTGCCTGTACATCCTAAAGACAAGACTCTAGGAGCATCACCAACTCCGCGTTTATGCCTTTTCTAGAGCCATGTTTGAGCGAGCACGGATTTCATATACAGGCAGGAGAAAAATGAGTCAGTGGGATGAATGGTGGAAACCTCAGCTTTCCTCTCTCTTCCCGCCTTGTACTTTAAATTCCAACCACGGCAGGAGCTGTACGTTTGGGGGTGGGGAAATCAAAAACTCTGATAAGGAATATGTCCACCGTGAGCAGAACAGCATGGTCTTGAGTCAGACCATGATCTCTAGTCTGACTTGTATTTGGGAAGTGTAACCACTGAAGTCTGAGGGATCCTAAATAATTCACTGCCTCTACTAGCTTTACAAAACAAGGCCAATCCACTTAGTAGACAATGACAGGTGATGCCGTACAACTGAAACCCAGATGTGTCAACCCTACTGCCTACCCAGAGTACCACAGGGGCAACTCCACAGGCTCTATACGCATGGGAGACCTGCACAACCTTTCTACCTCATGGAATTATAAACTCCCTCGAAAACCAGAACTGAGCAGAAAGGACAGTCCCCAATCCTACCATGCCACCTGCCTCTGTCGTATGGTAGAACTGTTAGGGTTTATGACAATGTCATCCCTCCTCTTACAGACCAGATCTCCCCTCCTTCAAGGGCATCAACCCAGCAGTTTTCTCTCAGCCTCAGCTCAGTGTTACCTCTCTATTGGATTTTCCCATCAGTATAGCAGCACAGCATTGTCTGTTCTATCTTAAAACATTCCTTATCACAGTCTTTCCCACCAGCTACCATCTCTTTTCCTTTGGGAAAATTATTGAAAGAGCTTAGTATACTCTGAGCTCCAGTGGTTTCTTCTCTATTATTCAGTCATAAGCCCTCTCTAAGCAAACTCAACCAACTTGTTCTTTGGGCTGTCAGTGACTCTCCAGGTAGAAACACTTGTGACAAGTGATAACGCCATTCTCCCCTTTCACCTGCTCTACTACACACTCCTGCTACCTCTCAACTGTGCTCCCGTCTCACCTGGGAGCATGTCAGGGTTCAGTCGGTGGAGATGTCCACCCACTCTACCTTTGTGCTGTCCAGTCTCATGACATTACTTTCCACACACTTATGTCCCCCAATTTTATATAAAATTCCTGCAGACATTTTTTGAACCTCCAGACTCATAAATCAACCCAACTTGTTATTTCCACCTGAGCATCTAAAAAGTATCTGAAACCTAACATGTTTGAAGATGAACTCCTGTTTCAAGCCCCTAAGAATCACTTTCTCTTTCGGTAATCTTCCCTGTATCCTTCAAGGGAAATCCTATCCAACTGGCTGCTTAGACTGAAAGCTTTTTCTCATATCTCATATCCAATCCTTCACCAAATCGAGTGTGCTCCACTTCCTAAATATTTCTCATTCCTTGCCCTGCTGGTAACCTGGTCCAAAACACCACTGTCTTACACTTTCTAAGTGATGGAGTCCTATTTCCTCTCCTCTGGCAGAACCAGGGCTCTGGGAAAGGCCAGGATCCAACAAATTTACTTGACCTTGAAGTTTATGCTTTTTATAAAAACCATACCACTTTGAAATGTCAAAGCATAACCCGTTTATCAAAGTCACTCTACAGGGCATATGAAGATGTCCATGGACTTCTAGTCTTATTTGTGACTAGGTTTTTCATCCATCAGTAAGAACACAAGACTAGTGACAGTATTGACTGTGAAGCATGTGGCTTCATATAAAGCTGCCAATTTTTTTTTCCGATGGAAGTTCTGCTAGCTGAGATGATTACTGTCATGCTTCTGGCCAGCAAACAGCCCTTCACTCCATGAAATAATGAAAATGGTGATTAGGTGCTCCTATTGTAATTCCAAGATAACTTTTAAAAACTGTTTTTAGGCATTCTACTTCCCACTGGTCTCAACTTCAGTAATTTCCCTAAGAATCTACCCACCACCTTTTTTTTCATTAGATATGAGAGCCAGAGTTAGGAGAAGTTCACCCCACTACAGACACGAAGAAATGGGAAAAGGTCTTCATTTATACCTTGCTAGCTGCAACTCCAGCCTGTTTATTCATTTTATACTCAGGTGTTTCCGTCTGCATGAAGTAGATCTGGTCTTTTATGTTCTCGAAGTCTTCCTGATACTTCCTCTGTGAGATAGTGAAGACACCAGAGAAGAGCTGTGGAGACAAGCTTCCAGGACAGAGGGTACTGGGCAGAACTCCTCACGTCTACACCCCACCCCTTGGTTGAGGCCGGTCAGGTTGCAATTGGAGAATGTGGTGGCATTGCCAAAATGCTTATCAGCTTAACAGAGATCTGGACACTTAGAACAGGCCAGGAGAACAACCGGAAAGGCACAGCCTTTCGGGCCACCGAGAAAGAGCTCTGGAGAGCCAGAGCACAAGAATGGAAAAGAATTAGATTTCTGTTTCCCAGTGAAAAGAAATTAAATCAATCAGTGCTTTAAATGTACAATTTTGTTCAGCAGTCAAAGAATACAACTAAAAAGAGCCTCTTAAAACTCACGGTAATTGCACTTTGTAATTAGTAAGAGGGTCTCACCAGGTTATTCCTATGAAAATTGAGGTAGAAATCATGGAACTCAGTCAAAACAGTATCTAGCATTCTAGAATTCCTTGAGATGTTGCAAGCAGTTGGAAGTTGTCAAAGAAAGGGGTCCCCTCCCAGGACATCTGGCCCTTGCTCCCTACTTACTGAGCTGAGATTATCAGCGTTCATTCTGGCTGTTGCAATCTCAAAGCAGGGTGTCTCACTCCATTTTCCTTTGACTTTCTTTTCATAGTCTTCTTTATATTTTTGCTGGGGGCAGAAAGAAAAGAAATTAAACGAGAACAAAATTCAAGAGTTGACAAATAGGAATTGAGCAATAGTATGATATTAAATATCTTCACCAGGTTCATGTTAGGTCCTCAAAATTATCTCCAAGAAATCTTGCAGTGTAGTTACCTTACCCAGCAAAAAAAGCTGACTTAAGGGGAATAAATAAAGAAAGACAAGGAGAAGACTATCTCTCCTTGCTGATTCTAGGGACTCAGAATCTAACCCAAAATGTGGTGTGTAGAAGTTACCTCATAACTGACCCAAGGTATGTTGTTGTGAACTATCTTGGCCCATGTGTTCTTGGAACAGAATTAACCTAGCCTATCCCAGATCTGGGCCCATGCAGCAAAGCCAGGGCAGGGTTAGAGCAATTCTCCTCCTTGGCTCATAGCGCTATGCTAAAGACATCATCACTGACTCTCAAGTGGCCTGTATGCACCTCTACCTTCGCCACACCCTTCATGGAAATGTAAAGCCCTTCTCTGTTATACCATTAGCTCTCATGTATAGAACTAAAGTGACAGAGTAAAAGGAAGTACAGCTTTCCCCTAATGTCCTATTTTCTGTTTTCACAATGGTTAATGTGCTAATTATTAGCAGCAGTTTTTATAGCTCTCCATTTTAGATCTCTGGACCTTTAGTGCCCAAGATTGGACAGTGTCATTACCAAAGGTTTGACTTAGTGCATTAACACTTCAAGTCTCTCAACCCCAAGGACTGCAGTATTCTATACAGAACACTACTAGAAAGATGGAACAAGATCAGATGCTAAAGATGCTTTATGTATCTACAGCACTAAATAAATGTATGGTGTAGTAATTATAATAATAACAACTATTATCATAAAGAAACTAGAGAAAAATTGTATGTGTAACAAGAGAGAGGCAGACAGACAGAAGGAGAAACTGAATTCTGCTGAGACTCAGATCTGCCTTGTATACTGAGGAGGCAGACGCAGGAGGATCTTGAGATTGAGCCATCCTGGGCTACCTGGAAAGATCCTACCTCAACAGACAAAACAGAACAACAAAATCTGAATTGGACTACTAATTTAGCTACCCTCCTGTGGTGGTTTTCAATGAAAATGGCCCCCGGAGGCTCATAGGGAGTGGCACTATTAGGAGGTGTGGCCTTGTTGGAGGAAGTGTGTCACTGGGGGCAGGCTTTGAGGTTTTAGGTATTCAAGCTAGGCCCAGTGTCACTCTCTCTTCCAGCTGCCTGCCAATCCAGATGTAGAACTTACAGCTACCTCTCCAGCACCATATCTGTCTGCATGTCACCATGCTTCCCATCATGATGATAATGGACTAAATCTCTGAAACTATAAGCCAGCCCCAATTAAATGTTTTCTTTATTAAGAATTGCCATAGTAATAGTATCCCTTCACAGGAATAGAAATCCTAACTAAGACACATCCTCTGTTGAATACCTCCCCAATACAAAACTGAAATGAACTGACTTGGGTACTATGGAATAATCCTCTTTATACTATAAAGATTTGTCACTTGGATTGGTTTAATAAAAAGCTGACTGGCCGATAGACAGGCAGGAAGTATAGGCAGGATGACCAAACTAAGGATGCTGGGATGAAGAAGGGCAGAGTCAAAGGAGTCACCGACAGACACAAAGAGAGCAAGATGGGCATGCCATACTGAGAAAAGGTAACATGCCATGTGGCAAAGCATAGATAAGAAATATGGGTTAATTTAAGTGTAAGAGCTAGCTAGTAACAAGCCTGAGTTACCAACCAAGCATTTATAATTAATATTTAATCTTTTTGACAGTTACTTGGGAGCAGCTTACAGGACAAAAACTTCCACTTCCACTTGGGGACTTGTCAAGATTGCCTGTAGAAGTACTTCTAATCTTTTGGGGGGGATAGGTGAGTTTGATAAACGAATAAAGTACCCATAAACATTAAAGCTTCAGAAGTTCAATTTGGACATGGTGGTAGATAGCCTGTAAAAAAGGCACTTTGGAAGACTGAGGCAAGAGAACCTTGTCAAAACCAGCCTGGGTTTCATAGTAAGATTCTGTCTCAAAAAAAAAAAAAAACAAACCAAACCAAACCAAACAATAAAAATATCTAAAAATAAAAAGCGAAGAACAAAGCAGTGTGTCAGAAGTTCTTGATGCGCCCTCATCTCAGCTTTCAGTCTCCCAGCATCTAAGTCTTCATGGGGTTCTGTGCCTCCACGCAGAGAAACCCAGGGAGCTCCGGACTTTGGGCCAAGGAACTAAACTTGGCGCATCTCAAAGCCAAGATACAGAGATCTTTGTTGTAATATCAAGTTGAAAGGCAGCAGATACTCTTACTGGCCAACCCTTGTGTGTGTGGCTTTACTAAGGAGACTGGGTAAGTGTGTAAGTCTCACAACAATGGTAGACACGGGTTTTTAAGAAGATAGTTGGAGAAGAGCCGAGTACAGAACCACCCAGATGCCTCATCCCAAGTCCTTCCTCCCTTCTGACCCTCCAGGAATAAAAGTTTGCTATTTCCTCCTGCAACAGGTCTGGCTGGGGACTGATCACTCACAGTGATCTACTCCCAAGTCCTCCTATGTTGGTACGGGGTTCCACTGCATGGGAGGAGAGGTGGCTGGCTAACTGCTGAGGAGGGTACCCTTGTTCCCCTGTATGCACAGGTAGCAAGGGGGTTAAAGGGACAGGTTTCTAACTAGGAGAGTGGAGGAAAAGGCAGGCAGTGTCCATGTGGGAAGACTCCCCCATATCAAGAGTTCAACATCCAACTTTCTGTCTGATCCTGAAGCTTTCTCCTTAAACTTCCCTCCTACTCTGCTGCACCCGGAGTTGATCAATGACAGCCTGGAGGAAAGATCTGACGTAACTTTCCCTGGAACTTTCACTTAACAGAGAAAAGTATATTGGGTCAGGTCCGAGCTCTGGACAGACTTTGTCGGGGGAGGTGACCACATGCCAGTAGGCACAGCGGTTGCTTCCCTGAACCGTAGGCCCTCCTAACCACCCATCAGCTGAGGGCACGGGGCTACAAATTAGGCTCCCTAGTGTCTTGCTTAAACTCATGACTTAATTTTCCACTGTCTAGATCGGCACCTGCAGTTTTTATGTGGTTATCAAATGGGAAGAAAATGAACTGAGTTAATCACATTTCTTCTTTTCTGAGGAGCTCAACACTGAGCCACCTGCCAGCTCCGTTCACAGCGAAGTTATCTTTCAGAGTGTGTGGGGCATCGTGACTGGGGTTTTTATTGGCCACAGTTGGTCTAGAGTTGCTTTCAAGACTTGATTAAGTGCCTCACGGTGAAATCCACAGGACTCTCCCTAATTCTATGCAATAGAAGATTTCAGAAGATCAGGGCTCCATGCTCTCTAACAATGTGTCACTGCAAGACATACTTTTTTAAGCATTCTAGATTCCACTGGAAATTACTGGAGGGAAGCAAAAAGGCACAGAGAAACCAAAGAGACTTTCCAGTGTGTGTGCAGAATCCACTTTCGGATCATGGTGAGCCTGTTCCCTCACCTAGACTATCTCTTAGAAGAGCAACTCTCCTAGTCCATCTCAGTTAGAGTCACAAAGCACGCCTGAGTCTGGAAAGGGTGCTGACATGAAGCTCGGGATTTTGGCAAAGACAAAGGCAAGAAAATGTATTCTGAAAAGGCTAGTATGAGAATGTAATGTCAACACAACCATTGCCAAACATGTGATCTTTACCAGCTGAACAGGAAGCTGTAAGACAAACACCGGACATGGAAGACACAGTTGGCAAGGCTATGTCAAGAGTTTAAATGTCTGAAAGTGAGACAATGAAGGAGGCATTTCTAACCTCTTTGGGGTGGGGAAAAGAGGATATGGTGATGATGATGGATGATGCAGATCCAAGTAGCTTGACGTGGGACTGGGCTGGGGTGGGGGAAGATTTGAGGAGGAGGGGAGCACCACAGAGAAGTTGCCCTTGGCTGTCTGGGCCTCTGTGGTTGGATGCCTGGTTGCTGGATGGATTGGCTACCATGCACAATGCTTCTCTCCAGATAGGCTGGTATTTTTGATGCACAATAGACACTGAGAACTTGGAATCTGGGTAAGACTAGGATAAATTATGTCACCGTGGCCAAATTCAGTGATCTTCAACTACAGCCACTCTCCCTCAGCTCATATTATTATACAAGGTCAAAAACAGGTTGGCAAATCTTTCCACATATCCAACAGTGTGTTACCCTATCTAACCAGTGTGCAGTCCAACATACCTAACATGAAAACTATTCCAGAAGCCATATTTCTTAAGGTGCAAAGGGACAGGTGGGAAGTTAACTTGAATATATTTTACTTAACCCAGTAGACTCAAAGCACTACCATTCTAACATGCAATTGGCATAAAAATGATGAGCTATTTTATATTCTTTTTCTTTTCATAGTAAGCATTTAAAATCCACTCTATGGATTCTCATGTGTAAGACTCTCAGGCTTTGGGAAATGGATACATGTATGCCCCCCTTCCAATTCATATGCAGAATCCTTAGCTCCTAAAGTGATGGCACTTCCTTTTGACTTTCCATTTTCTGGGACTTTGAGAAGCCAAAGCCTTCTGTTTAAGATACTCTACATATGATATCTTGTTGTAGGAGTCCAAATTCACTAAGACTCTCATTTGAAGTGCTTGGCTGTCAGGTTTGTCTAAGGGCTACACTAGGAAACACAACTTGAGTTTCACCTTCAAGTCTAAATCGTTGGGAGGAGTGACCACAGAGAAGTTTGACATTTAAAAATCACTTTCAGATCTCCACACTGCATGCTCAAATGAGAGAAAAAAGAGCTCTATCTGAGTTGAGACATTCTTTAAATAAAAATCAAAAATAGATTCATTTTAAATGACCCCTTAAACACAACAACTTCTCCCAGAGTTAAACTATCTTTCTGTTCCATCCCCACCCCCACCCCCGCTGTGAACACACCCAGTAGCCATTCCATTAGGCACAGTCCTCAGTTAATCGCTGGCCAGCCCTGGAGGAAAGAGTAGGTCGCTAGTATTCTCATTAATTGTACTATTCTTACCCAGCCCCTGGGTTTTACATGAAGTATTCTGCAGAATGAGAAGCTGGAAACACTGCAGAACAGATCTCATCATTTATATCTTTCCTTCCTTCTCCTCTATTAAAGAGCCCAACTCTACCAAAAAAAACAAAAAAAAAAAAAACAAAAAAATAAGAACCCTGAAGTTCAGTCAAAATTGAAGCAGAAGACCAAACTGAGTCTTGACTTTAAGGGGGGTGGGAGTGAGGGTGTGGAGGAAAAAAAAGCAGCCAGTCCCAGAGAAAGCTCCCTGACTGGACTGATTTACACAGGATTTAGCTCGCCCTGCATACCAGTCAAACACTTGTCTCTCTGCATTCCTTGCCACAGCTGCATCCTTCTGAGCTACTTTATTTGGCTAAATATAGGCAAAACAAGCAGCTTGCTGGGGCTTCAAAGCTCTGAAGTGCTGGCCCCACCGCTGCCCTGTCTGTGTCTGAGCGCACACTCACAGTCTCCTGTGTTCACAACTGACTGAGAGTGTGAGGGTAGAAACTGCACAGGGCCTCTCCCCACCCCACGAGTTCAACCGCAGCCTCCACAGAAGGGTAGAGTTAGTCCGTGACCTAAGAGTCTGTTGCAGAAATTAAAATGTCAAGTGGCACTAAGCCATAAGCTCTCTTATCAAGAGGTGACTGTGACATTTAAAACTCAATTGAGTCATCAAGTTGCCTGACCACTGACATCATTTATGCTGTTGGCACATGTGCTGTTTTTGGTATAAAAGGTTTCTTTTTGATGGGGTGGTGGTGCATATGCAAAAATACTGCTGGTGTTTGAGTTTCTTTTTCAAGTTCACCATCAGTTTCTCTCCCAAATGGCTGGAAAAAAAAACAAAAACAAAAACAAAAAAAAAAAACGAGTAGGTTTCCTCTATGCACGTACCTTGCTCACTTGGTTGGTTACTTTCTTGGCAAATTCTACATCAGGAGGATCAGGCAGGGATGTGAACTGAGTTTGCTGTTCAGTGAGTCCTTTTTTGTAGGCAATCTGATAAAAATAAAAGGCAGGAATGTCCATAAGTATTTGAAAAGGAACCCCATTTTTCATGTTCCACTCATTTGTCGGCACATTTTAACAATGGCGGTGTTTTCTCTCCCAGTCTTTAATGGTCCTGCACTGTCTATCCATGACTGTCTTTGGTTTGTGTGCCCTGCCTCTTGGTCCTAGACATGTTTCTTCGCATCTGTCTTCACGCCATCCTTGCTAATGTCAAGTTTTCCTTTCTCTAGCATCCTCAACTCTCAACCTTGTCTTTCCCTCATATCTACTTAACAAGCTCCACTTCTGGACCAACTTAACTTCATATTATTTTATTCCTTTGCCTGGGGTGCTGAGTGGTTCAGAGGAAAATCACACACACACTCACTGATGGGACAGTGCTGACCTTGCCAGTGGGGTTAAGAAGGACATATGAACAAGGTTCATGGGAGGAAGTCTTCAAGCCAAAACACCCAGCTGGAACTCTATAGGTCATCCATCCAGTTTTCTGCTCTGTGAACTGTGACCTCCCTGGGGCTGTGTGTCTAACACTCTATGACTTTTTGATGTCCAATGGCCACTTTGTTTTCAGTGAAACTTGAACGTCCCATGATGTGTCCCGGTTCCCGGAAGCAGGTCCCAACTCCAACACTTCTGTAAGTCCTCAGTCAACTCTATCCTACTCTGATTTTCTCTTTCGTAGAGAAAAGAGGGGGCTTTCCACTTAAAATGTACCTGTCCTTCTGCTCTGGCTCCAGGAGACAGCAGTACTCACAGGGCACGGCTCCTGAGCTCTCCGCCGCTCCCTCATTTACCTTTTGAACCAAGCTCCAGCCCTTGTCCCTGCTCTGTGTCCCAGCTTCAATCTCTCCCCCTTCATGACCTCCTTCCTTCCAGTGTGTAAGAGCTTCCACCATCTTAAAAGAAGTCTGGTATGCATAAATCACAGACTCCCTTCACCTCTCTTTCCTTTCTTCCTGCCTTCCTGAATCTTCTAACTAGAGGGAGGGGTAGGTGACTGACTCCAGCCGAAGTCTGAACTAGGAGGTCATCTTCCCAACTCTTCTATCACAAAATACCTTTCCTTCAACAGGACAGCATTCTTCTTTATAGTAAAAAGGAATTGGTTCATTTCAAGACCACAATCATATTATACTTAACCAGGTCTAAGTACGTCTCCTAATAATATTGATCTAGTGTGTGTAACGTCTCCTAATAATATTGATCTAGTGTGTGTAACGAAAGCTTTCATGAAAATGATCAAATTAACTGGGATATGAAAGACATTTTTAAAAAAGCATATAATGCATATGAATTCCCCTGCTTAATTTGAGTGCATAAAAGCTTTATTTTAGGTAAAGAGCAAGTGGGATTTTCCATGACTTAGGGAAAGTCCTTATGGAGAAAGATGCACTCAAACAGGAGAAATGCTTATTAAGTATGACAAGATGTCAAAAAGTTTCTGAGAAATCAGATCACCAAGTCCTTGTTTTTTAGGAACCATGCTCAGATTTCTGTCTAGTTAGAATTCTGCACTCCAGATCAGTTTAAAGGCATTGTTAGTCTCTGCAAACTGTTTGTCTGTATTTAAATAACAGGAAAACATGGTAAATAGTATTTAGAGAGATGCAGAAATAAGGTACAGAGAGAACAGTTGACTCTAACAGAAGTCCCTGGCTTGAAGGCCATGTGCCCACACCATGGCATGTTCTGTGGACAACAGCTTGTCCTGGTCTCTGAGCTACTGACTGTAAAAGCTCATGTTGCTAACAATAGTATTAATAGCCACAGTAGTAACGTGATACTCGTGCATACTTGGTCAGCAGCAAAAATAAAAGCTCTTCCCTAACTGCCAAGCTTTGCGAAGTTAAGAGTGGAGATTTTACTTCTTTGTTGTAAGTTTCCTTGTGTTTATTATTGTGATATAAAAGCATAGCCAACTTTAAGTGGTATGGAGACAATTCTTACTCCTTGTTTATGGATGGAGGGAGGTGTGTCTTCTTGGACACCTCTCCCTAGGCCAACATGACATGGCATTTCCAGATTCTGTTTCAGCTTCTCTGTTCCCTCATCTGTGCTGGCTCCTTTCAGCTGAGTGTCCTCCAGGACTCTGCCCTTGACCACACACTCTTCCCTTTCCCTCAGTTCTTGTCTTCAGCTATCACATTTATTAGGATGACTTTTAAACATTAAGTTCCATCCTTATCACACAACCATGAGGCTCTCATACCCTCAATCTCTACTTTATCCATAGAATATCTTGGTCCAAATGTTTTCCCTGTTATTTCAGGTCTGTTTCTTTCTCCACGTCGCATACATTTAAGCCCCCAGACCACCTGTGTGTGGTAATAAACGTTATCACTCCTTTCTTTCCTTTGTCTTCAATGTTCAACGTCATTAACACTTAATGTTCACTACCATGAGATTCCTTTCTTTTCTTTGCTCCATCTATGCTGCTAAATTAGACTCTACGAATATTCACGATTTCTAATTTTTCCTTGATGCAATTCACCATACTGAGTTTCCCCAGATTGTCTTCCTCAAGTGTATCTCGTGCTGACTTAATGCCCAAACTTTTATGTCAGGTTGATTCTTAAGGCCCCGCTTCTAGCAATTTAATAAGCACCCTGAAAATGAACCACCCACTTTCATTGTTCACTAACACCCCAGACTCATGTCACCCCTTCCTTTTCACCAGGTGTTCCTGCACCAGAAATGTGGTTTTTCATCATGGCCCAGCTTTCTATCATTTCTTTCTTTCCTTCTTTCTTTCTTTCTTTCTTTCTTTCTTTCTTTCTTTCTTTCTTTCTTTCTTTCTCTCTCTCTCTCTCTTTCTTTCTTTCTCTCTCTCTCTTTCTCTCTCTCTTTCTTTCTTTCTTTCTTTCTTTCTTTCTTTCTTTCTTTCTTTCTTTCTTTCTTTTGTTTTTTAAGACAGGGTTTCTCTGAGTAGCTTTGGCACCTTTCCTGGAACGCACTCTGTAGCCCAGGATGGCCTCGAACTCACAGAGATCCGCCTGCCTCTGTCTCCTGAGTGCTGGGATTAAAGGCATGCACCACCACTGCCCAACTTCTATCATTTCTTATATGTGTCTTTTCTCATAGCAATAGCTAAACAATTCTGTTTCTTTTTAATTTTGTTTGAAATATAACACTATCATCCTGCCAGTATGATAATATACTTTCAAGGGAAAAGATGAAACTTTCATATCCTGCTAGATATTCATATATAATAAACTTTCAATAAGTAGCTATTTATTACTTGGCCTCTTCATAAGGTACCACCAGGCTCTCTTAGGTTTCCATAGTCCCCAAGCAGAGGAGAGAAACATCCATTCATACTTGGACTGTGGGACAGAGCTAAATAACACTAAGTGACAACATTTGATTAGTAAATTTGCAAAGGGAGGGATGTGATTCCAATGGCTGTTTTTAAAAAATGCCACTCCATTACCACAACACAACTTTAGCACTAGAGCCAAGGAGGAAAATGATACATGGTTTGGTGGGAAGAACATCAGTTTTGGAATTTAAGTCTAGATTCTGCCATTACTGATGCGAACTTAGGTTCCTTACATAAAGAAAGAAGGGATTGCGCTAAATGAGCTCTAATACGAAGTGTAAACTGTAGCTAATATAAACATATATAATAGATTTTGGCTCTGGATGTGGTCTCTGTAATAATATTGGATCGTTGTTAAGGACCTAATGACCTGGTCCCAGCTTTCCTGACCCCATATCCAGTTGGTATCAAGTATATTCCACTTACATCACTAAGTGCTTTCTGGGCCTGGGCGACCCTCCTCAGTTCTGGACTGTCATTGTAGGGATAAAACAACCCTTTGTCTGCTTCCCAGTCTTCAGTGTACAGTTTCTAAGTCAGAAAAGAGCAAAAACGGCAGTGAGAAAACAAGCTATCCTCATAGTAAGTATATAATTTGAGTTTTTTTGATGACACGAGGCGCCAAGGGCAAGGTGCAAGCCAATGTCAGTGAAATTCACAGACAACCTCCCCCTTTCCATCCAATCCATGTTACGTTTGTATTTTCCCCAATTTCTGTCATAAAATAAACTTCTGATTAGAGTGATAGCTAGGGGTGTCCAAAGCATAACTGACATTAAAAAAAAAAATACAGCTTTGTCAATGTCCTCATCCGTCCTCTGGAGTGTCTTAACTCTCTCCATGTTATGCTCCCATCCATGGGTTGCTCAGGTTCTCCAGGGACTTTGGGCTATTCTGCCCAAGAATGCTCCTCAACAGGATCTGAAGGGCCTCCTTGTCAAGTCCTAGCCCTGTACAATCCCAAGGCTATATTCCCCCCAAACACTAAGAAATTGTTCCAAGTTGTCAAGTGTTCAGCAGATACAGCTCTAAGTGTGCGGTGAGACATTAGAAAGTGCTAGACCTCACCTTACTGAACATGGCTGTGTTCTTAATGGCTTGGACAAGTTCAGGGGCATCAGGGGGAAGCAGGTACTTATCCTTGGTGTCTTCCCAGTTCTGCTTGTATAAAACCTACAGAGAAAACAGATAAACTGTGGCTTGATGTGTCACCCCAGGCAGGAGGACTTGGAGGGTAGACGGGACCGAAGGTATGGCCTCACACAAAAGCTGCAGAAGGGTTACTAGGAAAATGCTGACCATGCCAACATCCTAGGACACCTTCTTAGCATTAGGAAGCCTTCACAAAAAACAAAAACAACAAAACAAACAATCAAACAAATAAAACACCAAAAACCTAAATTTGAAAAATATTTTGATTCTGATTTTCAATCAATTTCTTTCAAAGGTTGCCATCAGCCGATTAATTCAGTTTTCTTTTGTCTCGCATGATATTCTAGAACTCTATTAATTAGCTGCCCACATTTGAAATTTGGAAATTTTTCATAAAAATTATGCTTTCTAAATGCCTTAAAAAAATAAACAAGACATCAAGACTGCACTCCTTGTGGCAGCCCCCTCCTCTATTCCCCTCCCCCTGTCACCATTAGAGTAGCCAATGCCTCTTCAGGCAAGTCAAGAAATCTTCATTCCACCCCTAGCCATCCACAGGCCACGTCAGTCCTCTGTGAGCAGGCTCGTGGCTGTCAATCCACCTCTAAGACATGGCAAAGGGTGTGGCACACGCTCTTGAGTATCCCGGTGCCACCCAGAGCATGGCTGTACCTTGCTGACTTGCTGCGACACTTTCTTTGCATGTTCAATATCTTTTGCTTTTTCATCCACATGACAGATAGTTTTGGCAACATCTCCATCCATTCGATACTTAACCTGCAGAAACAGCACATGCCTGAAGTTCATGACAAGCCTGGACACTTATCTAAGCCTGCTATAGCCCAATGGCTGGATGTCAGTATCACAAAGCATTTTAGCTAGGAAGAGCCGCAGAGCATCTGCACTACTACTTGTCTGCTCTGCTGGCTGAATTTCCAGCCTGAGGCTTCTCAGCCTCACTGTACTCCGTGTGGAGGACCACCATGAGTCGGAAAATAGTCTCCTCTTGGATTGCTAAGCCAAGCTTTTCAAAGTCTCTCTGGGTCATTTGCAGCAACCATAGTTCATGGCTAATGCCATTCTAGATATCTGGACTTGCTCAGAGTAATGTGACTCCTTATTCCCCGTACATTTAGAACCCCAGGACCCCAGAGCTGGGCATAGTTTCATAGTACTTCCCTCCTTTACTTTAGGAATGAAGCCCACCTCACTGAGTTGATCCTGTACTTTCTTGATTCTGCGAAGTTCTGGAGTATCACTTGTGATGGCATATGGCTGTCCCTTTGCTTTCTCATAGTTCTCTTTGTATTTATTCTGAAAAGAATACCAGATATTTTTCAGGAACATGACCAGACAGCAGCAGAAAGTTCAGGCAACACACATATCCCCATCTGATTTTTCTTTAAATCCTCCAAGTAATAACAATTATCAGCTGCGACAGCTTTCATTCTATCACATACCCTCTCAGCAAAAACTAAAATAGATTCCTTAATTGTTCCTCCAAAACATGCTAGGATCCTGGAGACTTGTTACAGACAATTGTCTTGGATATGCCCTAAAATAATTCTCTTGATTTTTCTTTTTTGGTTGCACACATATACAAAAGCCTGAATATCAATTATTCTAGAAGATGAGTTGATTCTGAAAAGATGTAATTGCTAATACAATGCAAAAATACTCAGTTCAGAAGCTGCAGCTGAGCTGCAGTGGCTACACAGCTGTGATGCCAGCTGAATTAATGGAAAGCCTGAATTATGGAATATTTTATAATGATATGCAAATTTATTACTTCTGCCAGCTCCCCAACGGATCCTTGCTTTGGTAATAGTATGCATCACTTATAACTATCAAGGCCTTAAAGAATATTCGTGAGTAGTCAACAACCTACATTAAACTGCTGATTCAGACACAACCACTGGCTAACTGGGAGAGGAGGGGTACCAACATTCCACTCAGAATATCAGAAATTCTAGGTTCATAATGGCTGAATTAATGAGATTATATGGCAATAAATTAATGAGATAATTTTGCCTTTATTTTGAACACTGCAGTGGAAAGGAGGCAAGGAAGTCCTGTTTAGAATCCTACATGTTAGCTCACTCAAGGATCCAAATTAGAAATTTACTCCCTAACCTCCAGGAGTTAACACGACCAAAACTGAATCTTTGGATGTCAACCAACACGGAAGCTTCAGACAACAGTTTTGATCCTGAATAATGCAATGCCCCCCTGAACTATAATAATTCACCTCTTCAAGCCTCCGGAACACATGCAATCAAGCTATCTGGAGAGACCTTAGCCTATCATGGAAATCAACAAATCAGATCTACTGAAATAGATATGGCTTTCTGGCAGTCACTGTCGGTCCCACTATCATGGGACTGTAAGAAGCAAAGAACATTGACTCTTCAATCATTCTCTGTCTGGGGTCCATGTGAGAACATCTGTGCAGCTTTAAAAGCCTCTTTTGCAGAGGCCTGAGCCTTGAACCAGTTAAACAAGAAAACCCCGAGCACTAGTTGGTTAAAGTATTGTGGGAGATTCTACTGTGTAGCAATGCTTAAAACCCTGGCTCTGGGCTAACCTCAAACACTCTGTTCCTCAGTTTCAAAGGAGTTTAGCCTGAGCTTGGTTTTCTGAATTACAAGTCTTTCACTCGTCACCACTTAGTAATCTTTTATACTGCTGGCTACTCTAAGAGGTTGCTCCCCTCAGGCACAGTTTAACCATGTGACTTAGCCTCTATGAATAGACTTTCAGTAAATAAATAAGGAAATAGAATATTCACGTTCGTGTTTTCATTGCTCTGGATTGGCTATGCAACCAGTGTTTTATAATCAGTCTTATGCATATCTTTCAGAAACAACAAGGGTTTATCCCAGTGCTGCAATGGCACGGATGAATTACTCAAAAATTCCACAGTCACACACAAAAGACACATTTCTACAAAATATTTGTGTTCCTACAAGACTGAGAAACAAAATTAGCCAGCATCTCAGAGTTGGCTAAGATCAGTAACTACTCAATCATCTAACCAGCATAGGAGGTGGCGCTCAGTACTTACTGGGCTGAAAAGATCCTGCATTTTCTGACTGTGTTCAATGTAGGGGGTCATGAACTTGGAAGAGTCCACCTTCTTCCGGATGACCTTCTTCCGCTCCATCGGTTTTGCTGGTGGTGGCTGTACCAGCGCTGGTGTGGAAGGTTCTGATTGGCCATAGTCAGATGTTCTTGTCGTCGTAGTTTCATAGACTTCTGTAATTGTCTGAAAATGAAACGTGGTTATGAAGTAAACACTAATACCATGACTTTGGTGTACACTGTTGTAACTTCAGTCACATTGACCTTCCTGATGTTCCTTTTCCATTTACAAAGCCAACCAAAGCATGAAGATATATTTGTGTGTGTGTGTGTGTGTGTGTGTGTGTGTGTGTGTGTGTGTGTGTGTGTGTACGGATATATATATCCGTACATCCATATGAAGGCATGTAACACACATCAGCCTGGATAATGATTGTGACATCATCTGTAAACTGTATTTTCAGGGAGCTAGTCGAACACCTCAATGGAGTATAAACAAAATCATAAGTAAAATAGTCTTAATCATGTCTTCTTAAGTGATGTTAGGCTGTAGCTCAGTGGTAGAGCACTTGCTTAGCATGTACAAGGCCCTCTATGTTGAACCACCAGCACCGTTAAAGTAAAACGAACAATAAGAATCTTTCCAAGTGTCTAGATCAAGAAAAAGCAAATGAGACTGAATAATAAAATGTTATTAAAAATAAAGCTTAAATTCTTGATTTTCTTTTAAGTAAATAAGAAAGACCAGCTTCATTTTCTATAGGCATTAGTCATCTTGTATAATATGAGACAAAAACAAAACCTCATCACATCAGTATTGTAAGTATTAGTCTTTTGAATTAGTTCATTACTGCCATTTACAGTACACACTAGACTGCCCTTTACACTGGGGATCAGAACAAGGGTGACAACACAGTGGACGATCGTCCTCTCAACAGTCTTGTCTATGCAGCCGGCGGGGACCATTGTTTCCCACAGCCGGCTATCACGGAAAAACTAAGATTCAAAGTTTGGATGTAGTCCAAGGATAGAAATATGGTAGGTCCACAAGGACAGAGGACAAGAGGCAGGGGCTCCGATGTACTGTGTAAGATCTCGTCCTTCAGGGCAAAGACCTCCACTCCCAAAGGCAGAATTCTAGCGTCAGTGTGGGGAAGAGAAACCCGCTAAGGCAACCGTAGACCTGACAAGCCCCACTGGAATTGACGGCACTCTGCCTACCATTACTAAAGCCTGACTGACTATGAGAACCCCATCAAACCACCAGTGCCAGTTTTTAATCCTGTCATGGGCTCTTTGAGCCAACTTCACAGTCTGCCACTTTTACCAGTACTTGTCAGGCTCAAAGAGAACCGACTCCACACAGAAAATAAAGCGTGGGGTTGGGGGATTCCAAAATTGGAACTGTTACAAAAATGTCTTCTCTTAGGATTCCTAAAGTGGCTTGTCACTAAGTCACTGGGGACAATGTCTCAGTAGTAGCACCCTGGTGGCTGAGACCTAACCCTACAAGTTATAATTCTCTGCAATTAAACAGCTAGACTGTGCCACTCAGAAGTCACCTGAGGCAGCCACTGTTAACGACCTTCCTTCATACCATCTATACAAAAAAATACCACAATGTGCATCAGGGAATCAATCCTTGCCCTCTTGCATAAGCAGAACATTAAAAAAAAAAGTGAATTATCCTGTCAAGTGCAGGGTCTGTTCTTTTACCACCAGCTTCTGGGCACAGGCAGGCGAGTGAGCTTCCTAAGTGAGTTTCGCTTTCTCCATCTTTCCAGCGCCAGGAGTATGAGAGAGGAAAGAGGCTCTGATGAGAATCAGACCATGCGCGGGTGGGCTGAGTCTTACCTCTCCGGGCACCTCCTCGTAAACTGTCTCCTCGGTGTAGTACTGTAAACAGAGCACAGGAGTGTCAATGTGGCTAGTAGAGCAGCCAACAGTCAGCCCTCCCCTGCCTCCGCTGAACCTGTGAGCTGGCTTCCCGGGCTGAGTTGGCACTAGAATATCTGCAGGGAGGAAGGAGTGAGGGCCTGTTCATATTCTGGGGCTACTGTCACTTAGGAAGGTGGAGGAAAGCTACGAGTCGGATCTAAGAAAAAGATGCAAAGTGTCCAGCAAGGTGAGGCAAGGTCTGAGGTACCTCTTGGCACTGGAAGCTATTTTCCTGGGGCAAGAAACATTTGCCCCTTATAATTTCCATCCTGGTTAGCTTTCTGTTGCCCTGATAAACTCCGTAACTAAAAGCAACCAAGGGAGCAAAGGATGCATTTGGCTTACATATCCCTTGACAGTCCATCCTCAGGGGAGGGCAGAGCAGGAAGTCAAGCAGGAGCAGAGGGCCAAACCATGGAGGAGCGCTACTTACTGGTGTGCTCCCCTCGATCTCTCAGACTGCTTTCTTTTACAACTCAGGACCACCTGCCCAGGGCTGGCTCTGCTCACAGTGGACTAGGCCCTTGCACATCAATCATTAATCAAGAAAACACCCCCACAGACTTGCCTACCAGACAATCTGATGGAGGCAGTTCCTCAATTGAGGTTCCCTCTTCCCAGACGGTTCTATTTTGTAGACAAAAACTAACCGGCACAGTATTTGAGAGAATCTACTTAGAAAAGAACACAGGAATACTATCTCGAGGATGCTCTATGTGGAAAGAGAAACTATGATAGGACTCGCTGTTTACTAATTATAAAACAAAAGGGAAGCATACCGTGAGGAAAATTGTAATAATAGTCACGTCTCAGTTATTCCCATCTCCCTCGGACTCCTTAGAGTCCTCTGGAGTGATGGCTGCCCCTTTTCAACAAAGGATAGCCTACATCCAGTTCGGCACTTGCCTGCCTGCCTCCACCGAAGCACCAGGTGATTTCACTAGCTTAGCTGGGGAGGCCTATCTGTGGGAAGGGAAGAGGGGTGCTCAGGTGACAGTTGGTGAAGGTCTGGGAAGGAAGGAGACAGGGCACGGCTCCCCAGAGACTGCAGGGGGGTGAGTTTGCTACTGGGCCTGCAGCCTGGATCTGAAACCCACTCTTAGTGTTGTTCTCTGACATCACGAGCAATAAATAGATACAGAGAGGAACTGGCTGACATTTTGTCTCCGATGCCTAAGGAGAGTGGAATCCTGCCCCAGCCTCCCCCAGCTCTGCTGGGCACACAGCGGGAGTGGCTCCTGCAGGCCAGCACACAGAAGAGAGGGGTAAAAAGGAAGTTCTTGGCTCATTTTTCTCAGTTGGAGAAAAGCGTGGAATTTTATGCTTCTTTTCTTTTACGCTGACACCGAAAAGCTGTTGGGGGCAGGGAGGGGTATACCGACGCAAAATCCTCCTCAGTGCCCTACTTCCTTTTGCCCTTGGTTCCTACGCTCTCATTGCCATGGGCCATCTAGTCTCTTCACCGTGGTTAGAACTATATAAAGCTCACTTAATGCCCCTTAAGCTTGCGCTTACTTTCCATTTAAAATTTAACTTTCGTGTGTATGTATCTTTCCATATAGCAAAAGGCACCACACACTCTCTCTGGACAGAGGAGGGCTCTTTTACCCCTGTGACTTCAGCACAGGACAAAGGCCATTTAGACACTTTAAGAAATACTGTTTGACACTGAGGGCAAGCGGAGCCATTCCCCTGGTCAGAGCCTGAGTAGCCTGCAAAGAAATATTAAACTACAATGAATGATCCCCATTGATTTTAGATTTTCTTAGCATCCCAGGAGAAGTGGCTATGGCAAGCAGTGCGGTTTCACCTTTACTGGATCTCACAATTGGGAAATCGATCTTGGAAATAAGCTCACAAAAAAAAAAATGCAGCATTGTCCAAGTTCTTGGCATTAACTTGAATGCTAAATCTTATTTTTTTAGAGTTATGTTGCTAATTAGGCTGTGCGTTATTGCTCCTTTCTCCTTCTACATTTCAGTCTGTATAGACAGTGCCAGTATAATTGTATTTCAGGTATCTGAGATATGCATTTGAGGCTGGTTATTGTTTTTAAGGCATTTCTCTTGAATTTGTCACCGCCCCATTCTTGTGATCTTTTCTGAGACCAAAGAGACTCGGGTTCAACTCTCCCCGAGAGGCCCCTGCTGGTCAGACCCGAAGCAGTAATGGGAACAAAATGGCAAGGATGGAATGCCTAAAATAGCCCCTTCCATTTTTGTGACTAGTAGACTCAATCAAGGCTAACACTAAGCACAGTGGCCAAGATCACACGAACACTTAGTAACAGCAAGGGGTAGTTTAACTGGAGGCTTGAAAGTGTTCCTTTTATTATCACCATAGAAAAGAAATTAATCATAATTATAACTTAATTTATAGTGTGTTTAATAGGGATAGTTCTGACTTTTAGGAACTTACATTAAAATGTTCATTAGTGATGGCGCTCTCCATGAGAAGATGTAGCCATCAGCATATAAGCCAGAGAGGTTAAATACTACATCTGTCAGATACGTTCTGGCTTTTATATGCTTCAGCAATAAAGGAAATTTTATTTCTAGAATAAAATTTTTTCATTGCCTATATAAAGACTGATTAGCAAGGGTAAATTTTGGCACATTCATCTGAAGTTTTGTTTGGGGCAGTCATTAAAAATGAACACAGATTTTTATCCATTTAGGTTAATTGGAACTTTCTGGGCATTTTCGGTTTCATAGCAATGTATTCCCAAGGATTAGCTGCAAGCCTTTGGGTTTCTGCTCTAGAACATAAAGCTAAAGGCAAGAGCTGATAAGGAAAAGTAATACTGTGATTGTAACTATGTGATTCTAATGTGAGGAACACAATTAATTCTGTAAAACTGCCAGGTAGCCATCAGTGATCTGGGCGGATATTGTCAAGAGAGCCGCTGTGTTCCTAGTTCTCAGTCAAGATTCAAAAGCTAGTCTTGTTTATTTGCTTAATTATGATGGATCGGTGTTAAAGAGGCTCCAGCTGTTGCTGTGACCTTCATGAGTCCACACATGTGTCTATTAGATCGTGGGCACACACACACACACACACACACGCACGCACGCACGCACGCACGCACGCACGCCTAGCTCACAGATGGCTGTTCCTGTGTGTAACACACTCTCCCTATGCAATTCAACTAACTGAAGCAGAGTGAGAAGCTGCCCGTTCCCTCTCTCTTGGTACAGATGCTGGGAAGCATGCACAGGGCCCTTTGATCACTGAGGTTGGGAGGTGGGAAAGCCATCGGTTTTAAAAACAAAACCTACCCGCACCCACACCTTGGTTTTTGTTTGTTGCTGTTTGTTTATGAGGGTTTTTTTGAGCGTTTGAGAAAGAGTAAAACTGGGAAGTAGTGATATTCCCTTTCACTTCAGCTCTCACATCCTTACTGTGAAACTGAACATAAAATATACCTTTCTCGCACTTTGATGGTGACCCTTTGGGAAGTTATAATAGATGATGTGTTCTTTCAAATGACTGATTCCCCCACAGGCTCTGGCTGTCACTACCTAAGCGCTCTGCTGCCAACTGGGCTTTCTTCTTACCTCTATCACCTCCTCATATTCTTCCTCATCCGCCATTTTTCCAGAGTAGTAGTGGTACCTACAAACTTTCCATATTCCATACAAACGAAAATATATTAGTATTTTATTATAACACCATAAAAGAATTTTAAAATCAAGACAGTCAAAGTGATTATATATTTTTGAGGGTTAAGGGGCACTTAAACAGATTATAAAAGAAAGGGCTTCCCCCTCCTGGCTCCCTCAGTGATACGCTGAGCAATGCTACCCATACACCCATACAGGGGTCCTCCAGCTCTAGTTTTAAAAGGAAGTGAGGCAGTTTGGACTCAAGAGATAGAATTTAAATGACCAAACATTTAGAGAGAAAATATTTTCAAGCAAAATTTTTTTTTAGCAAAAGGAGCATTAGTGTGTCTTTCAGGAGCTGGAATTGTGCCTCAGAAACCCCAAGTCCTAGAAAGGCTAACTTAGTATTCTGCCTTGATCTAGAATACTATATGCAATATCACTTATATTATTAGAACATGTAGAATAAATCTGTCCATAAATTTTAAAATAAAAGTAGAAACCTCAAGGCAATGGGGTTATTTCCTTTGGAAAAACCATCGGTTTCCGTGGGTAATTTTTTCCCTTCTGTAGCTCGTGTTCAAGCCTGAAAAACACGAAAAAAATTAAAGCATTGGTTGAAGTACATGTCTGCTTGTCTGTCTTTGGCCTACATTTCTAATTCAGGAACTGGGGAAAGGCTGAAGGCCTTTCGGCCTGATGCCAGACAGTGGCTGCGCCATACAAGCCGGGTGATGTCTGGGAGCAGCTGTCCTTCTCCTAGGGACGCTCCACTGTAAACCAATACCCTGGGTGGCTGGTTTTGTTAAGCTAGCGAAACTGCTGCTGGTCCTTCTGAGGCAAAGGAAGCTCTGTAGGGCGAGATAAATATAGGAACACTGACCATAGAGCCTTCTTCATAGGAATATATTTAGGACAAAAATGAAAAAGAAAATTGGTGTTAGACAGCCGCCTTGGTCCAACAATAACTGGCGAGGGCAGGACTGAGTTGAATCTCCACGCTCCGTGACAACGACGACTAATGGGGTCTTCCTAGCCACGTCCCATTGCTGTTTCCCCAGTTAGGTACTCAGAACCTTGGAAAATAGTTCAAGGGGAGTCATGGAACCTACTCTCAGGAGAACAATCCAGAAGAAGACAATAAATAGGCCTTACCTTCGAGCTATTCGAATAACCCTGGCCAGCAGCAAATCCTCTCCCCGCTCTCCCCTCCTGAGAAGCCCAGGCAAAAGCCACCCCGGTGCCGGCGCTCCCAACTTATCATGTGGCGGGAGCAGCCAATCAGATCTTGAGTTGCTCAAATTTCAGAAGCTAAATATACTGGGTGATCTTCTGCAAACCACCTGTTCATCAATTCCGCTAAAGGATAAAGGGTAACAAATTGCTAGCTTAGAACTCTTCAAATGTGATGGAATTTTACCTAACTGCCAACCCGAGAGTCAAGTTCAGGCTTAATTTACTGTTTTTCGAAGTCTTGTTCCATATCCCACTTGTGCAAAATGATTGAGACTAGGAACTAAGAGGGACTTGGAGGCTTTGACTCTTTTGTCTCTGGCTTTACACCATCTGATCTTCCCAGAGGTCCACAGAATTCCTTTGGAATGCTTACTTGGGAGGGACAGGCATATCACCGGTTTGGCTGTGTGAGAAACTAAGGAATATAATCCAGAAATCACTAGGCTGTCAGAAGCAATTTTTTTTTAATGTAATGCAATTACAGGTGACAATATTTGGTTCTAACACTGGATGAGATATCCACAAGTGTAATCAGAGTTTGAGCTCATTGATTTCCTGGTTCTAAGGCAAGGAGCACGGCCAGTGGTGTCCAACTTCTCCTTCTCCCAGTTGCCCAGCTGCTGGGAATACAAGGCTTCACCTCTCCATGGTAACGCAGTCACTGATTTCCCATTGACTACCATCTTCTGGAAGCAAAGCATGGATGCTGGCCCCATAGGCTACAGTCATGAGCAGCGAACTCAAATCAACTGGAAACCAGGAAATTACTACCACAGCAGGAGAAACTGATGTCCCGCCAGGCCAGTCACAGTGTGAGACATTTGCTTTGTACAGAATCATCTAACAGCTGGTCATGGTGGCCCAAGCCTTCCATCTAAATACTCGGGAAGAAGATCAAGGCTAGCCTAGACTCCATGAGACCACGTCTCAAAAACAAACAACAAAACCAAACATCAGAAATAGATCAAAACAACAACAAAATCATCCAACAACTTCCTTAAAGCTTGCCTGTGCCCCTCATTCTTCTTCTGTCTTTGATCTTAATCCACTGTTTAAGGTTACAATCTGACTCTGACTGTTCATAGAATGCACATAAACTATAAACTCATGTGGAACAAGAATGTATGTTTCTCTGGCCTGCTTCTGAAGCGAGGCTTAAACCCCAGCGGTCTCCTCATCGACACTAATCTTACTGCAACAGTGTTCGGAGTGAAATATTACAAAGCCATCTTGTGCTTCGAGGCTATTTACCTCTCCATCTCCCTTGCTGCAGGATTTGTGGGACAGTTAGTCATATTGAACCTCTTTATCATCTTCACTAAGTATATCAGTTCATCTCACGTGGCCTCATGCATCTTATGAGCAAGCATTTGTTTATCTGCGTAACATGAGATCATTCACTTGGTGGCTGTAGACTGGAAACATAGCTTCTTATCCAACATATACTATAGAAAAAACATGTTAAGTCTATGAGTTCCAGCTCAACATGGGCTACTCTTCATCTATTTAAAAAAAAAAACAACCAAAAATTAGAAACATTATTTCTATAAAATAAAAAGATAGTATAAAACTCCAAAAAATGAAACATGGACTTTCTCAAAGGCAGTCAGTGGTAAATTCCAGATATTTCTAAAGGAGGTACTAACAAATTTACATATAAAAACTGCAATAACCTTTTTAATAAAATCACACTAATGCATCTTACTTTATTTTGCACAAATAATTCTATGGAATGGATCGAGTACAGTTTGTTTAATCATTGCTTCATTCATTAACATTTATGTTGTCTTGTTTTGTTTTGACCCGGTTCTTATTATGTACCTCAGGCTGGGGCCATGCTCAGGGCTTCCAGTCCCAGCCTCCAGAGTAGAAGGTTTACAGGTCTGTACAAGCAGGCATGGCGTGTTTTATGTTTTTATTTCCTATAACAAAATACAACAATACAGCACTAAAGAAAGTGTAAGGCACAGTAGGCACCCCACACATTATGTTTGCCTAGCTGTAGGAAATGTTTCTGCGGGAAAAATTTCTAGAAACAAAATTACCAAGCCCCAGGTTATAGATAGGCACATTTTGAAAATTGATAACCTTTGCCAAGTTGCCATGTAAAATAGTTCTGCTCATTTGCTGTGCACGAATCTTGGCTCCCTTAGGGTTATCAGCCTTGTAAACTGTACAGTCTACTGGGGGAAATATTCACTTTTCTGTTGTAGGGTGAATATGCATGTATTCCAGAAACTAATACATTGAAATCTTGTTCCCTAAGATGATTGTATTAGAAGGTGAGGCTTTGGGTGGTCTCACATGAGGGTGGGGCCTTTGGGGGAAGGGTTGCTGTCTTGCCCTCTTTCCACTATGTGAGGACACCAGAAGCAGTGTACCTCCAGAAACAGCAGCCTCTAAAGACCCAACCCTGCTGGCAGCCTGGCCCAGATGTCCAGTTCCAGAGCTCCATGAGCAGGTCGTTTCTGCTGTTTACAAGTCACCCAATTTATGGTCTTTTGTTTTAGCAGACTTGATGGGCTCAGACACACTATATTATTTTTAAAACTCCATGGCAGTCAACAGGGACTCCAGAGGAGTAGAACCCCAAACTCCATGTATGTGCAGAATATCCAGAAGGCAGCAAGAAAGCTCATATGAAAATATCTTGCCTTAGACTTATTGATTTCATTCCTTCCTAAGTGATGCAAGTCCCAAATTCCCAGCTAAATTTGTCTGCTCTATGCTGTTTCAACAATTTGCAAAGCTCATAAGAAATAAGAGTCCCGGGTGAGTCTGTCATGTTCTCATCATGGTCACCCAGGAACAAATGTACCAGCGGGCAGTATGTATGTCCCTGCTCATTACCCCAAACTCAAACACTGCCATGCTATTAGTGAGCTCTGCCGAGGCTAACATAAGCTGTGCCCTCTCACAGTGGGAGCACATCTCTATTTTCCTGGCCTCTCTATGGCCTCTTATGCAAAACAAGAATAAAACAAAATCCTGGCTTAGTGATAGGTTCTTATTGCATGACTTGAGTTGTGGTGGCCCATAGAGACTTCCTAGTGAGAAATTACTCAGGGTCAGAGAATCTGAGCTTGCTTTACCCAGCAGGGCTGCATAAGGAGATGATTTGGCCATGGGTGTGTTTACCAGGTATTTGGAAGGGTCTACATTTGCCTGTACAGTATGCTTTGATCTTGCAATGGAAAGGTCTTTTGCCCCGCTCCTTGGCATATTCTAAAAAGCCCTTTTGAATAAAGCTCTGGGCACCCGGGTATTGACCCAGGGCCCTCCTGAAGCTATCCTGTGTCTCTGTCTTCTTATCATCTTCTTTCTACCTAATATTTCCTCATTCCTCTCTCCTCCACCCAAGAATCCTTCAAAAGGTGGGAGCTGGATTTCCACATTGAGTATAGAGTATTCAATGAACATTTAAAACATTTTTTAATTTTTCTCATTGTTTTTAACATTCTTTTGGAGTTTTCATTTTTTAATTCCATATTTAGATGAAATGCCAAAATATCATGAGGCTTCTGAAGCCAGCCAGTGGTTAGTCTAAGAATTAAAGAACTGTCAGGGGTTGCCCACAAAATGTAGAAGAGTTGAGTGAGGCCCTGCAGGTAAACTTCAGGGACCACTTCCTAAACAGTGGTGTTGCGCGTGGGAAGATGAGGTATGATGGGATGTTGTTATAGGGGCTTTCTGGCAGCAATCTCTTTAGTTTTATATATTTTTGAATAAATTACATATACACAGGTTAGTAATCATAGTGTTCTATAAGGCTGGTGGGCAGATGGTGGTGCTGTTTGGGATGGTTATGGAGGGGGCCTTGTTGGGAGAAATGCATCACTGGGGGCAGAGTTTGAGGTTTTATTGCCTAGCCTCATTACTGTTCTCTCTCTCTCTCTCTCTCTCTCTCTCTCTCTCTCTCTCTCTCTCTCTCTCTCTCTCTCTCTCTCTCTGTGTCCTTCCTGTGTGCAGATGAAATGTGATCATTTGCTTTCCTGTCTGCCAGGGTGGCTTCTTGCTCCTTCGCTCTGCCTTCTCTACTATGACTACGTGGCACTGTAGCCCCTCAGCAATGGAAGCCAAAACAAGCCCTTTCTCCCCTAGCTTGCTTTTTTGTTAGAGTATTTTATCACAGCAATAGCAAAGCAACTAACAAGGCTGGTTAATTTGATCAGCACCCATTTCCACTGCCGCACAGTCAATACTTAAACCCATTTGGCTGACTTTCATACAACCCCCACCCCCATAGGACACACCCACATGCTCACCACCACCTCTACCCCACATCCAGCTCTCTGTGTGATTCAGAGTGGCAGGCCCACATCAGCATGACCACCAAAAGGCTCTTCCCAGCTGATTCCCCCATCTTCTCTTTTTTTCCTGCATGAAGTTTTGTTTCTCTGCTAAGTGTGGTCTTTCTCTTTATTTTGTTGTTTTCTCCCTGACCTCATATACCAGATAAGCACTGGCTGAGACAATGTTTTATAGGGTTAGAAATGTTCTGTGGCCGATATCATTATAACAAAGAACAGGAGATTTTGGAGAGTCGCGACAGGACAAAGGGAAGATGTCAGCTGGGGCGAAGTGACAGGCTGTAGATGGGAGGAGTCAAAGGAAGATAGGGGTTATTCCGGTGGGTTGGTTTGTGCACATTCATCGCAGCATCGGCTCTCCCATATCAGGGTGAAGAGTGTTCTTTCCTTTGTACAGGGAAGACACTTTTCCAGGGAAGAATGTAGGCTCTACTTTTAGTTGGAAAGGATTGATAGAGCCTCTGCATACTTTTTCTCAATTACCTTCAGCTCAGAAGACTCAGTGTGCCAGAGTGACATGTTTGGGGACGGCCTGTTCTGGTGTTCTTCAGGCCTGTAGATCACAGACTCACCGGAGCATACAAGTGGACATAGAATTTAACAGTTGTTGAATGTGCTTGTCTTTAATTTTCTCAGTCATTTATTTTTCAAAGTGTCAGCATCACTTTACATCCACATCAGCCGAGCACACTTTTCACCTGCCACTACTTACAATTGACTTCCCAAAGTTCAGCTTCCTGATGGATGGGTAATAGTAAACCCTCCCATTTTAACTGCACTTCTATGAAATCTCATGAGATTGAATAATTGAACCCCTCCCTCCCTTTCTCTCTCCCTTCCTCTTCCATATATATGACAGTGTGGGGTTGAACCCAGAGCTTCATGCCCGCTAGGCTAGTGCCCTGCCACTGATCACACCAACCCACCCTCTCTGTTGCTTTCTTAGTCGTCGAGGTGTTTTGTTTCTGTGGTTAGACATGTGTCAGCGTAAGACTCTTGCCCGTGTTCCTGCTGAATTGTTGATCTGCGAGTCTCTCCTGGATGCTAAATTGTCTATTACATATGTGGTTCACAGCTTCCTCCCCTTTGCCTGCTATTATTTTCGTGTTGACGTTTGAGTTCTTCATTCCGTATGGTCAATGTCGCCAGTGTTCTCTTTGCAACCAGTGCTTTCAGAAAGAATACTCTGTATCTGCAATCATGAAAATGGTTTCATATCCTCTTCCAAAAGGCTTAGAGTTTCACCTCCACATTGAAATCTTTCACCCACCTGTAAATTAATGTTACGTGGCATGAGGTATATGTTAATCTTATTTTCTCCACTGATGGGCCCTGCATTGTGTTTGGAGCATCTTCCTTCCCCGCTGGCTGAGGTTCCCCCGGCCATCAGTCTTGCCCTCATCTTCACAAGCTCCTTCTGGGCTTCCTGTCCTCCCACCAGCCCATCTGTCCACCTCCGCACTGACACCATGAGGTGTGGTGATACATTGTATACCCTAATAACCTTGCCCGAGGATCAGAGGACAGAGCCAGCCACTAGATTAGACACAGAGGCCAGGCAGTGGTGGCACACACCTTTAATCCCAGCACTTGAGATCTCAAGCCTTTGCTTGGGAAGCACACCACCTTTAATCCCAGGAGGTAATATGGCAGAGCAGAGAAAGGTATATAAGGCGTGAGGAAACAGGAACTCTCTTTAGGCTGAGGATTTCATAGAGGTAAGAACTAGTGGCTGTCTGTTCTGCTTCCCTGATCTTTCAGCTTTCACCCTGATATCTGGCTCTGAGGTTTTTATTAAAAGACCATCTGGCCGGGCGGTGGTGGCGCACGCCTTTAATCCCAGCACTCGGGAGGCAGAGCCAGGCGGATCTCTGTGAGTTCGAGGCCAGCCTGGACTACCAAGTGAGTTCCAGGAAAGGCGCAAAGCTACACAGAGAAACCCTGTCTCGAAAAACCAAAAAAAAAAAAAAAAAAAAAAAAAAAAAAAAAAAAAAAAAAAAAAAAAAGACCATCTAAGATTCAAACAACAATGAGGCTTTCATTCTGTGGCTTGACAATGTCTTTCTGCAACAGCAAATCCTTCCATTTATCAACTCCCATGAAGAGTGAGGGTTCTTGCCCCCAATTGTCCCCTCCTCCTGGCAGTGATACAGTAGGCTGGAGTGTGCTGTGATATTGCAGGGCAGGAGCTCTCAGATACTTGTATCTAAAAAACAACAGTATAGAGTCTACCCGTTATTTTTTGGAGAGCAGGAACTACTTTTAAACTAATCTCCCATCCAGATCCTCTTTACACCCATTAATTTCTTCACATACATCTTACATGTTAATATGAGTACATTTCTAGCTCTTTATTTAAATTACTTTTACCTTCTGTTTTTATTACTTGAGAGTCTCACTCTATATCTCAGGTTGTCCTAGAATCCACTATGTAGGGCAGGTGGCCCCTAAATTGGTGGCAATCCTCCTGCCTCAGCCTTCCAAGTGCTGAAATTACAGCTATGAGTCACTCACTAGACTCACCTTCCCAGGTATTAAAGCACATTCATTGTCTTTGTGAATGAGATTTTGTGTGGAATTTCTTGTAAGTATTATTTATCAAGTTTCTTGTTTTATTTACAGATACTGATTTTCTATTTGTTGCTATTATTAACTGTCATGTGATATGCTTTTTTTTTCTTTAGATAATAAGTATCCCAGATGACACAGTAAGCTGGATCAAGCCAAATTACAAGTATAACAACAGGCCTACTGAGAACAAAGCAACTTCTGGGCAGGTTTACTGCTCTCAGAGAGAACAAGGCCAGAGTAGTCACGCCCTGAACTAAGGTAGGAGGCTTTATAGACCTTAGGCGAGGGGTGATGATGTGCCAGCCAGGAGTTGGGACTGTCCCGAGTATGGTCAAAGGCTAAGGCCCTGGGTGGGCAGCTGGGTAGGCTGGTCATGTCAGGAAGGGTTGGACTGATTGCCAGAAATGTGGACTGGGGCTTTTGGTTCCATTCCTTTGTTCAGAGTATTATTTTTAAGTGTGGGCAGGGTTGGGGGAAGTAGGGCAGACTGGGCTTTCCAGCTTGTGCAGGGGCAAGCCGGAAGCTCCAACCGGATATCATGACCTTCAGAAATGTCACACACTGCTACTATGAGGAGCATCCAAGTTGAATCCACAACCAAGAACTAGATTCTAAGGGAATTTTAGATAGGACTCTGACAGCTGAAAACGAGATGGGGAAGAACATTCTGGGATGATGGACAGTGGTGGCAGTAGTGTTGGGGGTGGAAGGTGTATGTGGCATGCTTGGGGAAGGGAGGTTAATGTGATTCAGGTTTTGTAAGCAGCTGCTGTGAAGTACCACACTAGAGAAGCCGCCCACTCAGCCAAGCCGCAGGAGGCTGCATCTGACACAGGCAGATTGCTATTGTAGTCTACGGCATCTAAGCTGTGAGTCAGCCAGACATTAGCAAAGTGAAAATCCATCCAAACTCCATTATACAGCAGGCATTTACACACATTCACTCATGAGACACGCAGATTAAACGGCACAGCAGGGAGACAGGTAGGAACACACAGCTCTGTTAGCAGCCAGGAGAGCTTTCTCAGAGTCAATCCTATGCTCTTCGAAGGCTGTGTTGAACGCAGTCTGTTTCCCAGTACAGCCCACTCTTCCTTCTAAGCGTTTCTACCTCCGCCTTCTGGAGCTCATGTCTAGTTTCCTTTTCTCCTGTGTCCAGTTGTCATGAGATTTGAACATTATCTAGTAAGTGAGCACTTTCATTATATTTTATTATTTACAGAGCCCTGACTTTTAAGCTCCATGTCCCTTGCTCTCTATCCTGACATCAGAACAGCCAAGGGGCATCTTGTTCATGTTTATTCTTTCCCACTCAATCAAGTCCCAAATTGCTTTCCACCCACTTGCTGTCAATCCACAGTTTATTTACGTTTATTACCCTTATTTATTTTACACGCATGTGTATTCTGTGGCATGTATGTGATACGGTGTACGTGTAGAGGCCAGAGGACGACTTGGGGAGATGGTTCTCTCCATCCACTCTGTGAGTCCTGAGGGTCAAATTCGGGGTGCCAGTCAGTGTGATGGCAAGTGCCATTACCCGCTGCTGAGCTATTTCACCAGGTCCCTCAGGATCTCATTGTTATAATAAAGACCAGAACTTATCAGGGCTTACTGCCTGTCTCTAACCTTACATGTTCACATTTTAAAGATGTGTGTGTGTGTGTGTGTGTGTGTGTGTGTGTGTGTGTGTGTGTGTGTGTATGTGTGTGTGTGTGTAGGTGCCCCCAGAGACCAGAAGAGGGTCTTGAGTACCCTGGAGTGTGAGTTACAGGCAGTTGTGGGCTTCCTAACATGGGTGCCAGGATTCAAACCCTGGTCTCCTAAATGCCGAGCCGTCTCTCTAGCCCTCCAACCAGATTTTGCAAATGATGTTTAGAACCTTAAAGTGACAACTCCTAATGAGTTTCCATTGTGAGATGTAAATATAAACCAGAAAAGCCCATTTTTTTGTGTGTGGCTTGTGAACTAACCGCATAGGCAGTACCTCTAACCTTTGTTCCTCACACACAAATTAAATGCATATATATGCATTTAATATGTATACACACACACACACACACACACACACACACACACACACATGCACACTTGTATGAATGGGTCTGTCAGACAGTGATTTCCCAGGTATTAGTTTGAATATATCAAAACTTATGTTGTCATCAAAAATGAATCCTAGTGTTTGAAAATTAAACATGTATCTTGGTAAATATGAAGACATAGGCAGCCACTGAATTTGTAATATATAAGATGCCTCTAACTGAGATGAAAAAAGTTGAGACAAAATTTTATATAGTCAATGTAATCGAGGATGACTTAAACTCCTAATCCTCATCTCCACCTCTTGAGTGTTGGGATTAAAGGCATGTACCCCTACACTCAACTTTTTATGTACTTGAGATAGGATTTGCCTCTGTAGACTAAGCTGGACTGGAATGCACTATGTAGTCCAGGATGGCCTTGAACTCAGGGCAATCTTCCTGTCTTAGCTTCTCAAGTGCTGGAATTACAGATGTGAGCTACCATGCCTGGCTATCAATTATATATGCATACATGTTTAAAATTTTCATGCAAGCTGCTATTAGAGTCAGAAGCTGTCATACTACTTATAATGAGCAGGAGAAGCCTGTGTGGAGGAGGTGGGATTTTATAAGATCTTTTTACAATGCCAGAGTAAAATTTGTTAGACAAAATAATTTTAATAGTGAGAACTGAGGAAGAATAGCTCTTTTTAAGCTTTTCAACACATATATTCATTGTACAACACTGTGTCACATAAGGACATTTTCATACAAGTAGATACTGTATGTTGACAATATGCATTGCCCCCCATACCGCCTTTTCTCTTCCCTCTTGCTCACTATTAGTCCTCTTTGTAACCCTAGAAAATGTCATTCTACTTTCATGTCGTATGCACATATATGTTATGTCTCTATGTAAAATTCAGGAACCACACATGAGAGAAAACATGCATTGTGTTTCTGATGCAATATGGTGATTATATCCAGTTGCATCCATTTCCCCACAAATGATAGAGCATCAGTCTTCTTTACAGATGCCAAGATTTCATCACACACATCTACCACATGTTCTTTATCCATCCCTCTGTTGCTGGGCGCCTGGGTTGGCTCCATAGCTTAGGACTTGTCCATAGCGCTACATGTGGCACTAATGTGCTGGTGTCCCTGTGATGTGCTGCTCGGAGTCCTTTGGTAAACAGCAAGGCGAGGTACCGCTGGGTTATACGTAGGTCTAGTTCTAGTTTTCTGAAGGACCTCTATTCTTGTTTTTACAATGGCTGGCCCAGTTTCTGTCCTCAGTATCAGGGTGGAAAGGTTCCCTTTTGTCCACATTTTCATCAGCATATGCGACTTGTTCTCTTACTCGCTCCCATAGTTGGGGAGATCGAGTCTTAGTGATGTCATAATTGAACATTTTTCATACGTTTATTGGCCATTAGCATTTGATCTTTTGTTATCTTTCTGTTCACTTTATTAGTCCATTTATTAATTTGGTTCTTCGACTTCTTATTGTTTCGTTGGCATGTGTGTGTGCGTGCATGTGTGTGTGTGTGTGTGTGTGTGTGTGTGTGTGTGTGTGTGTGTTATTCCAGATACTAACCCTTCAGATATACAGCTAGCAAAGATCTTCTCCAATTCTATAGTCCATCTCTTTACTTACTTAACTGTTTCCCAGTGTGCAGAAGCTTTCTAATTTCATGAGATACCCATTGGCAGTCTCTGGCATTATTTCCTACATGGCTGGAGTCATATTCAGAGTGTGCCTATATCTTGAAGTGTCTTTTCATATCTTTTTCGTAACAGTTTCAGAGTTTTTAGTCTTACATGAAGGCCTTTGATCAATTTGGAGTTGATCTTTATACAGGCGAGAATTAGGAGCCTACTTACAGTCACCTACCTATGGATTTATGGCTTTCCTGGAACCATTTATTGAAGAAGCTGCCTATCCTCCAGTGTGTCTTTGTAAAAAAAAAAAATCACACGGCTGGAGCTGTGTAGATTTGTTTCTGAATCCCTTATTCTATTCAATTGGTCCACAGCTGATTTTGCACCCTCACCATGCTAGACATGTTACTGTGTCTCTATAGCATACCTTCAACCCAAGTTTGGTGATGTGTCTGACATCATTCTTTTTCCTCAGGATCAGTTTGGCTATCCAGTTTCTTTGGGCTTCTGTAAAATTTTTAGATCATTTTTCCATTTCTGTGACAAATGACATTGGGACTTGGCTGGGGACTGCAATGCATGTATAGATTGCTTTTGGAACAGCAGCCACTTCACAGTCCTAATTGTTCCGATCCACGTGCCTGGGAGGTCGTCCCATCTTTCTGTGTTCTTAGCTTTCCTTCTTTGATGTTTCACAGTTTTCATTGTAGGGGGTTTTCACTTCCTTGTTAGGTGTATTTCAAGGTATTTTTTAGGCAATTGTACATAGGAGTCCATCTCTGATTTCTGAAAAGCATGTCTGTCATCAGTATACAGGAAAGGTGCTGATTTCTGTATCCTGATTCTGTATCCTGTCGTATTCCAGAAACAGATCTATGAGTGTTCTGATCTAGTCTCTATGGTCGTTTATGTATAGAATTATACCTTCTGGTTTATTCTCTAAGGTTGTTTATGTATATAATTATACCCTCCAGTATATTTGCTATGGTCATTTATGTATAGAATTATACCTTCTGGTTTATTCTCTATGGTCATTTATGTATAGAATTATACTTCTATGAATAGAGATGTTTTGCCTTCTTCCTTTATGATTTGCAATCCTTTTATTCACTTCACTTGTCTACATGCTCCAGCCAAGACTTCCAGAACTGCATTAGGACTGGAGAAAGTGGAAACCATGATCTTTTTTCTGATTTTGGTCAAGATGCTTTGAGTTCCCCCATTTAGTATAATGAAGGCTATAGGTTTGCCAAATATAGCTTTTATTATGTTGAGCTCTGCACTTTCTATTTCTTGTGTCTTTGGGGATTTTACCATGAAAAGATACTGGATTTTGTCAGAAAGTTTTTTCGGCGTTGAAGAAGCTGCCCTTTCTCCAGTGTATTTTTGGTATCTTGGCGAAGATGACCACGTGATTTCTGTCCGTGAGTCTGTTTGTGTGATGTATTACATTGATTTTTATATGTTGAACCGTGTATGCATTTCTGGAATGGAGCAAATGTAACCATTATGAGTGATTTTTAATGTATACTTGAATTCAATTTGCAAGTATTTTATTAAGAAGTTTTACATCTATTTTCATCAGAGAGATTGGTCTATAATTTATTGTCTCCCCTCTCTCTCTCCCTCTCCCTTCATTTCTCTTTTTTACTTTATTTGGCTTTGGTCTGTGGCAATACTGACTTTGTGAGAGAATTTGGCAGAATCCCTTCCTTTTCTATGTTATGAAATAGTTTGAAAAGCATCATAAGTTCTTCACTGAGGGTTAGGTAGAATTCAGAGTGAATTCATCAGGGTCTAGAGGGTTTTTAGTCACTGCTTCAATTTCATTCCTTGTGATAGATCTACATAAATTGTTTACCTAGTATTAGTTCAATTTGAGTCAGTCATATGCATCTAGAAAGTAATTCATTTCCTTTTATATTCTCCAACTTAGTGGAATATAAGTCTCCAAGTCATGCCCCAATGATTTTCTGAATTTCATTGATATCTATCATAATATAGCTCTTTTCACTCCAATTTATTAATTTGAGTCTCTTATTTTTTGTTTGATTAATTTGGCTGAGAGTTTTTCAATCTTACTTATACTTTAAAAAAACAACTCTTTTTTCATTGATTCTTGTATGTGTTATTTCCAGTTCAATAATTCCTATATTCATCTTTATTATTTCTTTCCTTCTACTGATTTAAGGTTTGTTTGGTTTGTTGCTGTCTAACTGAATCCTAAGGTGCTAAGCAATTTATTTGCAATCTCTCTAATACTTTGAATTTGATTTAATTTGAAAATAATTCCAAACATTCATACAATGTATTATGACTACCTCATTGCCTCCTTTTAGCCCCATCCTATTCATGATGACCCCTTACTTTCATGTCCCGTATGTACCTTCATCTGTGAGTGTGCAGGTCTGTGCAAGTAGCCACCACTGCTGAGTATTCATGATTGTCACACCATAACCAGAAGACAGCGTTTCATGGTATTCCCTCCCAGCCGCTGCCTCTTAGGTGCTTTTACCTCCTCTTCTCTGATGTTCCCTGGGCCTTGGACAGGGTGATGTAGATATGTCATTCAGGAATGAGCACTCAACTCAGTGGTCACTTTGACCAGTTGCCAGTTTCTGCATTGAAGCATTGCTCACTTCGAAAAGAAGCTTCTTGGAGCAAGGCTGAGAGCAGTACTAGTCTAAAGGTATAAATGCTGTGGGATGTTCTGTATGGCAAATGTGTTGCTGATTAGTCAATAAATAAAACACTGATTGGCCATTGGCTAGGCAGGAAGTGTAGGCGGGACAAGGAGGAGAATAAAGCTGGGAAGTGGAAGGCTGAGTCAGAGAGACACTGCCAGCCACCACGATGACAAACAGCAAGTGAAGATGCCGGTAAGCCACGAGCCATGTGGCAAGGTATAGATTAATGGAAATGGATTAATTTAAGCTGTAAGAACAGTTAGCAAGAAGCCTGCCATGGCCATACAGTTTGTAACCAATATAAGACTCTGTATTTACTTGGTCGGGTCTGAGCGGCTGTGGGACTGGCAGGTGAGAGAGATTTGTCCTGACTGTGGGCCAGGCAGGAAAACTCTAGCTACATATAAACATAACTATTTAATGGCAGTTTGGCTACACATTCGTTTAGCAAAACATCAGTAGTAAGTTCCCCTCTAGGTCCTATGGTTTCCCCAACCATAGGCTTTTGACCAGATATACAGTACCAATTATGTATTGCCTCCTGGACAGTGAACCTCAAATGCAACCAGAAAGCAGTTGGTTACAACCCACCTCCTCAGACAGACATGTCACTCTTGCACCAATGGGCACATCCTGTCTGGCAGGTCAGAGTTATAGCGCACAGTCTACAGCTAGGTAAGAATATTTGTTTATGACTTCTTTCCCCTAGCAGCCTGCATCACACCCTGCAGTACTACTCAGTGGGAAGGAAGCTTCTGGCTCTGTCCTAGCAGTATGGTCTCACTGTCTGGTTCTAGGTGAGCAAGAGCAATCGAAAAGGCCTCTCTTGTTTTGGGAGTCCCTGGAGGCTCCCTCTCTCTAATTTTTTTTTAATGTAGACATTTACAGCTATGAACTTTCTCTTAGGACTACTTTCATTGTATTCCAAAATGAATAGAAGGTTTTGTTATGTTGTATACATTTTAATTCTATTCTGGGGCTTCTTATTTCCTTCTCAATTTCTGTAGCTGGAGGTTTTTCTCCCCGGGTCCCACCAAGCCCCAGCAGTCCGACAGCCCACTTATAAAATAAATACACAGACACTTATATTATTTAAACTGTTTGGCCTAATGGCTCAGGCTTCTAGTTATCTAGTTCTTACATCTCAAATTAATCCATTTCTATAAATCTATACCTTGCCACATGGCTCGTGGCTTACCAGCATCTTCACATGCTGGCAGTGTCTCCTCCCACCTTCCAGTTCTCTCAATTCTCCTCTCTGTTAGCCCCGCCTATACTTCCTGCCTGGCCACTGGCCAATCAGTGTTTTATTTATTGACCAATCAGAGCATTTGACATACAGACCATCCCACAGCAAATTTCTTTGATCACTCATTCATTATTCAATAGTATGTCCAATCTCCACAATTTTGTGTATTCTGAATTTTTCAGTTTGTCTCTGTTTCAGTATTTCTATTGAATTTCATTTCTGTATTCAGTACTGACTTCATTACTTCACACAGTTGTTTGTGTTCTCTCAGAATTTCCTTAGGGGTTTACTTTTGCTTTCTTTTATTTCTTTGAACACAGTTATAAACTTTTTTGAGTTCTTTGGGATTTTCATTGAACTCATTCTTGTTGGAGATCATTACTGGGGGAATTAGTCATTTTGGAGGAGTCATGTTGCCTAGTGTTTTGTGTCTCCTCATTTGCATGTCAAGACTTGTCCATCTAGGATTATGTTGTCTAATCACCCTTATTCCTTCAGTAGAAGTGTTTGCAATCTTCAGGAAGGGCTGAGTTCTCGGTATGGTTCAGGTGCTGTTTTTCTCTCTAGACTGGTATTCAGGGCAGCAGACTTAGCTCCCAAAATTCCCCTACAAGTAAAATACTGTCTGAAAAACAATCAGTATTGAAGAATGCCGCTAAAATATACAGCAATGGTCAAATAGCAAACACATACTCTTCAAATTCCAGTATTCAAATTATGGGAAGCAAAGGAACACCAAGAACACGGTGTGTACTAAGACAATAGGTTCTGTGGATGTGGAAAAAGAGCAAGCCCAGTTGTTAGTATTTGGGTGATGGAGAAAACAGAAAAGGAGGAAAAGCAAATATAAGTGGTGAAGAGTAAAGACAGGGAGGTGAGTGAGCCAGTTTTGACTAGAGGTGGAACGGAAGAGAGGTAAGGAAATTCAATAGACTAATGCATCAGGTCTCAGGAGGCAGAGACAGAGATGCTCTATACCAGGTGTCTTGGTTAGGGTTTCTATTGCTGTAAGGAGACACCATGATCACAGCAACTCTTACAAGGAAAACATTTAAATGGGGTGGCTCACTTAGAGTTTCAGAGGTCTAGCCTATTATCATCATGGTGGGAAGCATGGCGGCATGTAGGCAGACACGGTGCTGAAGCTGAGAGTCCTACATCTTGCAGGCAGCAACCTACTAGGTGATATCCTGAGCATAGGAAACTTCAAAGTCAGCCCCCACAGTGACACACTTCCTCCAACAAGGCCACACCTCCTAATAGTGCCACTTCCTATGAGATTATGGGGGGTAATTACATTCAAACTACCACATCAGGTTGCCTTATGTTCTTCAGAATGTCCACCAAAAGGAAGCTGAAAAAGGAAAGAATAGAGAGAAAAGGAGGGGAAAGAGAGAGGATGAGAAGTGAGCAGGACAGACCTTGTCTGCTAAACTGACACCGGGAATTAAGGGAGGGGTAGATGGGAAGTTCAGAGGTGGGTGGGGGTGCAGAGTCTGAATGCAACATCACCTGACTGCTTGCTGCAGTCTCCTCTCTCAACATCCCTCTCCAGGATTCCAGATGCCTGCCACTTCTCTGTGCTGTTACTTCAAGGGTCAGGTCACGGATGGTGGTCATACTTTTGAGCGGTCCTTCTGGAGTCCAATTGCTAATGTCCCCAGCTGTGTGCCACTTGAAACTGTGTGTTCTCCTGCAGACTCCTGCAGCCTCCAACCAGGTCTCCACCTCACGGTGGAGTGCCACATGGGTCTGATCCAGGTTCTTCCCCCATAAACTGTCTACCATCCAAATTTCAGCACATAATGCAGTGACCCTCACTCTGAACTTCCTGAGAGTATGACTCATGGAGGGTCTGGACCCACAAAGCTGCTGACCCTCGCAGCTGGGGTCTTTTAAAGATGAACTTTTGCTGCTTTCTCTGATTAAACACTGAGCTGACAGGGCCTTCCCGGAGTCTCTCCACCACTTTTATCTCTCTCCCACTTCCTGCTTCTATTCTCTGTCTTGAAAATGTCTGTTACTGAGGTGACAGTTCTCATGTTCTGAAGTCATCTTTAGTGTGGCTTCAGTCCCTCACTCTCACTGGGGTCTAAGAAGCTCCAAGACCTGCCAATCTCTCTATGACCATCTCTTTTTCTTGTTAAGACTTTCAAGTTTCCCATTTCACTTTACTATTGTACTACAGAGTGTTGGCCATCACTCACCTGATAGCTGTTATCCAGCTTCCCTTGCTGTCTTCCAGGAGATTCTAGCAGACCATGTCTGTGTGTTGTCGGCCATCTTGGATCCAAAAAATTCTTTTAAAAAATACTTATGAATGCTCTTTGAAGAGTAATGTGTAGACAAATTTCTAAATAGTCTTAGTAAAGAAGAAACACAGAGCCAAATACAGGGGTAATAGCCAAAGAGATCAGAGAATTAGTGAAGGGCCACTGACTACCGTTTAGCTTACCACCAAGCTGTAATTTCCCACATGAGAGAGCTTCTTCCTGCCTAACCTGCACTTTTATTGCTTTACTATTCTGCTTTCTCATTGGCTCTAAGCCCAGTCATATGACTTCCTCATCAGTGCCTGTCTATACAGACCTCCAGGTCTCTATGGTTGGTACTAGGATTAAAGGCTCATGTCACCACGCTTGGCTATGTCCTTGACCACACAGAGACTGCCTGCCATGTGATCGGATTAAGGGCGTGGGCTACCACCGCCTGACTTCTGTTCCTGGCTCGCTATGACCTCTGATCTCCAAGCAAACTTTATTTATTAACATATAAATAAGAATCACATTTCAGCACAATTAAAATATCACCACAGTAATGAGCAGTATGGAGATACCTAAGTCTCTTGTCAGAGTTTGAATATCTAACTCATTTTCCCACCACTGTTACTAAAAGCATTTGGGACCAAACGCTTTTCTCTTCCTTGAGAAAACAAAGAGGAACACATTTGTTTATATTAACTTTTCATCATTCAATATCTGAGGTTGAAAGTTTAATGATAACAATATTGGCAGATAAATAGTGGACAGTTATTCCATTGATTTCTAGAGCCAGTTGAGAACTGCACTGCAGGTCTTATCCTGAAACCCAGTTCATCACAGAGTGTTTGGCTGGATCACTAAACACAAGGAGCTTAGAGGTCACTGAAAAACTGGGTCAATTCTTTCATCTGCAGTGGTCTAAGATGTGCTTTGGGGGGGAATCAAGATTGTACCCTGGGCGATGAGTGAAACAGACCATCTGAGAGCCAAACTGAAACCCCACATGATGCTCCCTTGAAGTTATCTCAGTAGACATCTGTCCAGAGTGAGCATGAGATAAGGCTTGGTGAAACATGAGAATAAATATCATTTTCCGAAATGGAAGTCAGTCTGGTCCCATAAACCCGTAGCTTCCTTTCTTCTTAAGTAAGCAAGGGAACTAAGATGGGTCTTCTTGGCATGAGCTCTTGAGAACCTTAGTGTCATCAGTTGTCTGACAGGAAGGTCCCATTGTCGGCAACTTTGGGAAAGTTGAAGACTGAAACTCCTCCAACATTTGTGGGCACATTGTCTGTAATGACTCCAAGAAGCTGAGACTCACTGTCAAAGAAACCTACTGACTCAGTTTCACCTTCAGTGTCTGGAAATTGGTCTAGCATGGAACAACCCCGTCAAGTAATGTCAGCAAGGCTTGTCCTATAGCACACGCTTAGTGAATTTCTCTCTACCTTGATTCTTATTCAGATTGGTAACTTCAAAGTATCCCTGGTCTGAACTCAAATCCTTGGGGCTCCACAGAACAGAGAAGGCATCCAAGGCTGGGAAGGAAGCTCAAATTCCTACTCTCTGAGCTCTGAGCCTCACGCCATTTACTCTACAACTAACGGTGTTTCTCTTGGAAGTCACTGCCCTGCTTTGAGACTCATTCTCCCCAAGTGTAAAATGAGTGAGCGAGCTGCATGAACCTTGGCTCTGCCATTGCATGAAATATCTTCCTGTGAGGGAGGCTCGCTTCAGAACTTGGCCTCACCACTGCCTGAGGCTGATGAGTGACAGGCACCACAGCTAATCCTCCATAAATAGATGTTCCATAGCTCAAGTCTCAGGATGAATTTATAGCTGGGACTGACATTTAGTAACTTTCAAACAAGACCAATTTGACCTCTAAGAAGAAAATAGCTTTTGCCATCTTTAAACCGTTATATTACACATTGCCAGGCGGTAGTAGTATATATTTTATTTGAGAAACATAGAGCTCTTGTTTTTACTTTAGCTGTAATACTTTAAATATTTATAGCTAATTAATACTTGGTGAAATTTTCTCAGGACAGGAAAATATCTAAAAAATGTCAGTGGACCTGAGAGTTGCAATGGGAGTCACTAGGGCTAATAATGAGTGAGTTTTTACCTGAAAATCTTCTGTTTCTGTTTCTTTTTTACTGTCTCCAAAAGGTCTTTGTATATGATTAGTACATTTCTTGACTAGTTATATATGTGAGTCAATATATATGTGAGTCATTCAGTCATCATAAGAGTTTAGTAAGTGGCTGGAGCATTTGGTATCCATCATTTTCTTAAACTCTACATGGTAGCAAATGACTATTATTGTAGTTGAGCTAAAAGTGGGTCTGAGGCTGTGGAGGCTGGGGAGCCAAGAGTAGAATGCAAATCCAACTTAGCTGTCCGAGAGAACATAATTCTCAGGGAGGAAGATCTACTATTGCCTGCATATTTCTGTGCCTCCCTGTGTTTGCTAATTTTCTCATTCTTATTAACTAAGACCTGACATGAAGTAGGTATTTAGAAAGAAAAAGGTGTATTGGAGCTGAAGAGATGAAGAGTACTAGCTGATCTTCCAAAGAACCTGGGTTCAATTCCTAGAACATGGCAGCTAACAACCATCTATAACTCAAGTTCCATGGAGTTCTGACCCTGTATTCTGGTCTCTGCAGGCACTGCACACACATGGTGCACAGACATAAATGCAGGTATAACACATGTATACATAAATTTTAAAAATTCTAAGATAAGCTTTATATAAAAAAGAAAAGGTTAATTATGGCTCATAGTTCTAGTGTTCACCATGGCTCACAGTTCTAGTGTTCACCATGGCTCACAGTTCTAGTGTCCACCATGGCTCACAGTTCTAGTGTTCACCATGGCTCACAGTTCTAGTGTTCACCATGGCTCATAGTTCTAGTGTTCATCATGGCTCACAGTTCTAGTGTTCATCATGGCTCACAGTTCTAGTGTTCATCATGGCTCACAGTTCTAGTGTTCACCATGGCTCACAGTTCTAGTGTTCACCATGGCTCACAGTTCTAGTGTCCACCATGGCTCACAGTTCTAGTGTTCATCATGGCTCACAGTTCTAGTGTTCACCATGGCTCATAGTTCTAGTGTTCATCATGGCTCACAGTTCTAGTGTTCATCATGGCTCACAGTTCTAGTGTCCACCATGGCTCACAGTTCTAGTGTTCATCATGGCTCACAGTTCTAGTGTCCACCATGGCTCACAGTTCTAGTGTCCACCATGGCTCACAGTTCTAGTGTCCACCATGGCTCACAGTTCTAGTGTTCACCATGGCTCACAGTTCTAGTGTTCACCATGGCTCACAGTTCTAGTGTCCACCATGGCTCACAGTTCTAGTGTTCACCATGGCTCACAGTTCTAGTGTTATTCATCACAGCTCACAGTTCTAGTGGTCATCACGGCTCACACAGTTCTAGTGTTCATCACAGCTCACATGGTTCTAGTGGATACAGCCTATTACAGCAGAGAGGATAGGTGACAGGAGTGAGGAGCAACTGGCCATACTGTGTCCACAGTCAGAAAAGAGAGAGCTATGACTCCCAGTGGTCAGCTTTCTTTCTCTTTTTTTTTATTTAGTCTGGAACCCTAGCCCAGGCCTTGGTGCCACCCACACTCAGGGTAGACCTTCCCTGCCTAATTTAAACCTTTCTGAAACACTTTCATAGACACATCCAAATTTATGTTTCCATAGTGATTCTAGATCCATCAAGGAAACGGTGAAAATTTACTATCACACTCCAAGCTCATATTTTGAAGCCCTAACCCTTAATGGGATATCAGGAAATGGGGTTTTGAGAGGTAGTTGAATTTAGATGAGCTAGTGAGAGTGCTGGGTCCTTGGGACAAGATTACAGTATTTAGAAGAAGAAAGAGCCTAGAAACTATTTGCTCTGTTATGTAAGGACACAGTGGGAAGATGGCCACCTGTAAACCAGGAGGAGACTCTTGACCAACATTGGACCCACTGACAGATCCTAGACTCCTACCTCTTGAACTAGCAGAAATATATTTCTATTGTTTGAGCCACTGAGTCTATAGTGTCTCAGAATAGTAAGCCATGTTGACTAAGACAGTTCTACTTAACTTCCCAAGGAAAGGTACCTATTGAGAAAAGGCAATAGGAAGAAGCTATGAGACTGAATCACCATAGACACGTGCTAATCTAAAATGAGGAGCTAAAGCAAATCCTGGAACCCTGCTCAGTATGAATCATTCTTCTGCCTCTTAGAACAAATAGCAACAATAGCAAACAAAATCAAGCAAACAAAAACCCTTCTCACGTGCAGGGATAGGTAACTCTATACTGATGCCCTATTTCCAGAGGCAAAACACATCCTCAGAATACAAAGTCCTTCCTCTTACCTCACCTCAACTCTCTTGATTGGTTTTCTCTTTCTCTAGACTCCCAAATGGGAAAGATCATGGAATCTCATGCCCTTTGCCACTTTACTACTGCTACCCATGGGCCCAGATCAGGATCCTTAGCAGACAATATTATTGGCAAGGGCTGCTTTACTTGCACAGAGTCTCCTTGGATCTTTGATCATATCCAATCCATCTAAGGGATTCCACCCATCCAAAGCCAATACCTGCATCTCGGTGTCGAGGCAAAGATCCACCCACATAGGTTAAAAGTCAGCATTTTTCACAGCAGCTGTGTTTCAGAGTCCTTGTGGTACTCTGAACGTAACTGGCCCCATTAGTTCATAGGAACTGGCACTATCAGGAGGTGTGGCATTGTTGGAGTAGGTGTGGCCTTGTTGGAGGAAGTGTGTCACTGTGAGGGTGGGCTTTGAGACTTCTTTGCTCAAGTTACATTCAGTGTTACGCTCAGACTCCTTCCTGTTGCCTGCAGATCAAGATCTCTCTTCACAGCAATAGAAACCTTAAGACAATCTTCCCACCACTGACTGCACTGACGATTGAAGCCATCTAGAGGGAAAGGCTTGGGGTAAAAGGACATTCGGAGGCCAGTCATCCTCTGGATGCAGTCTAATCAGACCAAAGACTGCCTAATGGTCAGCTTCAGAGTTTCCACAAAAGGAGCAAAGATACAGCCGACACAGAACTTCAGTGGCATGGTAACAAGCATGTAATACCACATGTGTAAGGGCCATCTAGTAGCTGTAGATTCTGATTAGGCCAAATTCAGTGAACTTGACTATCCCACTACTTTTCACTAGAACATTATTTGGGTTCAGGTCTCAGTAAATGATGCAATTCATGTGAAAGAAATTCACATCAGATCCTCAGTGATCTCAAGTGGGGGGGTGCCTTGTCCAGATATGTCCATAGGTCCTGGTCTATATGCTCAAACACTGGGGTCACCTTGATCTCTCAGTCACATTGGAAAGTGGCACAGACCTCCATCAGCTGGACAATACTGGAATACTCAAAAGCCTCCAGGCTCCTTGGCAAGGCTACTGAATGAACTGTGCTGATGGGAAGGCCTCTTCCAGGCTTCTGTCATTGAGAAATGTCACAATCATTATGGCCACAAAGTAGCTACTCTAGGGAATCATAATCCTTGTACCCTGTCCCATAAGCACTTACAGCAACTTCAGCTACTGACTCAAATGGAGAGAGAGCTGTTTGGGGATTGGGGAATGCCTTGGCCACTGGCCAAGAGATGTGGGGTAGAAGGTACCCCTGGCTTGGTCCCGATATGGGTGAGACACAGGCTGCTAGAACAGTCCCTTCACCTGGACTCTAGCACGTGACTAGCCACCACAGAGGTAGGCAAACCTAGAAGGGATTTTTTTTAACTTTTTTTTTTTGACAATCTGGGGTCTAATCAAGTGCTCTGCACATGACAAGCAAGTGTGCCCCACCACTGAGCTACAGCCTCAGGCCTGTCTTTTTTTTTTTTTTTTAATTTTGAAACATTGCACTTGTTTGTACATGTGGGTCTGTATATAAGCACACCTGTGTACCATGATGACTTGAAGGAGTCAGTTTTCTCCTTCTACTATCTGACTCCTGGGGGTCGAGGTCAGGGGGTCAGGCTGGGTTAGAGTGTGCCTTTACTCACTGGACCATCTTGCCAGCTCTGTGCTGTATAAATGGTATGTTTACCTCCACTCCTCTCTCATCCAGAGAAGACAGTGTCTCTCCCAGAGCCAAAACACAGTCTCAAAGCCAGAGAGTACTGCATGAAGACATGGCTATAACCCAACATCTCGTCTCCACCAAAATATGTCTCTCAAAAGGCTGGGTCACTGTCTTTTATTAGTGCACTGCCCACACTATTGAACCCACCTATAATGCTTTCCTCTATCTCCAAAACCAACCCCTGTCTAAATACTTCCTAGAAGTCACACCCAAACCTACATGTACTATTCTGTATTCCATATGATCGTGGCTTTCAACTGTGGTCTCAAGTCCAGCAGTGTTTGGGTGTTGTTTTTTTTTTGTTTTGTTTTGTTTTGATTTGTTTATTTCTGAGACAGGTTTCCCTTCGTAGCTCAAGCTGGCCTTGAACCCTTGCCTCAGCCTCTTTGAGTGCTAAGATGAATGTACCACCAGGCTCAAGCAGCAATCTATCTTTGGCAATGTTCTAATCAGCTCTGATAGATGCCCTGGCTTGGGACTTTAAGAAGTTACTTCTCTCCAAACTCACCCTGACTATACAAATCCTCTTCACTTGCCATATTCATATGGTCACTGTTACTGGCAGATTTGGCAAAAACCTAGGTGGCTACCTAGTGCTAGGACTTTCTCACATCACCTCCTTCCTTCCTCCTTCCTTCATCCCTCCTCCTCCTTCTATGTCACAGTTTTAATTTAGACCAGTCAGGATTTCTCACCTGGATTACCAAGGTGGCTTCCCAGCCGGTATCTCTGAATCCAGGCTTCCTGTCTATTCTTGTCTATCAGCTGTGAGAATTATCTACCTAAAATGCTGATTGTGTCCCTCTTGTGCTTCTCAGAGTTCCTGCCACATCTCTGTAACAGCTAATCTGGTACCTCACAAGCAATGGGCACGTGCAGGGCAACCTTGGAAGGTAGCATCAAACCTTCAACAGTCAGAGCCCAGAGCCACTTGGGGTGTCTCATGAAGAGAGAGTGAGGAGAGCTGGCCTTTTTCTGAATCTGTCTGTCAGGCCACATGGCTTTTAACTCCCTCTAGCTACCATCCTAGCTTAAGGGTTTATTAGGCTCTTAAACTCAGAGATATATTGTTATGGTCTGGGAGTTATCTATTCCCCAAATTGATAGCTTGAAATCCAGTTCACTTTGGGATGATTTGGAGATGGGAAGTTAAGGTCTTCACACCTAGGATCAGTGCTCAAACTGGAGAGGCCTGAGAGGGTCTTTGCCTTGTGACATTACATAAAAAAGATGGCCCTCTGAGATTAATCAGGGACAGGCCTCCAGCAGCCACTGAATCTGCTGACTGTTTGATGGTGGACAGCCCAGCCCTCAAAAGTATGAGAAATAAATTTGTTTACAAGCTACCCAGTCTGGGGTAATTGGTTGCAGCAGGCCAAAAGAGCCAAGGCAGAACCCCAGTGGTCAAAGGTCTCATCACAGGGGTCGGATCGCCTACCTGTCTGGGGGTATCTTAGTTACTTCTCTACTGCTGTGATAGAACACCATGACCAAGGCAATTTATGAAAGAGATCATTTAATCTGGGGCTTACAGTCTCAGAGGGCCATGACCTCTGGAGCATGAAGTGTGAAAACAGGAAGGTAGGCATAATACTGGAGCAGTAGCTCAGAGCTCACATCTTGAGGCACAACCCTGAGGCAGAGAGCTAATTGGGAATGGTGTGGGCTCTTGAAACCTTAAAGCTCACTCCCCAGTGACACACCTCCTCAACAAGGTCGTACCTCCTAATCCTTCCCAAACAGTTCTAACAATTGGAGACCAAGTATTGAAATTAATGAGCCTATGGGAATCATTCTCATTCAAACCACCATGGGGGTGGCCTGGCTCTGCAGAGATCCCAACTTGGTTAAGTCTGCCAGCTTTGTGCTTTGGATTTCAGCCTTAGGAGGAGAGTTGTACCTGCCCCGTAAGGATGCTCAGGGAATGTTTCTGTTCTCATCTCTCTCTGTCTCACGTGGAGAATAGAGCATGGCAGCCACCACAATGGCAGAACACTTGCAACCGTCAGAAAGCCGTTCTGGCCAGAGCCCTCTTGAGTCATGGGACAAGAGCACACAGGCTGAGGGCCTGACTGTGGAGCTCAGTGCTGTAAATAGCAGCCGCCTTTGGCTATACAGGAGCATGGCCACCCTCTAACACAGAGCAAGCAGGGCACAGAGGAGAGAGGCAAGGGGATGGGAGGGTGCTGGTCTGCGTCAGGAGTGGGACAACCAAGCTGGGGTGAAGGCAGTGTGGGGAGGCTCAGCAGGTAGAGGGAAGAACCAGCACATTGCATTGTAAGTAGCTTCCTTCCGAGGGAGGGCAGTGCCCCGCCTCCAAGGCACAAAGAGCCTTGAGAGTAGGTGTCTGACGCTATGACTAATGAGGCTCACAGTAGCTGACTGACGTAAGCTACAAGGAGAATCAGATCACCATTCATCTGAAATTTAAAACTCAGATCCCACTTTTGAGAGTACACTACCAACCATTACGTTTAAGTTGACTCTAGCTACCTTTGTGAATCACATACTTGTGTTATGCTCTGTGTTTATGTTACAGGTTAATTTGTTTACTGAAGCCATTCAAAGTATTTCAGCAGTGTTTAAAACCCTCCCCGTCCTGAAGGAGCAGTTTTAAAATACATATATTAGTAAGTCAATGATTTATTTATTTATGGCATCTCACTACCTAGACCAGGGTGGCTTCAAACCCTTGATCCTCCTGCTCCAGCTGTCCGAGTGCTGGGAATACAGTCATGAGCCACCACACTCAGCAAAGTGAGAGACTTGGAAAATGGAAGCAGAACCAAAACAAGTCAAGAGCGGAGTCTCCCAAACCTTTACTTTTACAAACTAGACCACAGAGCATTGTGTCCCCCAGATACATAGGTTCCAGTCTTAGCTCCCAGAAACTAAGATTATGATCGTATTTGGAAATCGGCTTGTTAAAGGTATAATTGGTTAAGATGAAGTCAGGCTGGCATAGGGTGGGCCTTAACCTAGTGTGGTTTCTGCTCTTGCAAGAAGAGAGACTTGGAGTGAACACCACGTTGAAACCTGGAGAAGCTGAGGGGACACCACAGATGGCCAGCAGATCTCAGAAGCCAGAAGGAAGAAAGGAAGGGAGCCTGGCCTTGCTAACGCCCTCATTTTAGCTTTTATTCTCCAGAACTCTGAAGTAATACATTTCTGTGTGGTCAACCCACTCTGAGGCAGTTTGCTACAGCACTTCAAGGAATTGAATGTCCAGGTGACTTGTCCGGTCTCCCCAGCTTCTATTGGTGGTCCGGACATCTGTTCTAAGAGGCTCCCTGCCTTGACTCCATTGGTTTCCACTGGGCTGCATGTAGGACTGAAGCTGTGCATCTGTAGCTCAGCACAGAGCTTGCTCTTCAATGTAGGCTTGAGCAAAGGGATGGATCGCTAAGAATATTAGGGATTCACCGTGGCTGCGTCCACTCTTGACCTTTAGCCCTTCCATGTTGAACTGCTTCCTCACTAAGTAGGTATGTGAATGTGCAACTCGAGAAAGCAGGGCGGTAGTAAACGGGCCTGGAGGACGTTGTGGAACCTGAGATGGTTGGCCACACTGCTCTGGCCTCAGTGACACCTGTTACCTCTGGGAAGACGTCAGCTGCACACTTGACCTTTGCCGTTTGAGGTGTTGTATTGTTTAGTTGTGGTACTGGGTATTGGACCTCAGGCCTTGGACACACTAGGCAAGCACTGCACCAGCTATATCCAGCCCTGTTTTTACTTTTTAGATAAATTTATCTTATTATGTGTATGTGTGTGTGTGTGCGCACGCGTGTTTGTGTGGGTATGTGCAAGTGAGTGCAGGTGCCCATAGAGGTCAGAGACTCTGGATGACCTTGTCTTATTTTTAAAAATTGTGTGTGTGTGTGTGTGTGTGTGTGTGTGTGTGTGTGTGTTTGTATGCTGGTATGTGCAAGTGAGTGCAGGTGCCCATAGTGGTCAGAGGCATTGGATGGCCTTGGAGATGGCATTATAGGCAGTTGAGAGCTGCCTGACATGGGGCCCGGGGACCAAACTATTTTTTGGAAGAAATAGTGTGTGCTCTTACCTGCTGAGGCATCTTTCCAGCCTGTTTTTACTTTTTATTTTGATACAGGTTCTATTAAATTGTCAAAGCTAGCCTTGAATTTTCTGTGTAGTTCAGGTTAGTTTTGAACTTTCAATTCTCCTGCCGCAGTCTCCTTGGATTACAAGTCTGTGTCAAAGGCTCGGTTTCTCTGGTGACTTTTTAAAAAGACCAGTTATAGACTTTCCTTACTGCCTTCCCTACAAAACTAATCCTTGTAATTAAAAATGAGAGCCACTTCAACGTTGTGGCCACATTTGAGTTTATGGAAGCTGTAGTCCAGCTTCCTCCTTTTCCAAACCCTGTGCAGGTGCACGCACATACACACATATCAATGTGCGGTAGGTGTGATGTTGCCAGAATCATTTGATTTGATATACTGTACCCTTTACAATTACTCTGATGCAACTTTTATACATAGGCAGCCATTTGACTGAAAATAGTCATGTTACCATTAAACACATCCGTCGTGGAAAGGTGACGAGCATAAAAAGAAGAAAGCCTGGTAAATCAAAAAGCAAGCCACTGAAGTCAACGTCTTTTCAGAAGTTCCAGACATGCTAAAGTTTTCAAACTGTGTGACCTTGAAGGTATCCGGTCTATGTCTCTCTAGAAGCTGCATTTTCTAATTTGTTTTTAAATCCAAATGAAGTTCTTTCTCACAGAATGCTCGTGACTTGAACTTGGAGCTGTCCAGTCAGCCACAGCTGCGAGAGGGCAGCAGATGGAAGCACAGTGACTATGCACGTACCACCTGAGAAAACGATTCCAAAAAATCAAGTTTTCAGGACAGCTAGCAGGAATCAGTCACTGAAAGAGAAGAGTGTCCTGCTACACCGGACACACCTCTTGCTCAGTGGTCAGAATCCCTGCCTGCTGTGGTTTAGACAATAAGATGCGGCAAATCTAGGCAACTTTGACCCTTCAGGATCTCAGATGTGGCACTTGGTTCCTCTTTCTTTGATTGATCACTCAGGACCACCTACCCACCACGTACTATGAATTTCAGTAGCTTACTTATTGATTAGTCAGACTATGGTTTAAACTGATAGCCAATTTAGTAACTTCAGCTTTGAACACTTTTTTTTCTTAACATTTAAAGATACTCTGTTCAGGGGCTTTGTGACCCTAGTCTTAGTGAGCCCTGATGATTTCAAGGGGTTCCCTTGGGATTACCCCAGTAGAAGCTAACCATAGAAACACACCATCCCCTTGGAAAAAGCAAGGCAGGATCTGATGTTTTTAGAAATCAAGCATATTATAGCATACATTAAGATTCAAAATATATGTGCTCAGTGAATTTGGGATTAGCAGGTGTGTATAAATGTAAGTCAAGCCAAAAGAATCATCTTAACATAAGCTGCTGCGGTGGCATCCAGGGGCTGGTACTCCTTGTGACTTTAGGAATTCCAAAATGCAGAGGCTGTCTCCTGGGGGGAAAAGAGAAGGCTGTGTAAGAGAACGCAGAGGCTCCTAGGACTCTCCATGACCTTTACCCCACGTAAACACGAACTCCGAACATGTCAGCAAGCAAATCTCCAACCCCACGTTCTCAGCCAGGGGCCCAGGGGCTGTGTGGGAGGCATGAGATCCAAGGGCCTTGGGTTATATGGCTCCTGTTACCACCCACTCTGGTGAAGCTCCTGGTGCAGACCCACCCCCAGCTTTGCCGAGACCAGTGCATCCTGGCAGCATGTTTCCTCTGTGCTGGGCAGGCCGTGACTACAGGAGGCAGCCAGCTGCCACCCTGAGCACCGGGATCCCCCTGCAAGGCTGCAGTCCCCTTTCTTTCTATTTGCTGGCTGGAAAGATCCCTGCAGACATGGATGCTTTTGTATTCTCAGGAATAAAATAAAGTAGCACTTTTATTGTTATTCTGAACACAGGCAAATGCATTCATAGGCATGTGTTCAGGCACATACCGGGAGGTAGCACCAATGCAAAAGAGGCCTGTGGTATACACACCAAGCCTATGCTAGAGCTGTGGGCATCTCAGCAAGTAGGCCTCTGCGCACAAACCAAAGCATCGTTGTGGAAAATAGTTTTAGAATGTTGACTGTGTGCTAGGAGCAGGCCTGAAGACATGGAGACGACCAAGCAGAGTGACTTCCCGCCCTTCCATGCTTACATTCTAGAGGAAGGACAATCGGCATTTTAAGGGGAGTGACAAACTGCCTAGAAGTACCAAGGACACTCCGATGGGGCAGAGCTGTAGCGCTGTTGGATAAAGGAGGAGAGGGAGCATGTGTCTGAGGGAGCCCATCCCAGGCAGAGGAACCAGAAGTAGGCATGTGCTTGCCTTATTCAAGCAAGAAACACACACACACACACACACACACACACACACACACACACACACAAGAAGATGCCAGTGAGAGAGAATAGGAGAACAGCAGGAGCGTCAGGCTGCCCTGGGGAGGTTTGGAGTCAGGGAGTGTTAGGAGCAGTGTGTTTCACGTGGACATACTCTGGAAGAGGATTTCCCTCAGAAGTCTGGGCCATGTCTGCTGAAGAATTTTCAGGGTGACCAACGATCCACTATCACCTCTCCCCACTGTGCCCCACTGTCTGGGAATGTCCCTCCTTTCTAGGCTTTCAGGGAAGGTGATCTTGGAGAGAGATGGGACAGTCGGTGCCAGAGCTCCCACTTGGTACAAGTTCAGGTGAAGGAGAAGCTTAGCTCCCTGCTGGTCCCAGGTCAGGAACATGGCTGCGTGTGGCTGGCCGTTTGCATCTGCCCTTTGCTTTGGAGTCACCTCGCCAGTCCCGCTTGTCTTCCTTTCTTATCAATCAAAATATCAGTTCTGGTATCCCCCCCAACCCCCACCCTCGCACTGCCACTGGCCATCCCCTCCTGGAAAGGACCTGTTCACTGACGTCAGCCCTCACTGCCTAAGCCATACCAGCACATGGGGGAGGGGGGGCAGATTGTGAGTAGCAACTTTACTTCCTAATATTGTGTTGAAAGAATGACTTTGAGTGGGGGATAACATGGTGATAGTTTCTCATAGTTTTGAAGTTGTAAGACAAATCCCAGGCATTGGCATGGGTTCCCTCTCCATCTTACCTCCACAGGAAGGAAAAGAGGGAGGACACAGGGCTTTCCTCCTACTCTGTGAATGTGAGAACATGAGTTCCTGTCTATTCTTCTTCTTCTGTCACCAACCTGACATGGTCTCCAGGGGACCCACTCTGGCCCATCTGCTCCTCGCCCCACCAGACAGGGGAAGACAGGACAGAGATTTTATTCTCTTGCTACCCACAGACTATCCTGAAATTTAATTCTGAGAACCAGGTTAAGGCTCACACTTCCAATGGATTCCATTTTTCTGCCCATCAGCCCAGCCCTTCAGGTTCATCTTCCCAGTGACTGTGTCCCAATGCCCTTGACTGGCTTGTTGGGAGCTCTGGGCTGTGGGCTTGCTCTCCAGCTGGCCTGGATGCTCTTCCGCCCAGACTCAGTGTCCTTTGTCTGTCCTGGAGCTCCGTTCCAACCACACCGACTAACCACGCCATCTGTTGTCCTGCTCGGGTTCCCCCTGTGGCTCTCACCAACTATGACCTTTTGGCCATGGATTTATATCTTGGTTTATGACCTGTCTGCCTCCCAGTGACACAGGCAGCTGAAATGGGGGCCTGAGTATTGCTTCTTGTGGTGACAGAGTTCCTGGAATGGGAAGGATCCGTAATAAACTCAAATGGGGGAAACCTGGGTCAAGTTTGTAGTAGTAACACAGCTATGACTCACTCTCTCCATATGTGTGTGTGTGTGTGTGTGTGTGTGTGTGTGTGTGTGTGTGTGTGTGTGTGTGTGTGTGTATGAGGAGAATATGGGGGAAAGATGTTCAGGAAGTTAGAGTGGCTTTCCAAAGGCCTCAAAGTTAACAGCAGAACTCAGAGCTAGAAGCTCAGATCCCGATGCCCTGGACCAATGCTCACCATCAGCCCTCCCATCCCCAGTTGCTTTGGGGGGTTAGATCTCTCTCTCTCTCTCTCTCTCTCTCTCTCTCTCTCTCTCTCTCTCTCTCTCTCTCTCTCTCCTGTTACTTCTGCCAAAGCTGGCTAGGTGAGGGGATCTTGACCAAATTGGACAAGGACTTTGACCATCAAAGGGCAAGAACTTGAAGAACCTTGCAGGGTGATCCAGCTAATCAGGAGCAATGATGGCAGCAGCCCCCTTCTCCTAAGTGTTCTCCCCACCCGAGGCTCTGGGCCCCTCTCTGAGTGTCATGCAGTGACTTGTTTCCTGCAGATTCTTAACAAGCTGCTTTGTTGGGCCTCTTCATCTTTGCGTTAAAGCTGAGAGTATATCTGCTGGCCCCTAGGGAGATGTGGTGGGGGGCTTCCTGGGATAATAGCTCACCTGCATGACTACCCTCCGAGGCTCCCACAGACTGGGCTGAACCTAAGGGCACACACCTTCTCTTCTGCACTAACTCAGAGATGATCATCTGGGTAGATGGAAGCCCCAGTAGAGATCTCTAAGGCCAAACCTCCTCAAAAACAAGAAGTTCAGTTGGCACTTAGCGAAGATGGGACAATGCATGCTCCAGTACCACAGCGTAAGCCAGCCCTGGGCTTCCAGGCTTCCTCCCTTCTCCCAACATGCACTCAGGCAGGCCTCACCCACTCACGCCGTTGTATTATTTGGTCAGCAGCAGGCAGCCGCAGACTTGGAACAAGGAAACAGAAACATATGTCTAGTGATCTGTAGATGGGAAATTGGGCAGACTCTGAGCTGTTCCCATGGGCAGAATGAGGTTCCGAGGGAGGCACAGAGTCACGAGAGGTCAACAGACACTTACTCGAGGTCTGGAAAGGAGTGGCTTGGTTGTCTAGACAGCTCCAAGAGCAGAAAAAGGACTGAACCTGGGCACACACCTTCCCTGGTTAGCCTCTGATTGGCAGTGTGCTGGGGCCACAAATGTCCCCATGGCCCTCCACCCTGAGGTCATAAGACATCTTAAAATCACCTTTTTCCTAAAGTCACTGTGGCCTTGTGGCTGGTGAGGCCAGCTTTTATCTCTGCATCCCAAATGTACCTACTTTGATTTTTTTTTTAAATATAGTACTGTAAACATGGAGTTTACATTTTTTTTTCAGATTTTGTCTTTGCTGTGATATAGTTTAGAGAGCTCTGTCAAAATGGTCTCAAAACCCATGCAGCTGATATTATGAGCTGGCTGTGTGTGACCCTCAGAATGTTAGCGTCTCTGATCCTGCTTCCTCAAATGAAATACGGAGATTAAAATAGTACCTCCTGTACTGAGCTCCTGTTAGCATCCAAACATGTAACAACATGTAACATGACACACCTAACATTCTTGCCAAGTTACTGACACACAGAGACTACTCAAAAGATGCTGATGTTGCTATTATTATCCTTAACATCATCTTTATAATCTGTACAAGAAATTACTCCTGGCAAGGGAGTCCTTAGGAATGTAATGGACTCTCCATTCTGGAAGGGACCCATCTGTTGCATTTGAATAATAAACATCCCCCAAGTTAGTGTGTGTGCAGGCTGTAGGCATTATTCATTGTGGTGTTCATGAGAAGGTAAATGAAGAAACATTTTAGGACAGTTCCTGCTCCTCAAAGTGTGCTTTGGGTGGTCTCCTGAGCTTTGGTGCACACTTCTAGTACTTGTGGTGGAGGCATGAGAGGGAAGTTGTATCTGGTGTCTGTGTGGCGGAGGGAAGTTATATTCTAGTGCACATGTGGTGGAGGGAAGATATAGTCTGATACACATGTGGTGGAGGGAAGTTATATTCTGGTGCATGTGTGGTAGAGGGAAGATATAGTCTGATGCACGTGTGGTGGAGGGAAATTATATTCTGGTGCACGTGTGGTGAAGGAAAGTTACATTTGGTCCCAAGATTTTCATTTTTTGTTTGCTTGTTTTTTGAGACAAGGTCTCACACTGTAGTCTAGGCTGGTCTCAAACTCATCCACAGAGCACTTGCCCTCACTGCCTAAGAGGTACCAATTCTGTACGTTTTACTTTCCAGAAATTCCTCTTCACAGTCACAGCACACGCCTGTCAGGCTCAGAGCAGATTATATTTCTACCTAGGTCCCTGGCACAGAAGGCCCCTTACTTCCTGGGGATATGCCACATCTATTCAGCTTTGTTACTGATGGCAGCAATAGAGAAGAGCTCCGTGTTGAGTGAAAGCCTGGTTCATTATTTCAGTCTGTCCCGTTCCCTCTGCTCCTGTCCTAGTTTACACTCTCCCGCTGCCATAAAACAATTACCAGAAGCAATTTGGGAGGAAAGGAGTTTTTCAGCTTACATTTTACAATCCATCCTCCAAGGAAGCCAGGGCAGCAGCTCAAAGCAGGAACTTGGAGGCAGGAGCTGCAGCAGAGGCCATGGAGAAATGCTGCTGACTGGCTGGCTCCCCATAGCTTGCTCAGGCTGCTTTCTTATCAATCCAGGACCACTGCCCAGTGAGTTTTGCCTGACCACATCAATCAATAATCAAAAAGAAAATGTCCCACAGACATGCTCATAGGCCAATCTGATGAAGGCATTCCTCATCTGACAATTGTCCTCTTCTCAGGTGACACTAGTTTGTGTCAAGTTGTCTGGAACTAACTAGCATGGCTCCTATGAAGAGAACTGTGACATTTTTTGCAAACTCCCCAAGCTTCTGTGGGGGTATAAATAGGCCAAGGCACTGTCAGCTCATTTCAAAGGAATATGGACAAAACTTGGGAAGTGGAAAAATTTGTACAAACTTCACAGAAGACATTTAGAAAATGTTCAGAAGTCCCATTTTGTGGACAAAGGCAGTGTCTCCTTGGAAGTTTTAGTCTCAAGTTTACAAGTTTTCTTAGCATCAGTGGCCTCCTCCCATTTTCAGAGAGGTACAAACTGAGATAAACAGCCTAGAAGTAAAATGGCCGTATCAGCTCAGATGCAGACCATCATCAGGAGGCTGCTCTCCAAATACACTCCAGGCTCATCACCACACCATGTCACCACCTTGGGTGATCTTTGTTTCCCTCTCTGAGGGCGTATTATCCCTCCACTGGGCTACTCTGTTCCCCTTTCCTGGCTTTCCTCCCTGTGGTCAGCTCAAGCATGGCTCTCCAAAAGAGCAAGGCTGCCCAAGAAGGATGTACACACCAACCTCACCAGACCTCTACAGCTTTGATTGACAGATGCAGACCCTAAGTCTCAGCCCAGCCTCCCTTTTCTGCCTACCACTTGGTGCCATGGCACGGTCTCCCTAGTTAAACCGACAGGCCGTTTTCATTGCCAGATCATATTTACACTTGAAGTTTGCCACTGTTTTGTTTTTCTCTTCTCAGATATGCCCATGAACTAAATAGAGACGTGACATCAAACAGCTGGGCACACACAGCTGTCCAGAGCCACCCCTGTGCACTCTGGGAAAGCAGTTTGTTCAGTTCCAAGAACTGCGAGGAGCTAGTTCACACTGAAAGGTCATTGGCTACCAATTAACAGTCTCACTAGGAGGTGTCTGAGACATGACAGTTGTTTGGAGTCCATGAATCCTAGTTTTAGTTAAGAGTTTGCTTGTTTCTCGATGTGACTGCAATCATTATGACTGCCAGTGTATTTATTAAGATCTTCTGGCATAAACAGATAAGAACATGGTGTGTGTGTGTGTGTGTGTGTGTGCTGGAAGGGGATGCACTTAGTTTCAGTTGATCAGTAGATCTCCCACTATAACCTATGAAAGTCTTACATGTCACATCAACTTACTCTCCACCTGGCAGAGAGAGAGGGATGGTACCTTCAGGAGGTTCTGAGGATGTCATATTGGGCACAGCCCTTGTGCCATGTCTCCAACCTCTTCTCTCCAGAGGACCTGATGGACAGAAAGCTCAACTGAAGAGAAACTCCCTACAGAAAATGGACTTTGCTACAGGAGACTGTGGGGACTCAGAACTGCTCACCAACACTGAATCCTCTCCAATCTGACTCTTCCTAGCACTGGGATGTTTATTGAAAAGTGGGAGGACCTCTCAAGTCTTCTAATCCAGTCTCCCTGCTCCAACATTCCTGTGCCCTAATATCTTAGTGTCTGTGAGCAACATTCCGGAGACTGGGATTCCTCAGTTCTGTGCAGCCGATTTGTTATCAGTGCCCTCCCTCTGTTGGCTCTGTAATCATTGAAGAACTCTTGGAGTGAAGGAGACTCAGGCTGAAGTAGGAAGAGAAATGAGAAAGGGTGAAGAAGCTTCTAAAACAAGGAGGCCCTGTGAAGCTCTTGAGCAGGAGAGTCCTCTGGTTCTGTCCTGGGCAGCTCCTTAGGATCTGCCTGGTAGCCTGGTTAATCATCTTGCTATTAGGAGAGGAAGCATGTGCTACTAAATACAGCAGAAGTGGCCGCATGGTCCAAGAATGGAGCACAAGTGCGAGTCGTCTGTGGTACCAAGGAGGGTCACATTCTTTAGTCTTTAAGGAAGCTCCACAGCAGAAGTCCTCTCTGCGGAGCCTCTGCCTTTTCTTACCTGTTCTCTCCTCTTTTCTTACCCACCACATGGGCTCCAAATGCTTTCTACTATAATGGGCCCCAAGACCTTGGCACAACTGTCGCCTTGTTAGAGGAACCATTTTGACCTTGAGGCCAGCACATGGGCTCCCATCCCACATTGTCAAAATGAGAACACAGACCTAATCCATCAAAGACGTAGTCCATTTTCCAGGATCCAGAGAAGTCCCAAAACGTACTAACTAACCTTGCTTTTTGGCTTCTGACGTTTCACTTCTCGCTAATCGTTCTTGCTAACCAAAGTGTGTCAACCAGAATGAGGTTTTTGTGCATAAAAGGCAAAGAACGGTGAGGCTCAGGGCTGCATGTTTCAGGCAAGGTCCCCACGTAGCTGCTGGCTGGTAACACAGACTTTCTATTCTGCTTTAAAGGTATCCATGTGTTCTCTGGAGGAATTACCTTTCAACATTCTGGAGGTGCCAGAGAGATTCCCAGAGACTGAGATCCCTGGGGGCCTGGGATCCTCTGGACAGATAGCATGGGGAATGGACAGTTTCTAGGGGACACACATTCTGAGACCCCAGGAACTTCTCTTGCCTCTGCTTCTGTTGACTCAGAGGTTCTCAATGCCTCCACCCTAAAAGGAGAAACTACATAAAGTTATCTGGGTCTGTCCCCTGTGGAGGTGAATCTGTTTATGGCACCTTCTGCACAGGACAATTATGAAAGGCTGGGTGTGGCCCTAATTCCAGTGTCTGGGATCCATGGGAGACATCACCAGATCCCTTGTTTTTAGTCTATGTGGTGACCACCCCTGGTTGTCTTTACTGTTGCCTGTTTGTGTGTCTCTATGTGTGTTTTTGTCAATTCTGTTGACTAGAAGAAGCGAGGCTGTGATGGGGGGAGGCATGAACAGTCCCAAGACACCATTGTGGTGTATGGTATCTTGGTTTGGCCAGGTCTCTCAGGGAAACCCAAGCCTCTACCTGTTCTCTCCACCCTACCTATCTAACTCCCCCCTCCATATTTCCTAGATTAATCTAGACTATGCCCAGGGAAGAGGAAGTTGTTGCCTCTGGCTGGACATGTGCACACACTGCACAAGGGTGGGCTGGGGCTGCTGCTGCTGTAGTGGTGGTGCTGGTATTTCTTCTACCTCAGGCCCCCTCTTCCCTCTACACATATGGAGTGGTTCTATGTGGGCTGCTGTGGATTATGCTCATTGTTAATAAAAAAAAAAACTGATTGGCTGATAGCAGGGCAAGAAGAGATTGGGCAAGACAGCCTGAGGAAGAGAGAATGATGGGAGGAAGAAGGGTGGAGTCAGGAGAGTCGGGGGAGATGCCAACCAGCCACCGGGCAAGCAGGATGTGTTGAAAATGAGGTAACAAGCCATGAGCCATATGTCAAAGCATAAATAGAAATTTGGGTTAACTTAAGTGTAAGAGTTAGCTAGTAGCAAGCCTGAGCTATCCACTGAGCATTTATAATTCATATTCAGCCTCTGAGTTGGTTATTTGGGACCAGGCAGTTGGGACAGGAAATGTCCATTTACAGTGAGTGGGTCATGGGAGGAATTTCCCTGGGGCGGAGGCAGCCCTCATCCTGCCTAGCCAACCCCAAGACCCAGAGGTTCTCATCTTTCCCTTTTCATGGTTTATGCCTCCTCAACCAATGATATGTATAATTGGAACCCACCATTCTCTGGAAACCCTCAGGCTCTTACACCCACCAGTTGACCTGGGATGACTGTCAACAGCTCCTAGCTAGCCTTTACGTGGTCAAGGAGTCGGGCAGAGCAGGACAGCCACCCTTGGGCTAGGCAGGGGATTACTGATGGACAGTGCAGCTCAGATAGAACAGATTTCCCCTCTGCCTGGTCTGATTGGAACCCTAACACTGACCAAGGTAAGGAGGCTCTGGAAAATTTTTGCTAGGTTCTTTTAGAAGGACTGAAGGCAGCTGCTAAAAAACCTACCAATCTGTTTAAGGTGAGTGAGGTAATGCCAGAGCCCCAAGAACCTCCCACTGGGTTCCTAGAACACCTCTGCGGCTTACCAGGTTTTACCTCCATAGACCCAGGTGTGCTAGAAAACCAGCAAATACCCAATATTGCTTTTATTATGCAGTCAGCTCCAGGTATTAGAAAGAAAATCCAGAAGCTAGAAGGGTTTGAGGGTATGAAAAGGTCCCAATTATTGGAGATTGATCAGAAGGTGTATAACTGTGACTCTGTAGAAGAAAAGCAGAACAAAGGATTTACCTGGGCAGCAGTGGCAGTACTCAGGGAGACCAATAAGTGAGATCCTTGAGGGGGAAGCCCAAAAAGCCAGGACAAGAAAGAGGCCAGAGAACAACCAAAGTCCTTATTGCAAGCAAAAGGGACACCGGAAAAATGAATGCCCAAATTGGAAGAGAGAAGAAGGATGTCTATCCTTCATTTGGATGAGAACTGACAGGGTCCAGAGGCCCTGAGCCCCCAGGATCCCAGGGTAACATTAAAGGTAGAGGCAAATCTGTTAAATTCCTGGTCCACATCGGAAAAGCCCAATCAGTTCTGACAGAGCCACTTGGGCCAGTGACATCTCAATGGATGGCATCCAGGGGGCTACTTGACAGACTGCCCCCTTTCCCTGAATGACTTCTGAGACCATAGACTTGGGACAAGGTCTCAAGTTATGTTTTTGTTGCTGTGAAGAGACACCATGAACATGAACAACTCTTATAAAGAAAACATTTAATTGGGGTTACTCGCTTACAGTTTCAGAGGTTCAGTCCATTATCATCAGGATACAGAACATGGCAGAATATAGGAAGACATGGTGCTGGCTGCATCTTGACCAGGATGTCAGGCCGCAGGAAGTCAACTGACTGTCGTCATACGGAGTGAAGGTTGAGAAAAAGACCTCAAAGCCCATCCCCACAGTGACATACTTCCTCCAACAAGACCACACTTCCTCCAACAATAGTGCCATTCCTTTGCGGGGGGGCCATTTTCTTTCAAACAAGCAAAGTACTATAACCTACTCCTTCTTAATCATGCCAGTCTGCCCCTATTTCCTAACTGGGAGAGACATTACTAAAAACTGAGGGCAACTCTCTCCTTTGAGGAGGCCACCACCCTTCTTACTTTGAATCCTACTCCCCCACACCCCATATTCTTTTGGCTTACCCCCTGTTGGAGAAATACCTATTCCAACCAAGTCCAGCACCTGAAAATGTTGCTCAAACTTTGGGATACCTGCAGGATTTGCAACAGCAGTACCCTGGGGTCTGGACTGAGAATAACCCACCAGGATGGGCCACCTACTAAGCATCAGTAATCATCCAGGTACTAAGGACTGCTACCCTAGGATGGGCCAAACAGTATCCTATGAGTTGAGAAGTCTAGCAGAGGATTGCTAAACACATTAACTGACTGTAGAAATCAGTGATCCTTATCCCTTGGCATTCCCCTTAGAATACCTCCCTGCTCCTGGTCCTAGAACTGGCACTCAGGACTACTGACCCATGCAGGATCTCAAGGAAATCACCAAAAGGGCAGGAACCATTCACCCATGGTTTCTAACTCCTACACCCTCCCAAGTCTTCTGCTACCAGAGAAACAAGTACACACAGTTCTAGACTTGAGAGATGCCTTCTTTTCCTCCCATTGTCACCTATAAGCCAACCCATTTTTGCCTTTGAATGGGCAGATCCTGAGGGAGGATTTATGGGCCAACTGACTTGGGTTAGGTTGCCACAGGGATTCAAAAGCTTCCCCACACTGTTTTATGAGGTAGGTCTTGAGTGCTGACCCCCTGACTTTCTGGCTAATGTATCTGGAGAGCACCTCGTTACAATACCCTCACAGTTTCAGAAACAGGATGAATATGCAAAGGCCACTGAGTATGGGGAGTCTCTGCAAACACCATGGCCATCAGAGTGTTGATCCAAGCAAGGCAAGAAGGAAGTCCAGTTCAACACAACTCTGTAGCTGGTATTGGTTCAAATTTTGAGAGTCTGACACTGGGTAGCCTATTTCAGGCATATTTAAGCACAGCACAATTTGGAAGAAAGTTTTCTTGGTAATAATTAACTTAATCCCACATGTACAACAAAGCTTAAGACATAATTATAACAAAAACTCTTATAAAGTACAAGTGCTATCTTCCATAAAGATCTGTTCTATAGATTAACTGAGAAAGCAGGCTCAAGGTAAACAGTGTTGACAAGGGTCTTGGAGGTTAGGGCTACGGATTGACTGAGATGAATCTAAGAGTCTGGCGGAGCCTGGTGTGGCCCGGCCACACAGACAGTGCAGAGGTCACAAGGCTATCAACCACATACATTCCCAGCCTTCTGGGTGGAAAACAGGTTATATTTATCTCTCTCTTTGAAGAGATGACCCTATGTGTTTAACATTCCTGGTTCCCTTAGTGTTTATCTGTGTGTTGTGGGATATTTTGATCAAATTCTGATGCTTCTAAAACTAAACTAAAATAAAATAAAGTTTACCTTGAATCAGAGGGTAGAGCTAGCTACTGGCTGACCAAAACTAGCCATAGAGGTTCTGGAGGACCCAGGACATATAGAGAGACACAGAAGAAGTTGGGGGGGGGGGACTTAGAAAGAGGCTCTGCCCTTTTGGATCAAGGAAGGAGAGAGGAGAGAGGTCACTGGTGACTTCTCGGCCACTTCTCTGATCAATCAGGTTCTTACTTCTATATCTGACTCCCAAGTTTTTGTTGATAAAGAATAATTAGATAAATGTTGCTTGTTAAAGGAAAATTCAAAATTTCTGTCTCATGTCAGAAGAGCTACCCGGTATGGGACAGAAGAAAAACCAAAATTAAAGAACTCCTCTATTGCCACTAATCTCATAATCTTTTGGTTTTATTTTGATTCTTTAAAACTTTTCTTAAGGTATAAATATTACCTCAAAATTTATAAGATACATAAGTATATATATTTAAACTTTCTTTCATGATATTAATGGTCATATAGAGTACTAACTAATTCTAGAAATAGGCTTGAGTCTTAAGCAGGTAAGTATGAATTAAGCTGTGTACCCCAGATATATTTCATAGATTGTGGTCCCTTAACCTCTCCAAGATTTGCTGCATATGACATTTAAAATGTTAGCCAGGTGGTGGCGGCACATGCCTTTAATCCTAGTACTCAGGAGGCAGAGGCAGGTGGATCTCTGTGAGTTTGAGGCCAGCCTGGTCTACAGAATGAGTCCCAGGACAGCCAGGACTGTTTCACAGAGAAATCCTGTCTCAAAAAAAAAAAAAGTTTTCTGCAATGACCTTTGACCATTCCTGGCAGTAACCTTTGAGGTCTCTAAGAAGATGATGGGGCTCCACAACAATGAAGCCACCTGGACTGTGGTAATGCCACTAAGCTGACAAACACAACCCAAAGATCAGCTTTGGACTACAAACTGCTCAGGAAAATTTCAAGACTGTTCATTGAGATGGTCCAACCTCACAGACTACTCCAGCCATGACTTCAGATAAGCTCTAAACTTCCCCAACATATAAAGACTACACAAAAAATAACGCAGTTAGTTCTTCCAGGACTTGACCCTTATCCCAATTTTATCAGGGTCCCCTAGAGATGCTGTCACTCCCAGACAACAGAAAGCAGTCTAGAAAACATGATACCTACATTCCTTAGAGGTGGGGTGGGTGGTTTTTGGTCATTCAATGGATTATGGATGTTTGTCATCATTTAGAGGGGTTGGTTGCAAGTTGTTACTGGTCATAGTCAGGGAAAAAAACTAAGCAAAGGAGATTAGGTTCAGGGATCTCTTTCTGAAAGGAAAATGTGGGGGGAATAAGATAGGATAAAAGGGTAGATTACTGAATCTACTTTTAAACTAAAAAGGCACTACTGGTCTTAAATATTTTACATTGGTGTGGAATTTTCTATATTGGTATAAATTTAAGGTTAATTTATTATACTGTATATATGTTCCTACTCATTTAAGGTATTGTACCTATGTAGCTCATTTAACAATGTAATATAAACTTCTTGTCCTTGAAAGTTATTATTACAAACTATTTAGGATAATTAAGAAATACAGGCCGGGTGGTGGTGGCACACACTTTTAATCCCAGCACTCTGGAGGCAGAGCCAGGTGGATTTCTGTGAATTCAAGGCCAGCCTAGGTCTACATAGGGAGATCCAGGAAAGGCACAAAGCTACACAGAGAAACTCTGTCTCAAAAAACCAAAAAAAAAAAAAATACAAGTAAATAGTTAGTCATCTAACAATCAGATTTGTGGCCATGTTAGGCATGTTTTTAAGATCAAAAATATATTTTAGATAGATAGATGGTCTTCAAAACACTTCAGAGATTTATAGAACATGGCATTTAAGATGTTTTAATACCATAAGGCTTTTCATGACAGTGAGACATGTCTGCTCCTGGCAGCACCAATCTACTTGAAAAAATGATGGACATTGAAGAACCTCCATATGGAGTTTGCTTTCATTGAGGCAAAGTTACCCACCGGGCAAGAAAAGGCCCTTGCCTTGACTACTGACAGTATGCTGTCCAAATTGGACAAGCTGGACACAAAAGAAAGTGACTGTCAAATTTTGTCAAGACAAGGTCCTTCAAAATTCCTGCTTCAAAGAAAAGTCTGTCTGATATTCTAGGCCTATAGGCCAAAGATGGATGCCTTGGGTGACTGTCCAGGCATCCAGATGTCATTGTCACTTCTATAGTTTTGGAAATTGTTTGCTCTACACTTTCTGTTTACTCAGGTAATATTTTATCCTTCTTGAGTTTCTGATGGGGGTTAAAGACTACATAGTTATACCATTTTCTTTGTTACCAAATTCAAAAAAGAAACAAGAGAGATGTAAAGCGTACAAGATTGAGAGACATAAAAGCTTAAGTTGTTTATCTAAGAAAAGTTTTTAGATCTAAAAAGATATTTTTAGGATGGTAACACAAGTTATGATAAAAAGTGGTTTAAGTATAAAACTTTGGACTAATATAGGATAGATAATACAGTGCTTTCTCCAAATCTGCCAAATACAAATATAAATGGACTGGATATTGTGAATGTAATTCTTACCTGATAATTTTCTTATTCTATATAGTTTTACTATGTTAGAGTTTAAAAAAAGGGGAAATGTGGGATATTTATACACTGTGTGAAGATGTGTTTCTGTGATTGGTATAATAAAAAGCTAAATGGCCAATAGCTAGGCAGGAGAGACTAGGCGGGATTTCTGGGAGAGAAAGAAAGGGAAGGAATCTAGGCAAGCAGGAGAAGGTAGGGAGACAATGAATAGATCAGACATACAATACAGAGTAAAGGTAACTGAGCCACATGACAGAACATAGATTAATAAAAGCAGGTTAATTAAGGGTATAAGAGGTAGTGGGATAAGCCTAAGCCAATGGCTAAGCTTTCATAATTAATAAGTCTCCAGGTCATCATTTGTGGGCTGGTGAGCAAAAGACAGTCCGACAAGAAAGCTTGCTACATCTGTGAGCACAAGGACCTGGTGTCTCCTACCAAGGGCCTGCTAGAGGCATTACAGGCCCGTAGATAATGGGTTTCAGACAAGAAGGCCCAACTGTGTGTGCCTCATGTCACCGATCTCAGGAACAACTTGGAAGGCAAACAAATCTTGACACAGAGCCTAATCTCCATGATCCTACACATTTCCATGTGTAAGACAAAGAAATAGGTGTGGGGATTTCTGGGAGCAGTAGAGTGCTGTCCTTATGGCTACCCAGGTTTGCAGAGCTAGCTAAAGCATTTTATAATACCCAGCTGCTGCAACGGACTGACTCCAAACAGAGAGTTTTGGGGGCCTTAAAGAAAGCCCCCATCTCTGCACTAGCCCTAATCCTCCCAGACATCTTCTCTTTGTTTATGAGTGAGGCCTGAAGCATTGTAAAAGGGGTCTTTGCCTAGACATGGGACCCTGGAAGAGGCCCGTGTTCTACCTATCTAAAAGATTTGATTCTTGTTGTCTGGCTTGTTTCTGGGCAGCTGCTACTACAGCCATGCTAGTGAAAGAAACTGACAAACTGACTTTGGGTCAGGAACTGTTCCTAACCACCCAATACTCTGTAGAGGCCCTCCTGAGGGGGACCCCAGATAGGTAAATTCTAACACCTAAATAACACATTATCAAGCATTCCTTCTAGACAAGCCCTGTATCCAATTCTGTAAAACTTTAGCATCAGCCCAGCCAGCCTACTGACAACAGAATCCTTCCATGATTGCCTAGAAGTGACTGATACAGCCTAATCCATCAGACCTTACTCAGCAGAGGTCCCTCTATAAGAAGCAGAAGAGGTACTGTACATTGATGGGAGCAGTTTTGTTCAAGATGGAATCAGGTATGCTGGGACCTCAGTTGTCACCTTGGACAATGTGGGCCCAGTCTCTCAGACAAGAGATGTCAACATAAAGGACTGAGCTCCTGGAGTTAACCCAGGTACTCCACAGGGTAAAACTATCATGCAGATAGTAGGTGTGTATTTGCCACAGCCCATGTCCATGGGGCCCTCTATAGGGAGATGGGGCTCCCCACCCCATCCAGAAAGGAAATTAAAAACATAGATGAAATCTTGGCCCCAGTGGGGCCTCTCTAGAACTTGGTCACCCTGCCCAAATCCAAATTGCTCCAAAGCCCAAACTACACACGGGAAGAAAGCAAATGGGCATAAAGAGAAGATGCTAAGCAGGACACTAAGAGGTGGTGATGCTTGCCAGATAGGGAGACTCATTCTCCCTACTGCTTTCAGAAAACAAGAGGCCATCAAACTCTACCAGGCCACCCACCCGGGAGCATCCAAAACTGCCGAGTTACTCAGGTCCAGATATTACATCCCTCAACTAGACAATCTTGCAATCTTGTCAAAGACATTGTGTCCAGATGTACCACTTTTACACAAGGGAACCCCAAATGAGGGAGGAAAGGCCACAGGACCTGGCACCCTAGGAAGGCTCCTTGCCTAAGGAAGCACACTTGGAGAATGTTAGGGAGTGGACTGTACAGAGATCAAAGTCATGGTTCTTGGTATAAGTGTTTGTTATTTTTCATAGATACCTTCCCTCGATGCATGGAAGGATATTTTACCCAAATGGAGACAGCCTCTACAGTTACCAAAAAACTCCTCCAAGAGTTAATTCCTAGATTTGTGTTGCTCCTCTCCCTGTGGTCTGACAATGGCCCTGCTTTCATGACCAAGTTTCCCCAAATCTGGTAAAGGTCCTAAATGTTGATAGTAAACTATAGGCTGCAGAACTCAGGATGCATAGGGAGGGTGAATAGTACCTTCAAGGAAGCTTTAATTAAATATGTTCTTGAGACCAGTGAAAATTGGGCCCATTTCCTACCATTTGCCCTCCTGGGGGCCAGGTGCACCCCATACCGAGAAGGTTTCACCCCATTTGAAATTATGTTTGGGAGGCTTCTCCCTCTCTTCCCTAAGCTCAGAGATGTTCGTTCATACGGCAGAAATTACTAACCATTCCCTGCTCAAGTCCTTACAGGCCCTGCAACAAGCTCAGAGAGCTATTCATCAGAAGATTTGAGAGGCCATGCCCTTACCAGTGTCTGAGCCTGCCCAGAAGTTTCAGCCTCTGACCTTGTGTATATAGAGAGAATCCTAACCTGGAGCCTGGAGTCAACATGGAAAGGCCCTCATCCTGTGGTCCTTACCACCCTTACAACAGTGGAGGTTGCTGGTGTCACCCCATAAGTTTCCCAAACTCAGTTGAAAGGGGGCTACCAAGGACAGTGACAGATGGGTCATCATCAGGTCATCTGACCCACTAAGGATGAGAGCCACTAAGGATGGGCCCTGTGCTGCAGTTGTCCTATTCTGCCTTCTTTGTCTCCCCGTGGGAAAGGCCCATAACTCCCATAAGTCAAGATATTGGGCATGAAAATTAAAAAAGGACCCAAATCAGGGAGTTCATAGCTAATCTTTCCACTGAGACCCAGGGGGACCTCGGTAAAATATTACATCCATGGTCTACTGTGAGAGAAGGCCCCAAAGGAACATGCTCTTGGTATTGTGGGTCCAGTAATTAACAGGGCTCCAATCCACCCAACACTATATTTGCCCTGCCCGCGCCCTTCCCCCCACAACTGCCAAGAGCCAGTTGAATACCATTGTGCTCAGCGGGTTGTGAAACCAATTCCTCCTGGAGGCACATTGTTCCCTTCACAGTCCTAGAGAGAAAACCACCACAATCTACCTTTCTTTCGCTAGTCTTGCGCAATGCAATCCCATATCTACAAAGGTTAGGCCCTGGCAGGAAACTGAAGGTCATTGGGAAACCGGAAGAAACTGGGGAGTTAGGTTGTGTGTGAATGGTCTGTTGAATGTGCATCAGTTCATGAACCATTCTTAACCAGACATAGTTAAAGACTGCTGGCTATCCCTGGACCCCAAACTCCCATATTATGTTAGGACTCTAATGGCTTAACCAAGCATACATCTTCTGAATTGTTTCCACTGGAGGAGACCTCAGTCCTCTGTGTTCTCTTGTGTGTCGTACCACAGGTGTTCATCTATAATGGAGAAAGGAAAGGACCCACCTAAATCTAGCTCTGGGCTTCCTTGTGCATGGCAAGCTGTCCCCATTCTCATTTCTCTGTAGGGTCAGGCATCATGAGCTCTGCTGCAGTAGACACTCCAGTCCTAATTGGGGGTGATAAAAACATCAAGGAACTCAATGCTCAAGTAGACATAAACCTAGATCATCTGGAACATTGAATTTCCTCTCTGGAAGCCCACGGAGACCCCCTCGCAGAGACTGTCCTTCAGAATTGAGAGGTCACGACCTCTCCTTTAGGAAACAAGGATGTCTGTGTACACACTGGGAGAAACGTGTTGCTTCTGTGCCAAGCAGTAATTAGAGAAAGTTTAGCCATGGCAGAAAAAACTTTAAGAAAAGAGAGAAGAGACACCAAGAATCCGATAATTGACACCAATCCTTGTTCTCCTGGTGTCCTGGTTAACCTCTCTACTTATGGCCCTTACATTGCCTTTTGGCTTCTGTGGTTTCATGTCTCACTAACTGTTCTTCCTTATCCAGGATGTGTGTTTTTTGTGGATATCAACAAAACATGGCATATCAAATTGCAGTAAGACTAAATACTTCCCCATGTATTAAGGCTGGGCAAGGTGACCCAGTATGAAGAGTAGGGTCCTGAAAGCCAGCAAAAGGGTCAGAGACAGCCCCTGCTCCCACTATTAGGAGTCCCACAAGAGGACCATGCTACACAACTGTCTTTCTTATATATGCAGAGGGCCTAGGTCAGGCCCAAGCAGGCTCCCTGGTTGTTGGTTCAGTCTCTGTGAGCCCCTATGCGCTCAGATTAGTTGATTCTGTGGATTTTCTTGTGACCTTGACCCCTCTGGCTCCTACAATCCTTCCTCCCCTCTTCATCAGGATTCCCCAAGCTCAACCTAATGTGTGGCTGTGGGTCTGCCTCTGTTTCCATCAGTTGCTGGATGATGCCTCTCTGACGACAATTGGGCCAGGTAACAATCTGAGTACAGCAGAATGTCCTTAGGCATCACTGCATTGACATTTTTGTTTTTTCCAATAGTGTTTGGTTCTATCCAAGGTCTCTGGTGGATAAAGAAAATGTGGTACATTTATCCAATGGAATATCACTCAGCTGTTAAAAACAATGACATCGGGAGATTTGCAGGCAAATGGATGGAACTAGAAAAAAATTATTCTGAGTGAGGGAACCCAGATGCAGAAAAATAAACATGGCACTCATAAGTGGCTATTAGCTGTAAAATAAAGGATAACTATCCTATAATCCACACATCCAGAGAGACTAGGTAACAAGTAGGGTTCAAGGGGGAAATAGAAGGGATTTCATGAGTGGACTGCAGGCGGGTGGGGATGAGAACATGAGTGATCAGGTTGGGGGTGGTGGAGGGGGAGAGTACTGAAGGAGACTACTGGAAGGGGAGGGGGTATTTTAGAAACCTGCCACAAGGGAAACTCCAAGGAATCGACAAGGATGACCCAGCTAAGACTCCTAGCAATATTGGATATGTAGTCTGAACTGGTCGTCCCCTGTGACCAGGCAAGACTTCAAGTGGAGAGATTAGGACACCAACCCAACCATATAACCTTTGACCTACAGTCTATGCTGCCTATGGGATATGCTGGGGTAAGGGTGGCCTAGAGATTGAAGGAGTGGCCAACCAATGACTGGTCTAGCCTAAAACCCATGCCAGGAGAGTAAGCCTGCCCTGACACTGCCTGGAGCACCAGGACCCCGCTGCTCTATTAAGAATGCACAGAGAGGTCACCAGCAAAGTTTGTAACAAAGATTGGTTGTTATAGGGAAATAAAGAACTTAGGTGTTCATCAGTAAGAAATTGGGATATAAGGCAAGGCCCACCTAGCAAAGAATACATACAGATGCAAAAATGAATGAGGTAAGCTGGACACACCTTTAATCCCAGCCAGCACTCAGGATACAGAGACAGGGTGAGTTTGAACCCTGTCTAACAACAACAACAACAACAAAAAGGTTAGCTTGTGAATATGAAGGATATGTAAGATACAGTAGTCAAAAGCATAAGAAGAAAAGTATATGTAATATGAATTCATTTATGTAAAAATCTGTGTTTATATATTCATAGACTATATGGAAGAAGACCACTATTAGCCATAGTCACCATTTATTTACATCTTAAACTATGCAAAGGCAATGCTTGCTTTACCTATGGCTTCATACCTACATATGCAAGTAAAAAGAAAATGTTCATGAACCTAGGACAAATTAGTACTTTAGATCTAGAGATAAAGCCCAGAGGGAGCACATAAGACTCTTTAAATGTATTTAGTATTTTATTTCAGTAAAATAGCTCTGTGATATTCTTTACAAATATTTAAACATAGAAAAGTTAAAAAGGGAAACTAACTCTAATACCCATCAGCACTAGAAAATCCCTTAGCATAATCAGTACAATGATGCCTCACTGCCTCTTTACTGTGAAAACCTGTGGTGAGTGGGAACTAGTATTTGAGAAGAGACACTGATCTACTTGACAGAACATTCTCGTCCATCCATCCTTCTACAGCCTGAAGGAGATAGCTGTGCTCTTGGGTGCAGGTCTGTCTGTCCTCAAGCAGCAGCTGAGGTTGTATAAAGTTAGGGGTGTTCTTATGCTGAGTTGAGAAAGAATACTGCAACCCTTTCTCTCCTCACTTGCCCTGCAAATTCCTCTCGCCAAGATTACCAGATCTCTTATAAGTCACAGGTCTCCAACAAAACACTACCTGCAGATCCCATTTGAAAACTGGGACTGAGACAGAAATCAAAATGTTAAAAATTGCCCAGTGAGCAGCAGGCTGGGTTCCTGCAGCTGCATGTAGAATGAGACACCCCCTATCCACCTACAAACCCCTGAAGGCTTTTGGAAACTGTCTACACAAAGATTAGCCAGGATCTACCACCTAGATGGCTTCCTGTCTTGGTTAGGGTTTCTATTGCTATGACTGTGGGAGTCTGTTAGAGTCCAGCTCTGACATGCCAAAGGGTTCTTGCGGGGAGGAGAGAGGAATGAGAAAGTATTAGATAGAAAGATAGAAGGAGACGATAAGAAAGACAGAGACAGGATAACTTAGGGAGGGCCTCGGGTCAATACCCAGCCACCTTGAGATTTATTCCAAAGGGCTTTTTATACAATGCCAAGGGGTGAGGCAAAAGACCTCCCCCTTTCAAGATCAAAGCATACCATACAGGCAAGTGTAGACCCCTTCAAAACACCTGGTAACCATGCCCATAACCAAATCATCCCATTATGCAGCCCGGCTGGGTAAAGCAAGCTCAGATTCTCTGACCTTGAGTAAGGTCTCACTAGGAAGCTTCTATGGGCTTCCACATATGCCAAAACACCATGACCAAAGAGAAAGTTGGGGAGGAAAGGGTTTATTCAGTGTACACTTCTGTATTGAAGGATCATCATTGAAGGAAGTCAGGACAGGAACTCAGACAAAGCAGGAGTTGATACACAGGCCATGGAAGGGTGCTGCCTACCAGTTTGCTTCCCATGGCTTACTTAGTCTGCTTTCTTATAGAACCTAGGACCACCAGCCCAGGGATGGTACCATCCACAGGGTTGGTTCCTCCCCCATCAATAACTAATTAAGAAAATGCCTTACAGCTGGGTCTTATAGAGTCTTAGCTGCTCTACATGATCCCTTCATGCCTTCAAAACCAGGACCATCTGGGTAATTCTCATACTAGCAAATTTAACTGCCAGCACGAGATAAAACCTCAGCCAGTTCTGGAACACAGCTTCTATGTGCTGATCTTGAGGAAACACTGTTCAAAAGATTTCACCTCAGTGATGCTGGTCTCTTCTTAATCACTGCTAACATCTTAGCTCTAGCTGACCAGCATCATTGTCCCAGCAAAGCAAAAGTTTCACTTTAATGGTACTGGTCTCTTGTTAATCACAGCTGACTCTTAAATCAAAATAGCAAAGAGTCCTGATAGAGTCTTTAAATTTCCCTTTGAGTCCCACAAGCCAGGCCTCCATCCTACTGTTCCCTACATTCTTATCTTCCAAACTCCCACTGAACAACCCACTGAGCTCTTAGCATGCAATGGCTTTGCTAGCCCAAAGTCCTCCCACAATCCTCCTTAAATCCAACCCATGGTCAGGTCTGTCACAGCAATACCCCACTACACTGGTACCAACTTGTCTTAGTTAGGGTTTCTATTGATGCAATAAAACACTATGACCAAAAATCAAGTTGGGAAGGCAAAGGTTTATTTGGCTTGCACGTCCATTATCACTGTTCATCATTGAAGGAAGTCAGGACATGAAGTCAGGACAGGAACTCAAACAAGACAGGAACCTGGAGACAGGAACTGATACAGAGGCCCTGGAGTGCTGCTTACTGGCTTGCTTCCCATGGCTTGCTCAGTCTGCATTTCTCTCTCTCTCTCTCTCTCTCTCTCTCTCTCTCTCTCTCTCTCTCTCTCTCTCTCTCTTCTCTTCTCTTCTCTTTTTGGTATGAGTGCTTTGTCTACATGTATACCTGCATGCCAGAAGAGGGTATCAGATCCCATTATAGATAGTTGTAAACCATCATGTAGTTGCTGGGAATTGAACTCAGGGCTTCTGGAAGAGCAGCCAGTACTCTTAACCACAGAGCTATCTCTCCAGCTCCCTCAGTCTGCTTTCTTCTAGAACCCAGGACCACCCACAATAAACTGGGTCCTCCCCCATCAATAACCAATTTTAAAATGCCTTACAGTTGGATCTTATAGAGGCATTTTCCCAATTAAGGTTCCCTCCATTCAGATAATTCTAGTTTGTGTGTCAAGTTGATATAAGAACAGCTAGCCCACATCCTTAGAGTAAAGGAGAGGGCTTGATGACTGTTTTAGATAGGGTTTTTAATTGTCGTGAAGAGACATTATGACCACAGCAACTCTTATAAAGGAAAATATTTAATTGGGGCTGCTTACAGGTTCAGAAGTTCAGTCCATTATCATCATGGTGGGAAGTATGGCAGCCTGCAGGTAGACATGGTGCTAGAGAGGTAGCTGAGAGTTCTATATCTTGAGTGTCAGGCAGTAGGAAGAGAGAAAGCCATTGGGCTTGGCTTGGGCTTCTGAAACCCTAAAACCCACCTCCAGTGACACACTTCCTCCACTAAGGCCACCCCCAACTCCAACAAAGCTACACCTCCTAATGTCACTCTCTAAGCATTCAAATATGAGTCTAGGAGGGCCATTCTTATTAAATCCACCACAGTGACTGCTTATGAATTGCCCCTTTTGTCCTGATTCAGAGACCTAGGAAAGTTTAAAATAGAAATATCCAAAAAGAAGTGCTTGCTTTGGGTGTGACCCTTGTCTTTCTTCATGCAGGAAACTAACTCCTGTCTCACTAGTGTGCTCCAGACCTGCACTGTCTAGTGCAGGAGTTATTAGCCACATGTGATCAAGGAGCCCTTGAAATGTGACTCATTCAAACTGAAACAGGCTCTAAATGTAACATACATAACAAAGCTTAATAATGAGTATAAAAATGTAAAGTACCTTACTAATAGTTATATGTTGATGTTCTGGCTAGTTTTATGTCAACTTGACACAAGTTGGAGTCATTAGAAGAAGGAGCCTCAATTGAGAAAATACTTCTATAAGATTGGGCTGTAGGCAAGCCTCTGGGGCATTTTCTTAATTAGTGATTGATGTGGGAGGGATCAGCCCATTGTGGGTGGGGCCACCCCCAAGCTGGTGGCTCTGGCTTCTATAAGAAAGCAGGCTGAGAGGGATCAATTCCTTTACGAGCTCCAGCAAGTCCTAGATGGGGTAGATGTTAGGGTGGGCCAACCCAAGGCCCAGCTATAGACCTGGGTGGTAGTTGAGCTGGTCAGTCCAGCCCCTGCCCCTTTTTAGACATTTAAGTCGGATGAGCTGAACAGACATTATAATGGTTGGTTTTATGTAGGAAGGCCTGCCCACAGGGGGTGACACCATTCCCTGGGCAGGGGATCTTGGGTTATATGAGTGGAATAAGTGAGCTGAGCACTACTATGCACGGATTAATCCATAGTTCTCTGCTCTTGACTGTAGCTGCAATGTGACTACTTGCTTCAAGCTCCTGCCACTTGGATTTTCCTGAAATGATGGGTTGTAACCTCAGGTTATGAGCCTAATAAATGTTCTCCCTTAATATGCTTAAATCGGGCTACAGGAAACTCAACAAAGACAAACCTGTGGGAAGATCAGATCCAAAGCCACCTCCAGGTGACAGAACATCTACAAAAGATAATATCACTTGAGTGTTATTGAGAATGGGTGCACGAATCAGATGCCACTGTCACGCCTACTGGTAATGTAATTAAGGTAAACGTTAAGTTATGTTTGGTTGCACATACCACTTACTCATAGAATGTTTATCCAGTGTGTCACAGTTGAATGACTTCAAATGATCCGTGTTTCACCACTTCCTGCTGAACTGACTAGTGGTGGTAACAGGATGCTCCCAGGAAACAGAGATCCAAGAGACCCTAAGGAGCTTGGTCACAGCACGGTAGACTGTATGTAAGAGGACATGTCTGCCTCCATGCCTTCCCAGGTCTAGAATCTCTGAGGAAAGTGAAGGCAACCGAAGGGGCCCTCCTGTACTGACTGACACATTCTCAGCGTGAGGAAAGACTCCTGGACCACAGATGGGTGACCTTCAGCTTGCTTCTCAGACTTTCTACTCCTACTCTACTTTCTCACCTTGCAAATTTAAGAGAAGCTCCTTCTCTCTTATGTAACAGGAAACCAGGGTGAATGGATGCCTGAGGCATGAGATGGAGCTAGAAACTCAAAGAGTAGGTGGCTCCAAGACACGAGAAAGGGCCAAAAGAAGGGAAGAGCCATCCAGGAAGAGAGAGGGGACTTTAAAATATTTCCTTTCCAGAAAAATAACATTATCCAGCTTACCAAATAAGCATTACTTATTTGGGTAGCATTGAATTTATGGTTTTAAAGAGTTGTTTTATAACTGCATTTTTATTTTGAACATATAAGCAACCATCTGATTTAAAAAGTTTATATATTTGGTTTTATATATGTGTCACTCTGTAGAAATTAATTTTAAAAATTCTGGTGTTTGCAGAATTATTTGCTCATCTTTTCCATTTTTAAAACTAAGCTATGATTCATTATAACAATGAAACTCACACTGTCTATTATAAATTCCTGTGAACGTTGACAAATATATAGACATAAGCCACTACAATAATTAAATGTGGATGATCCCACCACCAGAAATGTCTACCATCCCACTTTGTAATTAACTCACAGATCATCCACGGCTCCTGAAAACACTGATATGTTTTCTGTGCCCTCTCAAAAAACAAAAATGTTATATTAATGTCATTAAACCTTATGGAGACTTCTAACAAATCAACAAACCAAGCACTGAGGGAATGTAACCGATACACAGCAAGTTGTACCATTTGCTGAATTTTGAGGTGGCATTCATGTGTGACGCCATCATCACAATAAAAATAATGAACATGCCTCTCATCGTCAAAGGGTTCCTTTGTCCCTTTATGATTTCAGCAGCCTTACCTCCCCAGGCTCCATCCCCTGGCAACCTCTAACCTGCTCTCTTTCCTTATAGATAGCTTGGCCTTTTCTAGAAGTTTCCATAAATTCTGTGCTCTTTGGTTTATACTCAGCATAGTAATTTTGGTATCCACGCGTACCTGGGAGCTGAGGCTGCCTTATGTGGGTTCTTTGTCTCCTTAATAAAAGAATCTAATGGCAGATTCAGAAGACAACTCGGGGATCGTTTTATTAGAGTTTTCAGGAAAAACAACAGGCCAGGCAAGCTGTACAGCTAGGTGGCTGCTGGGAGGGAGAAGAGGGGTAAAGGGAAAGAACCTTTCACAGGCCAGCCCAGCAAAGGAGGGCTGCAGCCGCTGCACAAGAGACGGGTGAGGAAGAGTGAGTCTGTTGTCCTGAAAAACAAGCTTGACTCTGAAAGAGAAAGGAGGAACAGCAGAGTCAGACCTTGGACTCCGGGGGTGGGGGTGGTAAACAACAGCAAACCCTTTGGGAAATGGCTTCTCCCTTTATTATCCTCAAGGTTGCATTTTCACTCTTGGCCAATTAGTTCTTCTTCCCTCTCCAGGTCACTGAGCCTTGGGGCCAGCCTGACCCAGAAAGGGGTAGGATAGGGAGGACACTTGATAGAAACAAGCTTGAGTCTGGCATAGGGGAGGGTTCCTTGCTCCCAGAGTCTGCTGTCAACACGTTCAAACGGCACCTGACAGTTCTGAATAAGGACTGCTTTTAGGAATGCCCTTCGTACCCTGTGATGTAGGCAAATATGTCAAGGCTTGCTCTTTTAACTTGCAGATTTCAGATCATCCTGTCCCAGATTCTTATTGGGAAGTGGGTTTTCACTTATTTATTTGTGTCTGTGGCATGTTCTAGTGTTGTGCATGTGTGCTCAAATGTATGTGAAGGCCACAGTATCTTGGTCTCTCTCTAACTTAATATTTTTCAAAACAGGGTCTGTCACTGAATCCAGAGCTCAATGGCTGGACTGACAGGCCAATGAGCTCTGGGATCCTCTTATAATTGACCCCCATCCTCCATGCCAGGATTACAGATGTATGCCACCACACTCTTCTTCGAACTCAGGTTATAATGCAGGTGCTTCACTGCTTCACTGACTGTATCCTCAGCCTCAGGATTTTCCCCTCTCCTCCCCTCCCCTCCCCTCTCCTCCCTCCCCTCTCCTCTCCTCCCTCCCCTCTCCTCCCCTCCCCTCCTTTCCCCTCCCCTCCCCTCCCCTCTCCTCCCTTCCCTTCTCCTCCCCTCCCCTCCCCTCTCCTTCCCTCTCCTCCCTTCCCTTCTCCTCCCTTCCCTTCTCCTCCCCCCTCCTCTCCTCCCCTCCCCTCTCCTCTCCTCCCCTCCCCTCCCCTCTCCTCCCCTCTCCTCTCCTCCCCTCCCCTCTCCTCCCCTCTCCTCTCCTCCCCTCCCCTCCCCTCCCCTCTCCTCTCCTCTCCTCCCCTCTCCTCTCCTCCCCTCCCCTCTCCTCCCCTCCCCTCTCCTCCCCTCCCCTCCCCTCTCCTCTCCCCCTCCTCTCCTCTCCTCTCCTCCCCTCCCCTCCCCTCTCCTCCTCTTCTCTCTTTTCCTGCTTCCCCTCATCTTGCCCCTCCTCTCCCTCTTTTTCTCTCTCTGTTCACACACATGACCATGTGTCACTATTTACATGTATGCAAGTGTGTGCTTTTGCATTTGGAGCCAGAGGACAACCTGGGGTGTCATTCCAGGGGCTCCATCTGTTCTAGTCTGCTTTCTGTTGTTGTGATAAACATCATGACCAAAGGCAACTTGGGAAGGAAATGGTTTATTTCACCTTACAGTTACAGTCTATCATCAGGGAAATCCAAGGCAAGAACCCAAGGCAGATGCTTGAAGCAGAAATAATGAAGAATGCTGTTCACTGGCTTGCTCTCTCTGACTCAAGTTCAGCCTGCGTTCTTACACCAGCCTTCCCAGGGGCAGCACTACCCACACACAGTAGGGTTGGGCTGCCCATATCAACTAGCAATCAAGAAAATTCCTGACAGACAAGCCACAGATTAATTCTGTTAGAGGTAACTCCTCAATTGAGGGTCTCTATTCCCAGTCGACTCTAGTTTGTGGAAAGTGGGTGATAAAAACTAATCAACATGCCATCCACCCTGCCTTTTGAGACAGGGTCTCTCAGTGGAACTTGTTGATTGGGTTGGTCTGGCTAGCCACTGAGCTCTTTTCCCCAGTAATGGGTTTGACATGTGCACTAACTCCATGCCTGGAATTTAATGTGGGCACTGGGGGATCTGAACTCAGGTCCTCAGACTTGCCTGGGAAGCACTTTACCTAACCGAGCCATCTTGCCCTAGAAACAGCTTTTTCTCAGTTGCAATTCTCCTGAACTTCTCTTGACCATTTCCCAGAATCCTCTGCTTGCAGCTGTTGTTGGCCATCACCTGTCATAGACTCTGAGGGCAGCAGGCACAGCCTATCAGAGAATGATGAGATTATCTTACACAAGAAGGACATTTCAGAGTCTTGGTTTGGCTTACGCTAAACAGCATCGAAAATGTCTCACTTTCAAGAACTTAGATCTCCTCCTTTGCCCATGCCTGTTTTTTGCTGGTTTTGTTTATCGACTCCTGTTGCATTGGAGGACTTTGCACGGGCTGTTCTCTCAGCCTGGAGTCGGCATCCCCAGAGCCTCTCCAAGCCAGCTGTTTCCCATGTTCAGCCCATGTCTTCCTCTGAGACAGCAAGGCCTAGATCATAAACATTTCTCAAATATATTCTCTTGGAGCCTAGCACGGCTTAACCACATATTCAGTCTTGCTTTACAGCTCCGTAGTGCTGTCTACGTACATCGTCTAGAGTTCTTTGAATAGACTGGCTTATTTTGTAGTTTCTTGGCTTTATATTTGTTTTTTTTTCTGCCAAAACTATATATCTCCTCTTCTTTTAACCTTATTAATTTATCATGATTCCAATGCTACCTCTTTCTAAGGGCTTTTCTTGATCTGTCTCCTCTCTGAATTAACTGTATATCCTGTCATGATTATTATAATTCTGTTTTCCTTTTCCATGTATACATACATACATGTACATGTCTATGAATGTTAGCAGGAGCATGCGTGTGTGCGCCTGTGGAGACCTAAGGTTGAGATGGTTAGTCTGTTTTCCTTTTCCATGTATACATACATACATGTGCATGTCTATGAATGTTAGCGGGAGCATGCGTGTGTGCGCCTGTGGAGACCTAAGGTTGAGATGGTTAGTCTTATTTGAGGTCTTCTTTGACGACTCTCCATCTTATTCATTGAGAAAGGGGATCTCAGTTGAACACTGTTTGCCAATACAGATGGTCTGGGTGGCCAGCTTGCTCCAGGGATCCTCTGTATCAGTAGTTCTCAATCTTCCTAATGCTGTGACCCTTTCATACAGCTGTGGTGACCCCCCAGCCATAACATTATTGCACTGCTATTTCATTGCTGTAATTTTGCTACTGTTACAAATCACAATGTAAATATTGGATATGTCACCCCAAAGGGGTCACAGCCCATAGGTTGAGGACCAATGCTCGATATCCTCCTCCTGAGCCCTAGGATCCAGGTGAGCTGCCATAACCACATGGCATTTATGTTGGTAATTACATTGGCTATATGGGTTGAAAAGCCAAGGAAAGGAAAGGAGCTCAGTAAACTCCGAATGGTGGTGGGGGCAACATTGTAGGCATTTCACAAGGACTGCCCATGACACAGGAGTGAGGTCAGGAGGTTCAAGCAAGAGCAAAAGGCCCTGCCTGCTCCTGACTCCCAGTACAGCAGGGAGATAGCCCATCCCTCAAGGATTGAAGCCTGGAGTCACTTGAGGGTGTTAGGCAGAAGTTCCCATCACCAGAGGAAGTACCATGTACACTCTTTGTTTCTGAGTCTGGTCCACCACGTCAAGCAGCCTGAGAAATAAGTGTTGTCATTTTCTAGATCCCAGACCCTAGGGTGGGGCTGGGGCTGAATTATGGAATGCATACTTAGTGTGCACAGGGTCCTGGAGTTGAACCCTAGCATTGCCCAAACCCAAGCCCTGGAGTGGGGGTGAGTACCCAAATATCTGCTAAATTTTACTTTGGCATAATTAAAACATTGTGTCTATGTGATCTCCAAAGGATACATTTTTGAACACTAAAGGGAAAGAGTATGTGAGAAGACAGAATCATATCAATAACTATTTGCAATTAAAATGCTGCCCTAAGAGATGCACACTGACTTCTGTCCAGGTTTCTGGTCCCTTGATGTGGTACCCTCATTCCAGCCCATGAGGGTAGGGAGTTTGACTCCTGATTTCAGGTCCTCAAGGATCAAGCATTTATATATATGGGATGGCCACACACCGAGGAACTAACAACTAAAAAGTAATGCTTCTGAAACACAGTTCTTCATTATCTTCAGTGAAATTAGCAAAGCAGGCTTCAGTTCCTGACATCAACCCCCCATCCCACCCCTCCCAACAGTTCTGTCTGCAAAGACTTCCTTCTGAGGCAACCTTGTGACCCTTGCACCCTCTCTTGAATTCCTAGTGTAGCGTATGCAAACTGCTCTAGTTCTATGCTGTGATGGCTGTTCTTGACTGTCAACTTGACTACATTTGGAGTTAACGAAAACCCAAGCAATTGGCTACACCCGTGAGGGATTCTTCTTAATTAAACCATTTGAAGCGTGAAGAGCCACATTAAATCTGGGCCACACCTTCTGGAGGGCAGGCTATATAAAGGTCACGGAAGAACGAAGCTTTTGCTCTTTGTCGACTTGCCTTGGCTCTTGCTGGCAAGTCCATTTCTTCACTGGCATCAGAGTCTACTTCTTCGGGATTCCTGCATATACTGAAGACCAGCCGAGACATCCAGTCTCGTGGACTGAACAACTAGTGCTGCTGGGTTCTTGGACTTTGCGTTGGCGGACAGCCATTGTTGGACTAGCTGGACCACAGCCTGTAAGCCACTCTAATAAATCCCCTTTCATACATCAAGGAAACAAAACTCCCTTTCCCTGTCCCTCCCTTCCTCCTTCTCTCCCTCCTCTTCCCTCTCCCTCTCTCCATCTCTCTGTCTCTCTCTTTCTGTCTGTCTCTGTGTGTGTGTGTGTGTGTGTGTGTGTGTGTGTGTGTGTGTGTGTATAAGATGTGGGCAGGCATAAGCTTTTGTATGACTAATCAGTAGACTATAAGCTCATCTCCCTTAAAAACACAGCCCCTGAACTGCAAATTACTTCATGGTCTTTTTTTAAGTGAGCCTCTTCTTAGATTGACAGAGCCAGCTGCAGAGACATACTGGCTGTGGCAAGGGCATAATCAGTGCTCAACTCTTGAGTAAGACTATGGTCCTCACACTTTGGCTCCTTTCACACAGCCAGAGCACAGTCTACATTTATTTACAGCACTCAGAATGCTACTGTTACATGTCCCTAGAACTTAATAGGCCCACAGGCCTTAGCACCACTGATGCTATGATGGACGTACCATTCAGGCCTTGGAACTCAGCATGTAGGCAGCACCACCTGAGCCCACCCCCCCCCACCCCCACCCCCCACCCCCCGCCACCCCCATGAGAACAAATACCTAATCCATCAAAATCCATAGATCTGGGAAAGTACCTAGATGTATTAGCCTTGCTTTTTGGCTACTGTGTAGTTCTGCTTCTGGCATACTGTTCTTGCTGAGGTGTGGTTTTTGTGCTTAAAATCCCACCCCGAGAAAGAGCAGGGACTGCACTTGGGTCCTAAATCCCCAGTATAATTGCTGGTTGGCTGGTAAAGGCTTTCTATTGGTTTGAGCCCATGTCTGAGTGGTCTTCTCTCATGGAGACCTCTCAACACTGTTTTCCTGTACTCCAGCAGTTAACAAAGCAGAAACAAAGGTTAGCAAAAAAATAGCTTCATTCTTCTGTGACCTTTGTATAGCCTGCCCTCTAGAAGGTGTGGCCCAGATTTAATGTGGCTCTTCGAGCTTCAAATGGTTTAATTAAGAAGAATCCCTCACAGGTGTAGCCAATTGCTTGGGTTTTCGTTAACTCCAAATGTAGTCAAGTTGACAGATGTCCTCTTTTAAAGTGAGTCATTTTAGTTTTAAAACATTTATTACTAATGGCCTCTCTGGTAGTCAGAACATATTCATTTTAATTAGTGATGTGAAGTCTGAACGGAAAATTATAAGAAGCATATTACAGGCAGAGACAGGAGGATCTCTGTGAGTTCAAGGTCAGCGTGGTCTACATAGCCAATTCCAAGACAGCCGGAACCACAGAAAGCCTGTCTCAATGCACCCCCACAACCCCAAATAAAGCATCTTACCTAAGTTCCTGTTCATTATACACTTTTCATTCTTATGGTTTTTTGGTTCTAATTTTATACCAAATTCATAGTGAATGTTTAAATAAAATTATTTTCTATAGACTTGATGATGTACTCAAATATTTAAAATAAATTATGAAATAAAACGACTTAATACTATAATTTCTCTTGAAGACAGTCTCACTATGTAACAGAGTATAGCTCTGAACTCACAGTTCTTCTGTTTTAGCCTCCTGAGTGCTAGGATCACCCAGCCCAGCAGACCAAAGGTAGCTTTGCCCCACCCCAGAGAAGCCACTGCCATCTAGTGACACCCTGTACGAGCCCTTGCTTACACACTAACTTCAGTGGATGAGCTTAGATTTATTTTAGTAGGCAAAAATTACAATGTCTCAATAAAATAACTGGCATAAACTATATATAACATTTTAATGGAACTGTCACAGACTTCATGTTGACAGCTAGATTAAAATAAGACAAAGCTCCTTCATTCTCCTTCATTACCCAGGTGATTTTACTTGCATCCTGAGAGGCCAAAAGTCAAACTGTTTCCCTTAAAATAGAAACCACATACAATTAAAAAAAAAAAAAACTAACATGTAATGTTGATCAGCTTATGATTTAAAACCAATTAAAATGTTTAATTAACTTAATTAAAATATCTTTTAAAATAGCTTTTAGTATACAGACCATTGGTTTAGTGAGTCCAGTTTGCTACTTACTAATGACATGATCAAAAGTATGTCAAGTTATCTGTTTTAATATCTTTTTCTTTTGACACAGGGTCGTGTGTATCCCAGGCTGTCCTTGAACTCACCAGGTAGCCTAGGATAGCCTTGAAAACTTAATCCTCTTACTTCCACCTCCTGAGTGCTGAGATTGCAAGGGTGTGCCATCATGCCCTACTTGTGCTGTGCTGAGAATTGAACCCACAGTTTTCTGCATGCTAGACAAGCACCCTACCAACTGAGCTATGTGCCCAGCTTCCTGTGCTATTTTGTCAAATGTCTAATTTGACATATATCTCAAGCCAAGCAAAGTATAAATGCTACAGTGCAGAAATGGAACACTTCAGCAGATACACAGACCCAGCTCTTAACCAAGAACCAGGGAGCTTCAAAGACGCCACTAAGGTGCCCCATGAATTCTTTCCTAAGGCAAGTCTAGGCATACAGTGCTTATAGCACTTTCTAATAATCACATGCTAAGTAGCACTTAAAATGGTCAAACTCTGCAAGCGTGTACTCATTCATAGCCCTGGAAAATGTCATGCTGGCTGAGTTGATGTGAAACTTAATGGAATAGAACTCCTGACCTCAAAGGCAGTCTACAGCATTCTGCTAAAACAAACAGGAATCTTGCTGGGCACGGGGCAGCTACCTGTAATCTAATCATTTAGGAGGTAGCATCAGGAAGATTATGAGTTCACATCAAGTTCACACTGAGTTCTAGGCCATCCTGGGTTGCACAAGAACCTGTCAAAAAGTGGGGAAGGAATCTTGCGATATGGCACCAGAAGGAGGGACTGAATGGTCTCCCAATGTGACTGTCAGGGTTGGTGTTCAAAGACACAGCAAAGGTTGTCATTTGTGACTAGGAGAGGACCTTCCAGGTGGAGGGAACATGGTTTCAGACCCTGTGCGTAAGTCTAATCCATTTTGAATTATTATTGTAACTGATGGGAGGGATATACTTTTATTCTTCTGCACATGGACTCTGTTTATTTATAGAAGGGAAGGCTCCCCCAACACCTTTCCCCACCATTGTTGAAGATCCTTTGGCTGTGGACACATGGGTCTCCATCTGAGCTCAGTTTTGTCCTGTGAATGTTCTGCATTATGGCAATGCCAAGCTGGCTGGGGCTACTATAGGCTTGCAGCACATTTCAAACCAGACAGTGCAATGCCTCCTACTTCATTCCTTATACTCAAGATTGCTTTGTTTGTCTCCATGGGTTTTTTAAAATTATCTTTGATATAAAAGCCACCCATAACCTTAAACAGTCTTTATGATGGTTGGTCAGCAAGAAAATTTTTGGTTGACAAATCATTGTTGTATCTCGTCCCCAACCCTAACACCAGTGCAGAGAACTGGTTCAGGACTTCATTTGGATCCCTTATATAAAAATGGCATGGCATTTATCTAGAACTTATGTCCATCTGCACAAAATCTTGCTACCATTTACATACTCATTTTTAAAATTATTTGTATGTGTATGGATGTTTTGTTTGCATGTATGTCTGTGCACTAGGTGCATGCCTGGGTCCACCGAGGCCAGCAGAAGGCATCAGATGCTCTGGAATTGGAGTTACAGATGGTTGTGAACTACCATGTTGGTGCTGTGATTAGAACCAGGTCCTCTGGAAGAGCAGACAGTGCTCTTAACCACTGAGCCACCTCACCAGGCTCCAAAAATAGATCTTTTTAATACTCAGATAGGAAAAAGCTAAGTAAGCAGTTGTTATCCTATATTGTTTGGGGAGCGACATGGGAAAAGCCTTTCCTGTGCGTTTCCTGTGAGCAGTTACTTGGTGACAATACTCCCACCCCTAGAGAACCCGCCCAAGCCAGCCACCTTATAGCCACCCATGTCAACCCAAATTCAGAACTTGGTATGTATGTTCCGCACACCCAATTAACAATTCTTATATTCATTAAAATGCCATTTTCACAACGTTAAGTGTCAAATTATAAATTATGCATATGATGAAAAGGTCAACCTGACCTGCTTTCTTTCCATAGGATTTCACAAAAGAGGAGTTATGGAAAGACTTTCCGTTGCTGAAAAGGTTTAGATAGCAACAAAGCTGAAGCCTCCCAGCTTTGGAAATGTGCTTGAGGCTAGGCACACACATGTAGAGCTTTTGGAATATAAATCAGTTGACTGCTGGCCTGCTTCAGTCGGCTGCTGCAAATCATATACCTTCCCATTCACTGCATTTTGCTTGTTTTTTAATTTTTTTATTTTTTAAATAACCTTCAGAATGGAGGCAGCTGTCTCAAATATTCTTTGAAAGCAATTAAATAAGGCAATAAGTGAAACAGGCAATCTCTTTATATATGCAATAATTGACAAGATTCTGTCAAAATGCTTCCAATTTCAAGCTTCCACTGGAGGATGAAGATGGCTCTGTGCCCACAAATTAATGTCTACTAGTCACCCAGACCTCTAAACAGAGGGGCATCTCATTTACTTACAAACTGAAATGAAAACTTTTCGGTAGTCTTTTCCATTCCTGTTACTATAACTTCTTTGTTGTTGTTGTTTTTCAGAGTCTCACGTAGCCCAGAGTCATCTTGAACTCATTATGTAGCCAAGAATAAGCTTGGACTTCTGATCCTCCTGCCTCTACTTCTCAAGTTCTAGGACTGGAGGTGTGTACTGCCATGCCTACTTTTATGCAGTGCTGGGGATGGAACCCAGGGCTTCCTGCATGCTAGGCAAGCACTGTGCCAACTGAGCCCTAACCAGATTCTCTCAAAGTAACAAACATGATCCAGCACTGCTTTCAAATCCCCACGTATTGTGCTCAATATGGAAGTCAGTACATTCAAAAGCAGCATCAGAAAAACAGCAAACATGATGCTGTTGCCTATGATAAATTTGTTACTTCCTAAGTCTTCTCTGCACTTCACGTATAACTGAGACCATCTTGACTCAGGTTACACTGCCTTATTTCCATATCACACTCATCTATTTCCACATCACACACATTACACTCATTTCCCGTACACCATCACATACTTTAACTAATCCACTCATATACTGGCATTGAAGGCAGTGACAGGTGAGTTAATATTCTCTAACAGAAATTTCACAGCCAGTAACAAAAAGTGCACAAGAGGTAGGAAGTTTCTACAACTCATAAAAAGATGCTCCAACTCAGAGTAACCAAAGAAATCTAAAACAAAAGAAGTTATCATTTTTGTCCCAAGACTGGTTGAGCCTTAAAAGAACCAAATAAAGACGTCTCCCTGCGCTCAGGAGCTTATTTGACCAATACAGTGTTCTCAGAAGACTTGATGTTAAAACAGGAATTGCAGTCTCATTTGAGATCATGTACAGTTTATAGTACTGAAATGAATGGAAATCTTCAATAAAACCAGCAAGCTCCACTAGAAAGTCAAAGGGCCGATCAGGACTGACAGCTGCAAGCCACGTGGGCAGCCGGAGGCTCAGGACTTGGTCGCTGTGTTAGAAGACAAAAGGCACTGGGCTTTATTCACCTCAAACATTAGAGGGTCAGTCTACATTTTTTTTTTTTTTTTTTTTTTTTGTTTCTTCAGCCCTCTCAAAGTTAAGTGAAGGTACAGGGCCGGTTTGATACATTGTGAATGAATTAAGAAATAAGCTTTGGCTGGAGGTGTAGCGTGATGGTAGAAGACTTCCCTATGAGGCTCTAGGTTCAATTCTGGAAGTACAAAAACACCGAGAGCCAAAAGGCTGCAGATCCAAAAGGCTGCAGATCCCGACATGCCAGTTGGTCTCGTGGGGAGGAGCTCTGTGTTGTCTGTCATTCTGTTGGTGGATATCCAGTCTTCCTAGCATCGTTCATTGAAGCGGCTGTCTTTATCCAGTGTGTTTTGCATCTCTTCTGAACATTAGATTATTGTAGATGTTTGGTGTTTTTCGGGCCTGCTATACAATTCCTGGATAGAGAGGGTCTATTCAGCAGGGAAAAAAGTTTCAGAAAGCAGATTTTCAGTCACCATTGATTGATTCTTAAGAGTAAGCGTTTATCTCAGAGTAGGAGATGGAAGCAAAATAGGGAAAATTCAGGGACACAGGAAGGGGAAAGGAGCCTCCTCACCATGGAGTTGGGCTGGACTGTAAAGACTACACACACTGAAACAATACTCCTTTTCAGGTAAGAAGAGTGAAATGGCAAGGAACCATGCGTGAGGCCTAAGAAAATATGATCTATGTGAGTTCCCCTTTACTGCTTTGCCAGCTCTGAAGTGTAACTTCTGAGACTTTAACAAGGTTACAAACGTGCTTTCCTGTACCCTAGCACAGCAGGGAAGCCTGTGACTGCTGTCTCTCAGGCTCAAATCCTAGCCCTGCTCCTTCTATCATGCCATGACCCCACTTCCTAAACCAAGAATGCTTTGAACACTTAACTTCAGAAGCCACCACACTTCATGTAGCTTTGTTAAAACACTCCACGTACCTGCCACCCTATCTTTTGATAAGCAAACAGCCACACTTGGGAGTTTAGTGCCCTTTCCCCCAAAACCATTCTCTCTTACCCAATGCATAAAACTGTTACAACTTCTTTGGGGTGGGGGCAAACTAGTTTTATTCATGTTTCCTTACACATGGTTTGGTATTTTCAACTTTGTGTTTTCATTTAAATCAAATGTAAATTGTAACTTAGGACCCCTGTGGCTTGTATCATCAATAAGACAAGAATATATATTAGCCAGGAGTAGGGGCACCTGCCTGTAGTCCCAGCACTCAGGAGGCAGAGGTAAGCAGATCCCATGTGAGCTGGAGATCAACCTGGTCTATACAGTGAGTTTCAGAACAGCCATAGCTACATAGTGAAACCCTGTCTCGAAAACAAAACCAAACAGAACAAGAACATATGATACCATAGAAAACACGTATCATTTATTACATGGACTTAGAAATCAACACAAATCAATGTCAGGCACTTCTTAAGTACACACTATGAGAAATGTCTACCAAAGATCCGTACATTGAGCAGGCAACACCAAAGAGACTCACTCTTCCGTTTTAGGAACAGTACAGAGTTAGAGAATTGAAAAGATGAAATATTGCATAATTAGCCCAATTGTATCCTGTTACATTTCTTCCCAATTTCAAACAATTTTAGGGTTAAATACACTCACTTCTTAAGCATCCAGAGTGCTTAATTCTGCTCTTTCCTTTACTCCACTATCATGGTCTTAAACGATTGCACCTGCTGAGGAACGTGGCACAGAAGTTGTATTTTAAGTAGCATCCTGAGTCTTTATTTTCTATAACATCTGATTCCACAGAAACACATGATAGTTGATTGCTGGCTGTTTTTCTTCCTTCCTTCCTTCCTTCCTTCTTTCCTTCCTTCCTTCCTTTTTGTGATAGTCTTTTGCTATGTAGTCTTGGTGGCTGATCCTATTCAGCCCAGGTTGACCTTGTACTCCCAGCAATTCTCCTGTCTCACATTTTGAATGCTGGAATTACAGAGTCACACCACCACATACTGCATATTTTGCTGTCTTTTAAAGCTTGTTTCAGCAAGTTTATTTTGTAATACCAGGTCTCAAGTTACAAATTCCTTTAGACATTTAATGCTGATCTTTGCTATTTAAGCAAACATGAAGAAAAATGGAATGTGGGAAATCAACTTAGGCTGTCTTCAGGTTCAACCCTATATACAGTCTTGTTTTGTCAACCTTCCCCATCTTAAGCCAGCTGAACTGGTATTCTCCAAAACATCACCAATCTTGTTTCTATGAGGATAATGTGAATGTAGCAATGGCCTTTGGTCCTAAATCATAGCTCAAGGACCTGAAATAGTCTATGTATTTTTCTTGTCTTTCTGAATCTAGCTGTCAGCTTAAGAAGTTAATATTAAGTAGAATTAGGGGGCTAAATATAGTATAACATGAGTCTTCTACTGGTATCTCTATACCACAACCTGAATCTAGTCTCCTGATAGACTCAGAATCTCTGGTGATGCAAAGGTCCCCAGCAGTGGGTCAAGTCACGGTAGGTGGACAAACAGAATTAAAGTCGTTACTGAAAACCCAGTGGTCTGGGAACAATGGATCCCCTTAGATGAAAACGAGCAACCTTCATTGGTGGTCAGCAAACATCTAGGACAGTAAGGGCTAGCTGAGCTCTGAAAGTTGCTCCTGAACAAGAAACTCCACGTTGCATTTGGAGAATGAAGTGGTCAAATCTGCTGTATAAAGAAACCTTCTCTACCTTGCCTTGAAAATGAGAATGATACCAGGATACCAAGGGCAATTAGAAGATCCCAAAGTTCACATAAGATCTAGGATGTGCTGTTATCCCCTATTAACAAAGTAGAACAGACTATAGATGCATTCCCAAAAATGCCTGCAGAGAAAACTAGACAGCTGGCTATGATTTTTTTATTTACACTAATATAAACAGATTTGAGGTTGTCTGTACTGTATGTGATTGCTGTAGTTACAGCAAGAAATATAAAGTGCCTGGAAGAGAGGACCAATAGCATCCCTCTTCTCGGCTTCTTAATACTATACACTCAGACAAAAGGAAAAGACACCTTAGGGACCTCTTGCCTGTCCTCACACTCGCCACACTTACCTGCGACTTCCCGTGACTACCTATGAGGCACTTCTTCAAGGCCAGGAAACCAACTCTTATTCCTCTATCTCATGCTATGCTTATGTAAGACTAGGTTTACCACCTGCATTCAAAATGCCAACCAGCAGTGCTAATGCACCTTTTTATTCTTAAGGCAAAACGTCACAAGAAAATGAAGACCCATTCCCCACTGCCCAGCCCACTTGCCTTCTCTGTGTTCTTTGTCTACTATGACGGCCAAGGTGTGCTAGAAATATAAGGGGAACTGAATTTTTAAAATAAAACTCTCAATATGATGGGAAACATACACTTTATAAATGTTATGACAAAATCAAATATATTCAAATGATTTATCTTATGGCCACTTTTACCAAGGTATCAAGAGAAGTTAAACAACTTTCAAAATCAGTATCAAAACGGGACACTTAAATCTATTCACATGTACAGAGGTATAAATCTTTGTTCTTTTCAGAGCTGAGCACAGTGAGGTTAAATGAGATGTTTGTTTACACCCAGAAGTCGCATATGAACATCTGAAACCACAGGGCTTGCTGAGTTCTGCCCCATGACATGTAAACTGCCAGCACGACGTCAAGGGGTACTCCGCCATATTTAGGCCTAATACTGTTTGATGTTTTGATATTTTCATATATTAAAACTCTTTTTACTCAGTTATAGTTTTGTTTTTATGTACAAGTACACAGGCATCATACTTTTTGATGCTTCGCTTAAAAGGGTTAAAAAGCCAAAAACCTCGTATTTTGTGAAAGGGGTGAAGTTTCAGGCTTTCTTATGACATGTCAGTAACTGACTGCACTACGCCAACCTTACCAACGGAGCAAACGCTTTAAACATCCAACTAAGAACAAAGTTTAGCCAATACCCTGGCAACATCAGAATGTGCTGGTATGTGTTGAACTGATGTAACAGTGATCCAAGCAACTATGCACATGATTACTCAAATTAAAAAATAAAAATTTAGCTTTTTAGCAAGCTGTAGGTCTGGGCTCTGGAGGGGTGGGAAGGGCTCCATTAGAGGCTGTTTGCCTTTAACAAAACTACGGAGTAGATGTGAGTCTTTAAGGGGATTTTCTAATACACCAGAGGAAACCTCTCATCGTGATCTGAAGTATGAGAACGTATGACCAGAACTTAGCACTACAAAGCCCAGTGATGGAGGGCTGATTTTCTCAGAGCAGGTGGGCAAACATTAAATGCTGAGAGTGTACTGGGAGGCTTACAGCAGATCTCAAACACAAAGCATCCCTGTTAACACTCATCTGCACCCGATGGGTTTAGACAGTTAAGTGTCTCACATTTAACGAAAGATTTTTCCCTGTTAACACTCATCTGCACCCGATGGGTTTAGACAGTTAAGTGTCTCACATTTAACGAAAGATTTTTCAAAGTTCCATTAATGCTTGTAATGTGGACTTCTAGTTCTTATCAAAATCTTTAGGAAATTTTAAAGCTGATACTAAAACTAGTTAAATTTTTTTTTTTGAATATCCTAAATCTTGACAGTTTTGACTAACCTTCAAATTTCCAGGGCACAAAAGGCATATAGAGTCACCAAGAATATGTTAAAACACATGGTAATTTTGTTTATAGTTATGACAGAAATACCTTCAACTTTTAGATAAATTTAAAAAAAAAGCAAATATAAAAGGTGTTTTGGATCAAATGACTTCTAGTACAAATAATGTAACATGTCAAATTTTCAATCAAATTCTTGAAAGCATTCAGAGTATTTGGATTTCCTAACTATTAAACAAGCTATTTTATGCAGTAGAAGAACATGTTAAGAAAACCTACAGAAACAAATAAATCTGCAAATTGAGAAATTATCAATGTTCATTGAAAACTATGCCTTATGCTTACTCTCAAATTCATTTTTAGCTGTTTGTCATGTTACACCTAAAAAGCTGCAGCTAAATTAATTACTACTATTTATAGAATATTTCCTCTTTGGGCAGATCTATTTCACACCATGATTTTCAATTAAAAATGACCTGGTAGTTTTAATCACAACTTATGACTGATTAGTAGCTGAGTTGGCATAGGATCAACAGAAGGGAAAGTCTGGTAACTGCTCACTCTGTAATTCTGCCCAGTCACTCCTGGCCAGGAGTCTAGCAGACATTCTACTCACTTGTGTTACGTTTGTCCATCTCAATTACTGAGCAAGAGAAATTGGTATACAATGTCAAGCTTTTTCCTGTTTTGTTTCTAAGGAGCAGCTCAACAATTCTAGGTCAGGGCTGGCTTGTTAGGACAATACAGAGAACAGAGGGGAAACTACAAAAATGACCCTTAACACCAACGTTGGGACTGAATAACATTAGGGTAATAATAATAACTAAGGTTATTATTGTGTCATCTGCTTTTCGTTAGAACACAAATCAAAGCCATTAACCTGAACTTGAGGTATATACACAATACATATTCAACTTTAAGCAAAATACTTTCCATAATATTACATTTTTAAAAACTGGGAACGGTATCTGTGCTGATTTGTATTTTGATTCAATGTAATGAGAAGGGAACATTCAACTTGGGGTGGGGTGGGGAGGGCAAAGCACTCGGACAATAAAGCTCTACAGTTCAAATGTCTTCCTCTCCCTTCATACTCGCCACAGCTATACCATATCCTGAGAGGATTCATCGTGAGAAATGTCAGTCACAGCTTCGATGCACTTTGGAAGTAATGAGAGCAAACTGGGTGGTGACGTTTCATCTTTGTTTTCAAATAAGTGGTCTTCATTTTTCTTCTTATAGAAAAACTCTTAAGTCAGTTATTATAAATATATCTCAACCGTTTTCTTGCAGCTTTCAGGTAAAGTCCAGCACTTTGTTGATACAGAGTCTGTGAGAAGAGGTCAGTAGAGATCATCTGATCTTCAGCCGTGACATCATCCACTCGAGTCCTTGGCATAACCTGTGACGACATCAAAAATCATGTGATTAAATTATGAACTCAAAAGCTACAGGCTATACACTAGCAAACAGTAGTTTTTATTAATCTGAAGAATAAAAACTGTGAGAGCAGTAGCAATCAGTTCAGGTGCTGCTGAGTTAAAGACATACTACTCTAGGCCACACAAGCTTTCGGTTCATTCTTATCTTAATTCTTAGAACAGTGCCTAACACGCATAGGTGCTGCTGAGTTAAAGACATACTACTCTAGGCCACACAAGCTTTCGGTTCATTCTTATCTTAATTCTTAGAACAGTGCCTAACACGCATAGGGAACTCACATGACCAATGCCCATAGAACGAACAGGTTTTATATATATTATACACATACATATATAAATAATAAATATGTATAAGTAAATAATAAATATATATAAATATATACATACATATATAAATAATAAATATGTATAAGTAAATAATAAATATGTATAAGTAAATAATAAATAATAATATATATATATAAAACCTGTTCGTTCTATGGGCATTGGTCATGTGAGTTCCCTATACATATTAGGCACTGTCTAAATATATATGTATGTGTGTGTGTGTGTGTGTATGTGTGTATATATCTACATCTATCTATCTATCTATATATATGTATTTAGAAAAACAAGCACAGAGTGGCAATGTATTCTAAAAATAAAAATCAGGAGGTAGGCAGATTTTTGTGTCAGACTACTCAATGAAGCATTTTTTAATAGGAAAGAGTAAAATTTGAATGTCTAGAATCACAAAAACCACAATATTTTAGAACACTCATATAATGGTAAAACCTTCCCTTTAAAAAAATACTCTTGACATAAATGAAGTAAAAATAATGGGATTTTATACTAAACATAACAAAGTTCTTAACACAAAGTATACATATATAACTATGTAAAATATCTGAGGCAATAAAGCACATCATTATTACTTTTTATTGACCAACAAGTAACTGAACTAATTCAAAATACAGAAAGGGACTACCCTGTGACAAGAGAAACCAGATGCCGAGCAAGAAGGAAATAGTCATCAGTGATTCTACAGTAAGTTCCAAAACTGTTGATTATTTATGATAAGCTTTGTAGATATGAATGTAAAAGTATAAAAGAATACACAGAGAGCAACAAAGCAAACAGAAGATTTTGGGGAGTGGCTACTTTCCTCCATAATTAGACTCCTACTTTTAAACTAACTGAAAACGGTGTAAAACAACCAACGGCTTCAAACTGTTAAAGGAACAGCAGCTGAAACACTAGAAAGACACTGCAGACTGCTGCACTAAGTACCTAACAGCCATCTGAGTCTTCTCAACAATTAGTCTGCAATCCTTCCCATGGTAGACAAGCTAGCCTCGAAAGGTTAGCAAATGGCAGAACTGGGGCCAGGCAAGGCCATGCTCCATAGCTCATGATCTTCAACTGAGTCAAAATGGCACCCAAATGAAAACCAAGATTTGGTCTATTTCACAGTAATTTGATTTGAATAACTCATATTCATTCACCGTTCATCAAGATTTCAAAGGGAAAGAAATCCTGTCACTTTACCTAATTCATTTATTGGGTGTAGAGACCCACAGAGGTTTCCTAGTGAGAACTTACTCAGGGTCCAAGATCTGAGCTTGCTTTACCCAGCAGGGATGCATAAAGGGATGATCTGACCACAGGCATGGTTACCAGGTGTTTGGAAGAGTCTACACTTGGCTGTGCAGTGTGCTTTGATCTAGCAAGGGGGGAGGTCTTTTGCCCTGCCCCTTGGCATTGTTATAAAAAGCCCTTTTGAATAAATGGAAAAGGGCCATTGGGTATTGACCCAGGTCCTCTCAAAGCTATCCTGTGTTCCTGTCTTTCTTCTCTTTGCTATCTTTCTATCTAATTTTTTTTGTTTGTTTTGTTTTTTTCAAGGCAGGGTTTCTCTGTGTAGTTTTGGTGCCTGTCCTGGATCTCACTCTGTAGACCAGGCTGGCCTTGAACTCACAGAGATCTATCTGCCTGGCTCTGCCTCCCCAGTGCTGGGATTAAAGGTGCGCGCCACCACCGCCGGCTTCTAATATTTTCTTATTACACTCTCCTCCTCATAAGAACCCTTGAAAAGGTGGGAGCTGGCCTCCCACAGTGGGGACTCTAGGTTTCTGACCCTACTGAATACATCAAGAGCCTCAGCCCAACACTCAAGTCCTCTTTTATAATCTCAAGTTCCTTTCTACTGCTTTTGAATAGATACAGATCCCCAGACCTTTGAAAAGCAGCAAAACAGTTACTCTTCCTTTAGGCTTTCACCTGATACCCAACATCCTCTATTTCATCTTTCCTACCTTTCCTTGCCACACTCAAGAGTTTCTAGCTGGGCTGAAGAGGTGACTCAGCAGTTCAGAGCTTTTATTATGCTTGCAAGGACCCAGGTTTATTGTTGAAGGTTTTTACTCTTTTGGGGGGCCCGCCACCCAGCTACCAAATAATCACACATGGAGGCTTATTCTTACTTATGAATGCCCAGTCTTAGCTTGGCTTAGTTTTTAGCCAGTTTTCCTTAAAACTTATTCATCTATCTTTTGCCTCTGGGCTTTTCCCATTCTCTTACTTCTGTAATCTTACTCTTACTCCGTGGTTTGCTGTGTAGCTGGGTGGCTGGCCCCCGGAGTCCTCCTCTGGCTGCTAGCTCTTTGATCCCTCCTCCCAGTTTTCTCCTTCTCTATATATCCTCTCTGCCGGTCAGCCCCACCTATCCTTCCTCCTGCCTTGCTATTGGCCAGTTCTTTATTAGACCATCAGGTGTTTTACACAGGCACAATAACATAGCTTCACAGAGTTAAACAAATGCAACATAAACAAAAGTAACACACCTTAAAATATTCTACTATACAGATTTGGTTCCCAGCACCCACATGATGGCTTACAACTGCCTGTAACACCAGTTCCAGGGGATACAATTCCCTCTTCTGACCTTTAGGGGTTCCTGCATGGACATGGTGTGCATATATACACTCAGGCACATACACATAAAATAATTTTTTTAAAAAAAGGACTTTCAGCTGTTATTCCAAAATTTACTTTCTCTTTAAATTGCCACTGACTTCCTTCTGCCCAATTTCCCAATACACAGATTGAGTTCACTCATTCACTGCTATATTCAACAGTACTTTTTCCATCTTCCTGGTGCCTGACCACACATTTGACACAAACAACCACCACTTCCTTCTTAAATCATACTGTCTTCTAATACTCTTGATTCCAGAAGCAAGGACTCTCGTATCATACATGGGGGTTTGGGAGTAAAAATATGGAGTATGTTCAACCTATGGTCTGAAGCATATAGATAAGCACTCTACTAACAAGCTACACCCTCAGTCTCCAGCAGTTTTTGACAGCACAATTTCCTTTTGACAACACTGCTGGTCATGGTGGCTATCTGCTAGCTTTACATATAAATCCTTGTTTATTCCTTCTTTGTTATGCATAAAATGTGGACTAGTCTAGAGCTGCCATGAGGACTAAGACACTGCATGGAAAACATTCCCGAGAGGACATGCTCTCAAGCTTTAGTACCTAAGTCCCAGGTTCATTATCAAAAGTCTTTTCTAGGGGCTGGAGAGATGGCTCACCAGCTAAGAGTACTGTCTGCTGTTGCAGAGGACCCAGGTTCAATTTCCAGCACCCGAATGGTGGCTCACAATTGTCTGTAACTCCAATCCTAAGAGGTCTAACATTGTCTTCTGACCTCCATGGGCACAGTATGCAAGTGGTGTAGACACAGGCAACACACCTATACACATAAAAAGGTAAAAAAAAAAAAAAAAAAAAAGTATTTTCTGGCTTTTCCAGCTCTCAGCGACACTCTCATTTCTCTATGCTGCTATAGCAACTATAGAATCTACATGCCTACATGTTAGTTCATATATGTACATCTGTGTTGCATATCTTATTACACAATCATCCAAAGTCTCTGGCTACAGACATTGACTTCCTTACATACTTATTGATTTGATGAAGACATACATATTTCTAAGCTAAATGTATGGCACTTAGAAGACATCTTACCCCTCGCCAGTAAGAGCGCAGCATGCTTGGATATGCCACTGGTGGTCTTTTATAGACGTTAGCTTCAAAAACTGGGAGATCTCTGCTACTGTCATGCATTCTTTAACATCTTGTTTATTAGCAAAAATCAGCAATCCAGCTTTTCTTAGGTCCTGTAAACGCAAATAAGATTTAAAGGCTAGTACATTTCCCCATATATTTTCAACTTAGCTGGTTATTTTTCATAATTTTAGTAATCTGGACTATCATTTTTTTCTTGATTAAATTTTTTTTATTTTCATAGGCATCCCTACCAGTCTAGAATTTAAACATTTTATACAATACTATCTCACATCTCCTAGTCCGACAGAAATAAACAAATCCTTGTATGGATTTCATACTTCTCAGTTGTGTATGGTTTTGTGTATGGTTGTGTGTGTGTGTGTGTGTGTGTGTGTGTGTGTGTGTGTGTGTGTGCACTGTATGTGCAGATATATGTGGAGGCAAGAGGTAAGTGTTGAATGCCTCAATTTTGGAAACAGGACCTCTCACTGGTTTGCTTGGCCTGGCTGGCCACTGAGCTCAGCACTGGAGCTGCAGGTGTGTACTGCTGTGCCTGCTTTTTTACACTGTGGGTGCTGGCGATCAAACTCAGATTCACACCCTTGAGCAGCAAACATTTTACCAACTGAGCTATCTGGAAGATCCTCAGCACCAACTGTTTAGTCTTAATTGATAAGCTTTATGGCCCTAAGTGCTTACACTTAACATCATCTTTTCAAGCACAAGAAATGTCTACTATATCAATTAAAAAACAACAGCAGAAACAACAACAAAAACCAAATTAAAAAAATCCAAAACTTTAATGGCTATTAATAGTCATCCTTTACTACTGTATCAAAACTTTGCCCCCTTTCTTTTCCACATTACATTTTATGCTTTATTAATATTACTTACTATATACTCTAAAACGTGTAAGTTGTTTATGTTTTTGAGGTCTTGCTATGCATCCCAGGCGGATTTTTAACTCATTATCTTCCTTCCTTGCACTCTGGAGTGCTAGAATTTCAAGTGTGTCCCATCGCTTACATCTTAAAAACTCCAATTAGCAAGCTATCAACTTACTCTCTGGACAGTTTGGGACAGTCTTATCTCAACACTGTTCCAACTGTTTTTCTGTATGTATCATGCCTTTTCTTCCAATCCCCTAAACAAACCTTCTCCAATCAGGATTTCAGAAGAGAATTAAACTCCTCAGAAAATGACCACACTGCAAGTTACCAACAATGTATGCAGCTGGCATCATCTCAACACACAATAAACAAACAAACAAACAAATAAATCTACTACGTATCATGTAGGGATAAATTATCAGTTTGGAAACACTGTGTGTGTGTGTGTGTGTGTGTGTGTGTAGTTAAAAGTTTTGCAGAGTGTTTTATGCACAATCAAGAATGACTTAGTTACAGTGCCCTCTGCAGGCTGGAGTTGCCTGATTAAGTTAGAATAGACAAAAACACAGGTGGCTGGTTAACAGTTTTAAGACTGCATATTTAATTAGTTACTAGACATAGTTTGGTCCAAAGATCTAAAAATAAAATGAAAACTGAAGAGCTAGATCATGAATTGAACATATATAGTAATTATTCAAGATATAAATTTTTAAAATCTTACCCTAAATGAAAATGGACTATTATTGATAGGTGGTATGTGGCTGAGTTAATAAGGAGACAGACTTTCTGTGGGATTTAATTTAACTTCTATCTTATCATCTAGAGGTTTTGATATCAGTGTATGTGGAACTCGTTATATATAAGCCAGGTTTGCTAATGATAGAATGCTCAAAACACAAAATTCTGATACAAGTATTTGGGTCAAGTTAGGAAGCATATTCTGTAGTAATTTAGTAATACAGTAATTTAAACCCATCATTCTTACTAATAAAATTTAGAGAGGCCCCTAAACTAGAACTATAAAAATTAAGTCACTAAAGGTCTCGTACTAGAGAGACGGCTCTGCAGGTAAACTGTCTGCTGTGTTAGTAAGCATGAGCACCAGAGTTCAGGACTCCAGAACTCAGGAAAAGCCATGGACGTGGTAGCCGGCCTATACTCCCAGTGTGTGCGGGAGGTGGAGCTGAGGACTCCCCAGAGAAAGTTGCATAGCCAGGCATGCCCAAACACAGAGCTCCAAGTTCAGCTAGTGACTGCCTCTCTAAAGATGGAGCTGAATCTAAGAAGACACTCAATATCAACATCAGGCCTCCACAGCATGTGACACACACACACACACACACACACACACACACACACACAGGCATGCACTCCATATAAATACAACAGTAAAAATAAATAAATAGAAAGGGTCTCTAAACTAAAACTGTAATTTCTTGTTTAGATCTCAAAACCCACACTTTAGGAGAATCTCATGTATCTCAGACTGGCATCAATGGAGTTCATGATTATTTAAAATGATCACAACAACAACAACAGCCATAAAACAGGTATTTTACCTTTTTAAATATTTAGAAGGATGGAGAGATAGAGAGAGAATCTTTGCTTTTTATTATAGAACCTCAAGACCAAAGGTAATATTATGACAATAACAAAAAGCATATTGGGTTAAAGGCTATTTATTAAATTGTATTTGTAAGCTATCAAAATTTAGGGTAAACAATGGTAATCTTTCATTCACAAGCTAATTTAAATGTTCTCTACTATACAAACTCCACATCTGATCTTAAGAATATGAGCTATCCAGGCCTGAAGGCTCAGGCCCATAATCTCACAACTATCTGAGAGGCTGAGGCATGCTGACTGCATGTTCAAGGCCAGCCTGAGTAGCTTAATGAGACTCTGGCAAAAACAAACACGATTTTTAAAGACTGAGGACATAGCTCAGGGGCAGAGCACTTGCCAGGCACATGTAAGGCCCTAGGTCCAAGGGCCTGGCCCGTACAGAAAAAGAAAAGTATCTAATACATCTATTAGTTTAGTCAAGCAAACAGCAACAAATGTAAACATCTACTTCTCTATCATATTCCAATACTGTCACTTTGTTTCACGAAGCTTCATTTGTGAAGACTACTTCTAGAATTTGAGTCATTCTAAAGAAAATTTTAGATTTTGGTGTCTGAAACTATTTTAAAATTAATTATACTCAAAGTTTAATATTTCTTAAAAGATGAAGCCTTGAAATGCTTTTAAAACCTTTTTATAGTTTTATGTTTTGGAATACACAGAAGAGTTATTTTCACATGCCTTTAATCCCAGAACTTGGGAGGTTGATCTCTGAGTTCAAGGCCAGTCTAGTTTACAGAACAAGTCCCAGGACAGCCAGGGCTACTGAGAGAAACCCTGTTATGAAAACCACAACAAAGATTGTTTTATAGTAACTATGAAACATCCAACTAACTCCATCCATGTGCTTTCAATCTGTCACCGTTTGTCACTTGTCAGAGCTCTACCTGATGACTTGGTTCCAGTCCACCAAAGAGTCTCTTGTGGCCCCCACACCATTTTAATGCCTCTCCGATCTCCCTTCTCAGCCTCCTTTCACTTTCTAGCCAGTTTTGTACTTTGTTTTTCTCCTTTTTATTGTCTCCTAGCTATGAGTCTAAATAAGAGTATTTGTACCGATAATATAAGTCATTCAAGAACACAACATAGCTGTTATGTTCAGATCCTGGCCCTTTAAAAAACTGGTCAGCCACATAAACTTCCTGGGCCTCAGTATAACAGACAAGGGAGAGGGAAGGGGCCCAAGTTCGTGTCCCTGGGCAGAAAGGTTCAAACACCATGCTTGCTATATATATATATCAGCCAATGAGTGAGCAATCACACAGAGGTTTCCTGCTAAAGGTACACACACACACACACACACACACACACACACACACACACACACACACACACATATTCAAGAGACATCATATATATGTGTGTTTTCACCTTCTAAAGTCTCCATAAAACACCACTCTGAAATAAATTGAATAATGTTTTGTCTCTTTTTATAAAATTCAGTTGGAAAGAAAAAAAATCTTTTTTTATTTTATTTTCTTGCCTGCATGTATGTCTGTGTGAGGGTGTCAGATCTTGGAATTACAGACAGCTGTGAGCTTCCATTTGGGTGCTGAGAATTGAACCTAGATCCTCTAGAAGAGCAGTCAGTGCTCTTAACTACTGAGCCATCTCTCCAGCCCCCTAAGATGTATTTTCTAAACCCCAAAAGGTTTGACACGAATTCCAGAATTTGAGCCCCCAATAGGCAAGAGCACACAATGGAAGCCATGACGACTGTCTTGGTTAGGTTATCTATTGCTGTGAAGAGACCATGACCACAGCAACTCTTACAAAGAAAACCTTTAACTGGGGCTGGCTTACAGTTCAGAGGTTTAATCCATGGTCATCATGGGTGGGAAGCCTGGCGGCATGCAGGCAGACATGGTGCTGGAGAGGTAGCTCAGAGTTCTACATATGGATCCTCAGGCAACAGGAAGAGAGAGTGACGCTGGGCCTGGTTTGAGCATTTGAAACCTCAAAGCCTACCCTTGGTGACACACCTCCTCCAACAAGGTCACACCTACTCCAAAAGGCCACTCCTAATAGTGCCACTCCCTATGAGCCTATGGGGGCCATTTTCATTCAAACCACCACAATCACTAAAAGCAAACATGTATTCTTAATTTACAAAAACCACTTTTTATCAGGTTTCCTAAACTCTTGAAAATTTACCTGAAACAAAATAAAGTCTGTAAAGCAAAACTCAAAAGAAATCATTGAATCAATAGTAACATATAACTTCACTGTGAGTATCCCAATTTTCTTAGGCTTTACCAAGTTCCACTGAAATAAAAAATTTTATTCTATACATCTGTTGTGTAACAATTTCCTCCCAACTGGAACATTGTATCCTGGAAGGAGACACCTTAAGAACCAGGAAGTACACAACTCACAAGTCTCAGAAAGCTCCTGAAACTTCTAAGATATACCAAAAAAGGGCTTCTTCCCCAAGGTTATATGTCAGTAATGACCACTGGGGAAAAGAAACTCTCTGGATCATCAGCGCTGTTTGCAAGTTGCAAGGAACTCCAAGACTGCTGCTTTCATGAGGAAGTCAACCAGCACAGTGTGGGCTTTTGGGAAACACTACCTTTGTGTCAGCCATGTTACTTTAAGTAACCCCTTACCACCCATGCTCCTGTACGCAAGTCAATAAATGCATCATGTGAACTTTGGTACAATAGTTGGTACCCTACCATTGCTAAGCCCTACGGTGGGACATGATCTTTATAAGGTTAGTCTCCCTTCAGGAATCTAAATGAAGGAGACTGGCATGTGGACCAGGTTTGTAAAATGGTAAAGCAATCAAGAGGGAATGAGGGAAGGTCAAAGGTGGTCTGTCCATGCTACTCCAAGACAAATGTGATAAAACTTCTGTTAAACTGGAATTCCCGGAAAAACAACAGAAAGCCAATTGTTGGGCTATTACATTTCTAAAAGGCTTAAAAAGCTGGAGCAGCAGTTTACAGAAGATTTAAGTGATAAAACAGCCAAGTGATAAGCTTGCCTTGGGGTGGGCAATTATAGCCCTAGTGTATACATGTAAAAGCACACCAGGAGTGGAGACTGCCCAGTACAGTCTTTTCAGCAGCCAGGTTTGTCTGATACAAAAGCAATGGCACAATGATGGCCTGGAGCATGTCAGAACCGAGGAGCTGACTCGAGTGCCAGACATAGCAGGCAAGGGTAACAAAAACACTCTGATAAAAGCACTCTGCTCCCCACTTGGTCCTGAACCAAGCTGAGCAGTGCAAGGCAGTCCTGTTAAGATTGCTGGTGTTAAAGAAACATGGAACAGCCTTGAAGTGGCAGCAATAACACAGACAAGGAAGTAGGACGGCTCATGGCAACTGTTTTCAGATTACAGAGGACTAAAGGGCAATGTCTCCCATCTATGCTGTTCTCAACACTGCTCTTTTAACAACAAAACTGAAATGATGAGATCTTTTTATGCTGTACTGCATTCTGCTAATGTTTTCTTTTTAGTACCCCTTCAGCCATCCAAGATCAACTGGCCCTTACTATGGTGTTTTTCCAGAGATCCTGCCTATGCTTCGTAAAAAGATTTCATTACATGATGCTAACACTTGCTCTACAGATTTGTAGAAACACTCAAAACAGTGAAGACTGCAGTTTTGAATAAATAAGGTACTCTGTGTGTTGTAGTTTGAATGTGAAATGCTCCCCACAACTCATATGTGTGAACACTTGCTTCCCAGTAGTGATGCTGTTTGGGAAGCTGACAGGACTTTCAGGAATAGAGCCTTGCTGGAGGAATGAAGTTCCCAGGGGTAACTTGAAGCTGTATAGCACAGTCCACTTCCCACTGGTCTTCTCTGCTCCTTGACTGTAGGTGCATGTGACCAGCCAGCCTCCTGCTCCTGCCATGGCTTCCCCACCATGACTGACTACATCATTCTGGAACTGTTAAGCTAAAACAAACCTATTCTCCCGTAAGCTGCTTTTGATCAGTAGTTTTATTACAGGAAAAGAAACTAAGACAAGTATATGAGCGGGGTAGGTACTTTAGGAGTTGTAAGGTGGTTGGGCAAAAGTCCAATACCAGAGGTGGGCGACCTCTTAATGAGTAATCAGCCGGGGAGGCCCTGAGGCCTCACAGACTATAAAGGTATGCCACTGCTCTTGGCTGCAGGCCCGAACTAGAGTCCCTACTGCAGAAGGCAATGCATGCTTTGGCTACAGGATATGGAGACAAAAGGAGTTGTTAATGGGCGCCATTCCTGACGGCAGGCTGCTTTCACAGTGCTAGAAGGTACCGTGTAAGCTGCTTGGGGAAGAGCTGTCACCAGCAATCCTGGCTGCCTATGCATCCCAAGGAAAATGTGAGCGTACTGGTGTAGTAGTGACAGGGCTGCTACTGTTTGACAACTGGATTTAGGGCTGACTCAACAGGAGAAAACTCGCTAGTGCTGTAAGGCAGACAAAAGCCCATGGCAAGGAAGGGCCCAAGCCCAAGACGGGAGGCCACTGCCACTGTCGCCTTAAATGAATGGTATGTGCCTCTCAAAGTGCCTTTTAAACCTTTCTCACATTCACAGGTTACTGTTGCTGTCAGCCTCAATAGGTTAGGAAAGGAAAGGTCTTTGTTTGCAATAGGGAGTGTTCTGCAGAGATCAAGGCCTCTGGCTGTGTATGGTGGTACACACCTTTAATTAAGGTACTCAGAGCAGAGGCAAATGAAATCTGTGAGTTTGAGGCCAGTCAAGGCCTGGACCTCATGCATGCCAGCACTCTACCAGTGAGCTACATCCACAGCCCTAATTTAGTTGAATTTTGACTACTGTGACTAGTAGTATTTTGAAGGACTTAGCATAATAAGAAGCTAGTCATATAATTTCATTTGGTGAAAGGAACAGGATTAAAAAACACAAAAAACCTAATTGTAACTAAGTTTAAATATTAGTTTGATAACGGAGAACACTCAAGAACCGTTATATAGCCAAGTACTTGTGATGTACCTGTCAAACTGTCAAATGATAATCCACTGTAGGAATAATCTGCCCAAAATGTAAAAGGAAAGCTACTTGTAGACATTTTCTTTTGCTCAGCGAAACATCTAAATCAGATTTATCAAAGCTAAATCAATCTATGATTGTCTGCACAATCTTCCTCCTGCTTCTAGACACATTTAAAATTTAGGAAGTATCATAATCACAAAGCAGGAATGAATGACAAGCAAGCATGATCAACAGATAAATTGTTTTTTTAATCTGAAATACTCCTTAAGAGAAACTACAAAGAGCAAATCAAACATAATACAATGCTCATCCCCACCTACTACCAAAGGCAGACTTACCTCGTGGGCCAGCATTTTGTAGAGCTCTTCTCTAGTTACTGAAATTCTTTCTCTGTCTGTGCTGTCCACAACAACTATTACAAACTAAAATAATTACCAAAAAGACCATTAGTGACTTAGAGAATTTGGTATTTGAAAATTCAAGATACTTATTTTGTACTTATACAAAATAAGGTACTTATTTAATTACACGATACTAATATGGAGACATTAAAATCTTTTGTATTGGAAGAGAACCAGGGATGTTTATCATTCTCACTTTATTTAAGCCCAAGGATCTGACTCATTTCTAACTCAAACACATTTACTCATTTTTAAGAAAAAAAAATACGATACTAACACTCTAACCAAACTAGAACACTTTTTTCTTTTCAAAATTACTACATAAATACTAATGGGGCCTAGAGCCTTGTATTTACACTCTAATACAATTTTAAAAACAAACAGACAAAACCAAACACTTAAGGTCCTAAGTTTAAGTTGCTTTTAGACAAGTATTATTACTATCCTTTGAATCCTTGAAATGAACAAATCGAAAGGATCAACTGGCATCTAAAAACAAAAGCTTCCTTATGTCCAGGGCACTGCTGCACAAGCATGGCCTGTCGTGAGCAGATGAGGAGCCTACAGCTCTTCTGGAGTAGAGCTCCCTGCACTCCTAACTCTAAGAGCACCACAGACAAGAGGGAGACAGAGCCAATGTCCAGTTACTGTCCTCACAAAGCCCATGTTGCTTGTTACTAAAACACAGTTTTCATTGTTTAGAACGAGGTAATCATTTCCAAATAAACCATTGGGTTTTCAGCCTTTTTATTCCTCAGTTTTCAAACTGTAAGATTTCATTGCTAGCTTTCTGGCAGAAGACTTTATTATTGTGATGCTCATTCTATCAGATGGTATTTTAATAAACCCTTTTCAAGGTTGACATAATTTAAAACCTGGAGCAATATATATGGGGGCACTACACATACCTTTATAAGCCATACACACATTTCCTCCAAACGTATGATGAAATACTAATGGAGTGCTGGGGTTAGGCTATGTATGAGAGACACTTGGTAGCATCATTAGTGATTTAAATATCTTTACATATGTGTAGAATATTTTTTAAGGCATTATAATCCACACCACAAAAACAACTGGTGCAACCTTTCAATTTATAGGCCTACATGATGAATGTAAGTCACAGGTTTGAAATTTTCTCTTGCAACTTAACATGTAAATAAAGCCGTATGATTATGTCTAAAATGCTTTATAATCAAAAGATTTCTTTAAGTGCAACTGCACCGCATAAAAGAAAACACACAGCAAAAGCTGGCTAGGACTCAAACCACAGAAGAGCCCTTTCACTTGCTACGATTTCTCCCACTTAGCCACATATAAATAGTGAGAAGGAAATGCAATCAGAAATCATGAGATGCAAGTCCTTATAAAAGCAACTACTGGATCAAACAGCCTGACCAACCAACCACCAATTCTCCCTGTGGAGACTTAATTTAGGTGGGTATACAGTCAAGGATTTGAAACAAGGAGTGGGAGGCGACTAGAGTCAAGCACAGCAGACGATGCTTACACTCTAGAGTCAAAATACTGTCCTATTTTTAAAGGGCTGTAATGATTCAAATCCGAATGCTTCTTTCTCAAGGACTCAGAATGCTCATGGAAGCTGCGTCAGCATTAAGAATGTTACCTCAGTGTTAGTATAGTAAGTGTTCCAGGAAGATCGAAGGGATTCTTGACCTCCAATATCCCACATCAGGAAACGTGTATTATTAACCACAATCTCCTCCACATTACTTCCTATTGTAGGGGATGTATGTACAACTTCATTCATGGAACTAGGAGGGAAAAGTTCACAAAATTAGTGAGGAAGCTCGCTCATCTCAGGATGACATCAAGGGACAAGTCAGGATGACTTCTCTCTCTATTTCATTCCCAAGTGTCCTTTTTCTGTGAGCTCATACAACAAATCAGCCAGCAACATAAACAGAGCTCAAAATAAATAATGGCTTAAGAATATTATAGATTATTCTGGCAAACTGTACAAACAAATATTTTCCTGTTTTCTAAAAGCAAGGGCTCCATGCAAAACAATGAGCATGCTAGATGTCATGTAAATTTCTAGCTCACCACAAACAGTTGTTTAAATCTGGTTCCTGGCTTATGATTAGTCAGATTGGAGCCACATAACTTTACATTGATCAAATATCACAAAAGCAGAAAGAGTAACTAGAAACAACAAAATTAAATTTTTAAGCAATTAATACTTACAACTGGTAAAGGATGGTAGTTTTCCCTGCATTATCCAGCCCAACAATGATAACTTTGTGCTCTGAAATAAACAAACCAATAGTGACTTATGACAGACTCACACAGACTCCCCTACTTTACTCTTTATTTCTGTGGTATAAGTCAGCACATGGCACTTTCAAACCTTTCTGGAATCAAAAGAATATTCCAGCAAGCAAGAAATGTGGTTACATGCACGTTCTCTGCCTCTTCTCGCTCTACAGAGGCCTCTCCAGGCAGTCGGAAGCACTATTCTTTCTAGGCTTATGGATGTCTATGTATCCCCAAATGTAATCCCAACAATTACAAGTGACTTAAGTCATGGTCACGGAAGCTCCATCTGTGAAGTGCAGGCATCCCATGGGTATGTCCATGTGGACTGTGAAAAAGAAGGAGAAAAAGAAGAGGCTTTTCCGTGGCTAACTAAATGATAACAAGTATGCGGACCCACAGAACTGTCTTGGCAAACCACTGTCAGGCCTGCCAGCTACAGTGGCAGGGACTCACTCCTGGCTTCTGGGGGCATCACAGTTCCTAAACTGTCTCCCTATCTCTTGTTTTCTTGTTTTTCTTTTCTTTTCTCTCTAGCTCTAATTCTTTATCTAGGGAACTCTTTATTTTGTATGGTCTGGGTTTCCACTCTTTTCTCCCAGAGTTACAGCAAAGCACTTATCACAATTATGTGTATGTGCACAAATCTAAGCTTAATCAGCTGCCCTTCAAATATACAGAACACAATATTTATATTCCTGGTAACTGTAATTCTTCCTGGCACAAGGTAGGTATTTAATAAGCATTAAATTAATATTCATGCTATGAAGAGTCAATGTTGAAGATTGTAACATCTTTACTCAGGCATTTTACAAATCATTGCCATTTATCCCAGAGGGGGATCCTAATATCTAGGTGCTTATGTTATATAAAAGTTACAGAATCAAATAATAGAAAAATTTAACTCCATCCAGTTTAACAAGTCAACCACAGGTAGCTTAGCACCACTAAGTCCTCAAGTAACATGATGACCCTCCACTCAGAGTCTTCCAGCATCCTTTTGAAGACCCCAGGGCCTGTCATAGTTCATACTTAGAGATGGCTAGGGTGAAAGCATGGTTCATATACAAAGGTGAAGGGTCAATATATGTACAAAGCACGCTATGGGAAAGTCACCAGGCTACACCAACGTCCAGACAGTACTCTGATGAATCTGCATCTCCTGAGTTCACAAACTCAATCCTGCTACCATCCCAGAGTAGACAGACTCAGAGGAAGCAACACATAAAAATGAGTAACACAGAAGAACATCAACAAGTACAATAAAGACAAATATTTAAAACAAACTAGACAAGCCAGGAATGGTGGCACGTGGCTGTGGTCCCAGCTACCTGAGAGGCTAACAGGAAGACCACAAACTCTAGGCTGGACCAGGCAACATGGTAAGACGTCATCTCAAAAACCAAAACAAATCAAACTGGCTGACAAGTACAGTCTCCCTCGACCTACGAGTCATTCATTGCCAACTGGATTTTAGATTTTTAAAAATATGCATTTTACTTTGTTTTTATAATAAAGCAACAATGACCAATTTCCTCCAAGGTAAAGCATATTTTATGGCTGAATTAAAATCAGAAAACTCTTGAGAAGTATGAGATTCCAACCAAGTAAGTGTGACAGGCACCACGGCCATGGATGCTGCTTCCCAGTGGGGCCATGTCTGCACCTGAACCAGGTAAGTAAGTGAGTTCCGCAGCTAGGGTGCCTTTCTTCCAGTAAGTTTCTAACAGTACAAGACTGCCTTTCTCATTTTCCTTTTTTCTTATAAATGTAAGCTTTCCACATTTGATGATGTATGCTTTCTTCAGTTCTGTCAATACAAGCACCGACAAAAGTATTAAAACAATGAGAAAATTTCCTGGTTGAATACCGACTGTAAATTCGAGCCTTCTTGGTCTGGGTGTGGCAGGGCACCTCTCTAATCACAGCACTCCAGAGCAGAGGCAGGTGAGTTCCAGGTTAGCATAGTTTACATAGCATCCCCTAGGCCAAAGGCTGCAGAGTGAGACTCAGTTTTAAAACAAACTAACTACAGTCTTTCTAAAGTATCAGTTTAGTCCTCACACCAAGAAATACATTCTGTACTACCCCCCATGATTAGCTACGGGACAAAATTTAGACAGATTTCCAGTACTCTAAAAAAACAAAACAAAACAAAAAACCACATTTATAATCATCCATGAAAGAAATAATGTCCTTAAAATATATGAAATAAATAGACTGGTCCAAAAGTAATACGAAATACAAGACTCTATGGCACATAACTATGAAGAACGACTCAAGCACACATGCGCGTGCACACAATGTGCCCACGGATGATTAGCACATTATCTGTTTGGCACAGCCCTTAATCACCTAAAGAGGTTATGAGCACACTTGAGCAGCGCCAGCATTCTTCCAAAGACTGCTGCTTTCCTGCCATACTTGCTTCCAGAGCCTGAGGTATCGAGTTCTACATTCTCAATGGCGATGAATCCTTCAACTTCTAAACATGAATCTGAGTTTTAAAGAGGGTCTCCTTGGTATCATCTTGGTCATTAGGGAAAAGGTAGCTGAAATGAATGCCAGCTTACTGCTATATGAGGTATGGCCCTTGTGTAATAAAGAATCATTTTAAAAAACTTGTCTCTAATGAAACTCTAAATTGAGCTTTGAAAGACACATTGAATAGGAGGAGACGCTGGCGGGAAAACTACCTGGTTTCCTAAAATAGGAGCTGTCATGTTAGGAGCCCTCGTCTGCTTTGCACAGGAGTTTGGGTTCTTTGTGTCTGTTTTGTTTTGTGATCTTTAGCTATGTCTTATGTCCTAATTCTAAAATCACTGTTTTTCTTACCTCCTAGAAAGGGCTATCTACATAAAAAAAAATACCTAAGAAAGCTTTTTTTTTGGGGGGGGGGTCACACCTGGTCACATGCTGAACAAGACAAGTGAGGCAAGTATACTGAACAGAACCACCATGCGGTAACATACACTAAGGCAAGGCAGAGGGCAGAAGAGGTTCATACCACAAGAGTTTCATTTTCTCCGGATACAAGCTAAATAAAGGATAGAGTGCCTGGAAGTAAAGAAGCCAGAGAGTTGGGAGCATATGGTAGATGATGCCTTGTGAGAACCCAGATCAGGAGGCATGGTGGGAAGCTTTTAACAGGTAAGACTATCCAAGATGGAAAAAAAAACAATCAGCCAGACATTGGATTTAGCTAGCAAAGAGCACCATCATTTTACAGTCTACAAGATAGGGAGAGATGAACGTCCTAACAGGCAAAAGTTAGGGCTTGGTGGAGGTAGAGCAGGAAAGGTAAGAAGGTGATGGAAATACCCAAAGTCAGAGGCCTTGGAGGCGACATGTCCTTCTATGTCCCCCGCAGATAAAGCAGATAGGAGAGTGGAGTTACATGCTGGGAAGAAGGTGAAAAGGGATGGGTGTGACAAGGGTGTGTGTGGGGGGGGTGGTGTGTGTGTGTGGGTGTGTGTGTATGGGTGTCCTAATCCAAATCTCCTAATTCCTTTCTTGGCTGGTTACTAAAATCCACACAGCTGCTCAGTGTACCTCATCTCCAGATGGTCTCAGAGACTTTCCATTTAAGTTTGCTAGCACCATGCTCTACTGTGGAGACGATGCTCTTCTAACTTTACAGCATTACCCAAGTCCCACAGCACCACCAAACCCATAAATCCACACCCCAATGGAGATTTCTACAACATCGACAAAGGGAATGTAAGCTAACATAACACAGGAGGTGGTTGGTTGTGACATTCCAAAAAGAAGAAACTCAAATCAAACACGTGCAAAACTTCAGAAACTCTCCAAAGAGCCACAGGCTGTAAGAACAACAAAACCAAACCAAAGCCAAAAATAGCATCGCAGAAGTGCAACCCAGGGAAGAGTCTGTAATTCAGTGCATCACCCCTCACGCGGCCTCACATCCACAAGCCCAATTCTCTTCCAACTTTACCAGAGAGGAACGTGCCTACGATAAATTATCAGTGACCTAAATCAATGACATAGTGTGTGAGTCACGATGAGTACTGTAACATTAAGACAAGAGTTGTGTAAGGCTAAAAGATGAAGGTGGCAGGCGATGCAATGGTCACAAACCAGCTTGTCCCTGGTATGCTCCGGGATTAGATCATCCATACACGTTCTAATACTAAACAACTCCCTCACACCCTCAAGCTCTTTCATCACTCGGCCCTCTTCATTACCAGACATAACAGCATGCTACAGAGAATGTAAGTCTGTAGCCAGCAAGTGCTATAATTCTGTCTTACAATGTGCTTCAAGACAAATACTCCATCGAACCCACAATACAGCATATGAGGAAGTAATGTTATTGAGGACAAAGGTCAATCGGACTTCGGCCATGCCAACTCTTTGACACTTATGAATCATTGCAATTACTGCTTTGTATAACTTTCATTTAGAAGGCCTTTCTCACAGAATTCCTGCACTCAGGAAAGCCCAAACACCTCTACACGGTTACTCTCTGCTGGGATTCGGGAGTTTGATCTGGGCTTTACCTTACCAATCAATACTGCTCTGTCATGAAAACACTTCTTGTTGTCCATGGGTCCTTCCTCCTTCATTTTCTTTGACACACCCAGGCAGCCACACATGGTCTAAATCTGCATCCCTCTGACTACCGCATGTAGATGACAAGTTGTGTCCCAACAGCAGACGCTCCATTTGCTATGTTCATTACTACTCCCTCAGCCAGTACAGAGCCTGACGCAAAGCATGCTGGTAATGAAGTATCTTTCAGTGAACAAAGAAATCAGCCTGGAAGGTAACAAGGGGTAGGAAAGTGCTGTCTATCAAGCTAGTTTGTACTAAAAATTCAATTTGGGGGACTTAAAAGCATCACAAATTTTATTTTTAAAAGCTGAAAATAAGCTGGCTAACAGTGAGGAAGCTTTGGGAGCATAGTATTGCTGCTAAGAAATTGCTGGGGGTGGAGGTGGGGGACAAGAAACCATTAAACATGCAAAATCTAGGAGACAAAAATTGCAGTAATCTGAGGTTGGGAAGTTTTACAAAGAAAATATCTAGTACCAATTAAACAAGAGACTGGTAAGAAGATAAAAGTAATCTCTATGCCACGCAAGAGCCAGGTCTAAGGGTAAAGGTGCATACGCTGCAATCAGCTTGTCCAGAGAGCACACTGTCACCAAGAACGAGCGTTTCCTCCTGCATTCCCCCCCGCCCCCCAGTGAGCCTCACTCTGTACAACTGACCAGAGAATGCGGACAGGGTGCACCTGGAGCCAGGCTCCTGATGACGGACAGTCACTCTCTGGGGAGTTAGGGTCCTCTGCAGTCACCTGCATGTTTGAACTCCCTCGAAAGAACAGCATCAGGAACAGATCCCCAACACCAGATCTAGGCAGAGGGAGCAGCTTTGCCAGAACTCATTCAGAGCTTGATTCCCTTCCCAACAACCAATAAGAAGAGCGACACATGGCTGTCAACATGGAAACTCCACAGCCTCGGCGTCAGAATGGTTCTTTCATCCACTATCGTCTTTATAAAGGGGTGTGTGTATACGTGCGTGTGCGCAGTGGGTGTGGGGAGAACACGCTGGCACTAGAGACCCTTGTTGAAAAGCCCAGGCAGGCTTATTACTTTAAATAAATAATGCCCTAATGTGTTTTTGTAAAACAGAAAGTTTGGAGGGGTAACTCAACCGAGGCAGATTAACCAACCCTGGTGAAACACCTGGAACCCGGTGTGGCAAAAGTCACTAATATTACCAGCTGCTAATTTATCTGCAGAGACAGGTTGAGTTTCCTTTCTGCTGTCCCAGACTACAATAAATGCTTCATAAAGACATGGAGATTTGTCTGTTTTATTCCCTGCCTTATTCCTACCACCAGGAGCAGTGGTTCTCAACCTTCCTAAGGCTGCAACCCTTTAATACAGTTCCTCATGCTGTGGTGACCCCCCACCATCACCACAAAATTATTTCCGTTTCTACTTCATAAGTGTAATTTTGCTGCTGTTATGAATCTAATGTAAATAACTGCGTTTTCTGATGGTCTTAAGTGACCCCCGTGAAAGAGTCATTTGACCCCAAAGGGGTTGCGACCCTACAGGCTGAGAAACACTGACCTAGAATGACCCAAACAGGAGCTAAGAAGGTATTTAACAAGCCACTGATAATGAGCTCTTCTAGACATTTGGAGTTATTAACAGCAAGCCTACACCTAAGCTAATATTCACAACACAACAACTGAGCCAACAGGGAGGAAAAAGGAAAACGAAGAGACCACCAATAAGCAGCGACATTACTTTGTTGTCTCCTTGCCAACTGTCTGGTACAACTCTGCTTCCTCTTTTCCAGGGAAATAACTGCTTAGAGGGATTGCTGAAACCTTTATTTTGTTTGAGACAGAATCTCATGTAGCCCAAGATGGCCTTGAGTTCACTGTGTAGCAACCTTGAACTTCTGACCCACCTACTTTTGAATCCTGAGTGCTGGGATGACCCCCCCCCCCCCCACATCCTCTAATCTCAGCTGGGGATGGTAAAGTAGGTAGGCAGGCACTCAGTCAACTCAAGCAGCTCCCCCAGCGTCAGATACTCTTCTAGTGGTGGCACTCAGTCAACTCAAGCAGCTCCCCCAGCGTCAGATACTCTTCTAGTGGTGTAAATAAATTACAATATCTAGAATCAAGTTTGAGCTCTTCGGAATCTGTACAACACCTACATAAAAGCCCTGGCTTTTCTAGGTTGAGCAGTGGGCAGTTCACGATCATGGTTTTAACTGAGCTGGCTGCTCTTTCAGAAGACGGCGCTGCTATGTCTGAGTTCAACACAACAAACTCTGCAATTACCCAAAGCCTCTTTCCAGGCGAGGCTGTGAAAAGAATACAGACATGTGTCCTGAACCTTCTGTAAAATAAAGCATCCAAGACACACCTGACTTACGTGTCCCATTGAACATAGGTCCAAAGATAACAATAAATATCTGAGACTGAACAGTGAATTCCGTGAAGCTACTGTGCGCTAACACACCATTTAACAAATTATTTCAATTTCACTATACTGACTGGTAATTTTCTAGAAACTGAACTCTATTAATTCTCCTGTTAATTTTCAAACACTCACTAAATGTTCAGGCAAATAGTACCACAAAAATGCAGACGTGTAGTGATACCAATGTATTCCTGTTATTACTTGCAAAAAGCTGTTTTTTTTAAAGTTATAATTCATTTTTAAGTTACAGAAACAGTTTAATCATTGACTCAAAAAAGAAAGTGAAAACAACACCAAGTTTTTCTAAACCTCAGAGCAGAACTGAAACCTTAGCGTCACTAAATTCAAGGTTATAGAGGAAAGAACTAGATAAATATTACCCACATAAACATCATCAGTTTTACAACAATGTAACCTTCATTACTTCAAACCTAGAGATGAAAATTTCAAAAACCGTAGGCCCCACCAATTCCTCCTGTTCTAGGCGATATCTAGATCCACAGAATTGTGAAGCTCACCCCCCAACACACACACACTCTGCTGACCAGACAGTGTTGATAGGAATATCCTCTTTACCACCTTCCACTTCATTTAGTACCGTTATCTAAACTATCATTTTTTTTAATTATTATTTAAAAAAAAGCAAAACCCACTGGGGATTACAAGGCCCAGTATGTCTCTTCCCATAAAGCCAGCTGTATCCTGGAGGAGGAAGGTCTAAAGTAGGCACCACCGTTCATTAAGTTTTAATTGGAAAAAGTGGGGGTGCAACAACGCTACCAGCTTACACAAGAGAAAAGACAGTACGTTGTTGAGAAGGAATGAGTTACAACTAGAGGTTTTTGTTTTTTAAGCACATTTCATTTTAGTAACTATGTGGTCCGTTAGAACTGTATCCTCTCCACTTTCACACACTCATTTCGTATTTTTTTATTTTAATAAATCCCCTATGCATTCCGCGGCAATGCCTGCGTTTAGGGCAGAACTGGAACAGTAACCTGCCAGTTACCTAAGGCTAACGAGTGCCTCCCGAGGTATGCTTTTCAAAGCTGTCAGGGACGCACTTTAACCAGGGCCAAAAAAAATCGCTCTAATAACCCAAGAAGGAAAACGACCTTAGGCTTGACCTTTAACCACAGAAACAAACAAGGTAAAGGAGAGCCACCCATCACCATTCCGCGGCGTGGGGCTCCCCCAACCCCCCAAGCGAGCCGCCCCAAGCGAACCGGACTAGCCGAGCACGAGTTCCAGTTTTCCGCATTCTGCAACCCGTAGGCTCGGTGGGCGACGCCAAGGCCAAGGCCAGGGTCCCCAGCCTCCCCCGCCAGAACCCCAGCTTTCCTCCGTGCGGCCCAAACACCACTGGCGGCGGGCGACGGGGATGGAGGCAGGCCAGGTCGTGCGCTTAGGCCCCCGGCGTGGGACCGGACACCTTGGGCGCTGGCGATCCAATCCGAGCAATGGGTGTATGGCGGGAGGGCTCTCTCCCCAGCTCCCGGGAGACAAAGGCGACCCGCCGGGACCACCCCGCCCGGCCCAGTCTCACCCTGGTGATTGAACAGCCTCCAGATCCGGGTGAAGAGAATTCCCATCCTCGGGCAGCGGAGCCCTCCAGCCGCCCGGGCTCAGGCTGCGGGGCAGAAGGACGCGCCGGGGCCTCCGCCACTGCTCCCGCGCCCGCCGCGCGCCCGCTTCCAGGGACCGGCGGGGAGGCCGCAGCCCAGGCCGCCCAGCCACGCGCCAGGCCCCGCCGCTACCGCCGCGGCGTTCGCCGGGCTCGCGGACATCGCCGCCGCGTTGTCTGCACGAGCCTCGCGGGCCACCGTCCTCCCCCAAGCTCCTCTCCAGTGGCCGCTAGGGCTCGGGCGGGGCGGGGCGAGGCGGGGCGGGGGCAGTGCGCAGGCGCGGGGCTGGAGGCGGGGCTCGGGCACCGGAGGCCTCGGCCGCGGGGAGGGCGGGCCGAAGGGAGCTGGGGGCTGGCGCGCTGGTGTCCCGTTCGAGGTTGTTTCTGAGCCTGGAGCCACGGTGCAAGTGTGTAACCATGCCCATCTCCAGCCCTGCACACACTTCCAAAAGTCCCGTGGTTGGGTCCCGACGACCGTAAGCTTTAAGTCTCTGTTGAGCCCGTTACCCCTTGACAGTAGCTGAAGTCTTTGCAATTTTCCTTACCTCTGTCTTTGCACCTTGGCGCTCTCCCCCCTCCATTCTCCCTCCACTCTTGGTTAGAGCAGCTCTCTTCAAGTCCCCCCCCCCCCCCCCCCCCCCCCCCCGTTCTAGTGGTCACAAAAGCTGCCTGTGCGGAGCAGTCGAGTCCAAAAACACTGTGGACAGACAGTCACTGTTCTTTATGGCCCCGAATGTCTTTTCCTCTCATCCAAGAGTCACCTTCCTCATAAATAGATGGCCAAATGTTCTCTGTATTCTTCAGTCTTCTCGCCTACAGCTGGAACAGTTGTGCCTCTGGGTATGCGAGTGTCCAGCCCTGCCTCCCCTGCAGGACAAGTGGTTGAAACTAAAATATAAAAAAATATATAAAATATATGTAATATATAAAAATTGTTGGTGAACTTGATCAGAAGAGTTCTTGTCCATGTTTCTGTTTCGTTTTTGTCTACTTCTTTTAGTTCCTTTTAGCTAAGCAGGTTAGATCTCCAGATCTCAACATTCCTGATGTAGAAGCAGTGGAGGGTTGATCTGTGAAGTGATCAGATGACTCTGATAGTCTTGACTCCTGTAAAAGAATTACATAGGAAGGAGGAACTGCAGCTGTTTACTTCATCCACAAAAATAAACAAAAAGCCGAAGCAGCTTCATTTCTTTCTAGTCTCTTTAACTTTGCTTTTTAAAAAGGAAGAAGGAAAGAAAATGCGGGAGACCTGTGGAAGGCACTTGGAGCTGTTCTGTTACCACCTCATCCACAAACTGTACCCTTCTACCCGACTCCTCCTAACCATACACGGCCTTATCTCAATGTATGGAAAAGGGAGTTCTTCATCTTCTTTGGTGGCTTGTGTCCAAATGCCAATCTTTGAGACATACATAAAGGAGAATAAAGTCATTAGACTAGTCTGCACATTTAGAATATTATATCTGAATTTATTTAATAGCTTGTAGACTTTTTAGAAAAACGCTGTTTGCATAACCAACTGACATGAACTCTTTAGTATTTCCATTCTCATCCAATGTAGGCAACACTTTAGCAACTCTTGAGATGTTTTTGCAAACTCCCACACATCTTTGACAACTTATTAAGGTATGCCAGACCCATATTTACTTGTGAAGTTAGGGCTCCGTGTTTTAGAACTCTGTTAAGGAAATGGACTATTTTCCAAGTGCCCCTCACAAAAGGGGGGGATTAGATTTGGCTAGTAAAATCTTTGCTAACTTTAATAGATAAAATACAAAATTGGTACTATAGATATAACTGGGAATCTTTGATGAGGGATGTCAAACTATTTGTTTCTCCTTCTGAGACCTTCTAAATATTTTATCAATTTTTAAAGTCATGAACAAAATGCCATAAAAGACTTCTGCTTTAAGGTATGAGAACATAAAACATCTGCTTTACCATTCTACTATTAATAAGCAGAGCACTGGATATAACACAAGAAACAACTGTTTCCAGATACTGGAAAACAGGCTCTGGATTGTGATCCCTAATTAAAGAGAAACAGTGAGCTTTACCATTGCTCTGTATTTCTGCCTTAGCCAAAACAATTCCCAGCTAACTCCAGAAGGAGTGGACGGTCCCTGACCACAGCTCTGTTCCCATAATCAGGGAGGCTGGAATTAGGGAAGCAGAGTCACCAAGAGAAGGAAGAAAGAACATCTACAGAAATTGGACTACGAGAAAATTGAGTGTTCTGCTCCATATGACTTGTATAGGATGAAATCCTAGGTAGTTGGCTAGTAACAATTCCTAGGGGGAAAACGTACCAGGATTGTTGCAAAATAATCCCCAGATAATTGTTTTAAAGGGTCAGGAGTCATTAATGTAAAGTGATCCCTTCAGTCAGAGAAAACTCAAGCTTAGGACATTCAGTAGATGCCTGGATGCTGAAAGAGGAGCTGAGTCTAAGAATGGGTCCCAGTTGAGACCAGCCTTCAAGGAGTCCGAGGATAAACTTGTTAAAACAAGTTTGATGTTCCACAAAGGAATACAAGAAGTGAACATCACTAATATAATTGCAATGTAAATCTAACGGTCATGCAAGGAAGATATAACAGTAACAGATGTGAGCACAGGGCCGTTGAATAACTTGTAGTGAGTGATTGCTGGAAGGCACTGGTTAGGCTGACCTGCATGTTATATGAAAAGACAAGAGATTTCTTTCTACAGCCCAGTGGAAATGTGCTACTGACAAGAGAGATGGTTAAGGCAAATACCCTGCCAATGCAACAGTGAGGAACTGTTGTTTTCCAGTTGGGAGTTTCAGATTGTTGGCTGGTTGTTGGGGTGGTCTTAGGTAAGACCCCTCTAATAACAAAATTATTCATACAGCCAACACCTTGTATTTGCACACGGCTTTGTGTGCTTCAGTTTACTACTTCGCTGGAGAGTGTTAGATGTGTGTATTATTCTTTTGTAAATGCTTCAGAGAAAGAAGTGACACTAAGCTTTTGGTTTTCTTAATTATAGTTGGGTCTATTAATCTCTTCTCTGCCTGCTTTTTCAGGAAGCTCACATGAATTAAATGTGATAAAGTTTGTGGAATAACTTGGCTATAATGCATACTGTGTAATTCTAATTCTACTAACATCTTGCATTTCCCTTGAGCTTCTTATACACCACAAGGAGATGAAAGTCAAATGCCAATCCTGTTACAGAACACAGGCAACTGACTGGGGTGTCTGTGAAAGGTCCAGTCGTAATCTGTATCCCAGCCACAGAATTCCAGAGCTATTACTCTGGAAATGTCTGGCAACTGCAACACTGACCATTTAAGGGTCTCTTGAGAACATTAAGGGTTACCTAGTATATTTTCTGTATTCAGCCTTATTTCACACATTTATTCTGGTATATTCCACATGTGTGTACAACGTATACATTCTTTCTAACACAACATTCTTTTGTATCATAGAATCTAGCAGAATAATTGGGAAATAGTCGCTTCATTGAATCTTTCTTTTTTCTTTAAAGAGTAAATATATAGATTTGTTTCCCATTAAAAGCTACAGGAATATCGCTGTGATTTCTGGCATTTCCTCTGTACATTTCCAGAATATAAATGAGAGGTAGAATGCTGATTTCAGTGGTTTTTTAAATTTATTATATAAAAGAAAAAATGAATGCAGTTTTTTGTACACATTTAAACTCCATAAAACAAATCCATAGAAATTAGGATACTGTATGCATGCACTCTGCATTTTCTTTGTTAAATGTCTTTGTTCACAAAAATAACACCACTTTTTTTTCTTTAAAGCCACTAAAGCAGAGGGAGAACAAAGCATGCAGCACGTATACATTTGCATAGTGTATTTTACCCAGCATGCCTTGGAGAACGCTACGCATACCTAGATAACAAAAATGAAAGGGACGAATTATTAAAATAAATAACCAAAAGAAAAGTTATTTGACAAAGGCATTTTCCCCACCACATCAGCAGAGACATAGTAATAGCCTAGGGTATCAACAGCCCTCAGAACAGGGGGAGTCCTTTTATATCATTTTGCCATAGTTACTTTTAGTATGTTTCCTATTAATAATGTTATTTTTGTTCCCTCCCACCACTTAAAAATACAGCTAATGGCTTTAACTTATGCTTGAAATAGTATCAATTACAAAACAAAACAAAGAATCCCTGCTTAATATTTTTCCATGGGGACATTTTACTGATCTCTAACTTGAGGCTGGGGGAAAAAAACATAAACTTTCAAACATCCAAAGCCCAGAGGAGCCCGTGAGCTCACCTGTGTGCCGTTTGTTACCAAAGGAGGAGAAACAAGAACAGAAAATAGAGTAAAATAGTGTGAGTCTTAACACAAAATAAAACTCATATGTTTTATATAACGGAGTAAAATAAGGAAATTACACTCACAGATTGAAGGCTATGAAATAAATTGCTGGAAAATATCAAGCAGCAAAGTTACAAAGGTGAGAGATGAGATAGATGTGATAAAACACAGAACCAAATCTACACACTTCCAAAAACAGGACGGCCAAATTTAACAGTGGGTTTTGTTGTTTGTGCTATAAGAACACATGTGCTTCTTCCGCCTCAATCTATTTTCATTTATTGGCAAAATATATATATATATGTATTATAATTTTGTACTGTACAATATATATTTTTGCTACATTATTTTTCTACTGCTAATGCAGAAGTAACAACATAGATTTATTTTGGCAATAAAATGCTTTCATTTTAATAACATCCCAGAAAATATTGTAAGGCATATGAAAAATAGTATGCAACAATATAGCGTTAATGACCCCGCATCTGTAACACCCCTGTGCACACGGAATTCACACTGGTTTCGGTGGTGTGAAGTGGCTTACAAGCAGGGCGAGAAAGGCCCCTGCATAAATATAGACAGAGCCATTTGTTGGGAGATTTAAGTGTTCAAAATATAACCCCAAATGCTTGAAAAGCTAGAGACCGGCTACTTTTCAGCTCTCAGTTCTCATTTTAACTCTTTATAAGTTTCACATGAGGAAGAATTAGTGTATTCTCTAAACTATTATAAATTCATCGGTAACATTTTCTTCCATCTCTCTGTGAACATTTTACATCCACCAAAAAGAAAGTTTCATGAAAAATTATAGATCCCCAAAGCTCAGCATTATTCCCTCTTATTTATATGTATTTATAACAAGTAGGAGTTACAGCCCTTAGTTAAGATTATCTGATGAGATACTTTTTAGTCTCCTCATAATACACCTCATTACTTGCAGCATTTTAGTATTAAATGATCCACAAGTAGATAAAAACATTGCTATCAGAGGATGCATTTCATTGGAGAAAGGTTCTTTTAACACAAGAGGAAACCTTGAAGAGTCATTTCTGAATGCTGGAGCTATCTGCCCATATAAGCCAGTTTTACTATTTTGATTAACTAGATTGCTTAACAAAAAGTTATTCTGAAGTCCATCTAACAACTCTTAGTTGACTGGTTTAATCATCAATATCATTTAAAAGAGAAGGACTGTTGTTTGCCCCATAGACACAGCTGGAGTAAGTAACCTAGTTAACATTTACAGTGTTGACAGTGTTTAAAGGTATAGGGACTAATAAAACAGATTTTACTATATAATATCCTGTAAAGTTTTCACTCATGGTTATTCAAGTTTTATATAACTAAAAAACTGTAACATTGTCATGAAAGACAAAGGCAAATATAAAGGAATAAGGGTTACATAAGCATTTATTTGAAACATTGATATGAAGTTTGTTCCAATTACATGGGAGTTTTAGACAATGCAGATCCACACCCAGTAAGTGGCTACAGCATACCCTCGGTGCCCATACAAGTCAAGGATCAACCAACTCTGCCTTTAAACAACAAGTCTCTGGATTTCTCTTCCTTAGATCTTGAACTGTAGGCTACACTTTGCACACAGAGGTAGTTCCTTTCAGTTTGCTTTGTTTCTTAGGATGGCTTCTTGTTAAATTAAACTCACTTCATGATAAGCCGTGAATCCATTCCAAGAAAACCTCACTGACATGGAAGAAATGAAATCATAGTGAGAGCATTTGAAAACCATGTAAAAATCTAAAGGGCAGGCAGAGTTTAAACTTTTAAACACTTAACTGCAGCACTGTTGGCAGAACAGACACTCTATCACCAGGACTTTTCCCTTCAAAGACAGTTTTCTCTACAGAAGAGGTAGTATACATATCATTAGAGAGGGCAATTTGTATGGTGGTATTGTGATCTTTTGTTTTTTAGCAAATAGCAAAATAAAATTATATAAGAAAATATACTAGCTTGCAAATTAAGGTTGCCTAGAAACATTCTGAACTGACATACTGTGTCTCAGTATTTGGGGATCTGTTCATTTAAAGAGCTGAAGATTGTGAGCTATCTTTTGCCACAATTTCCTCATCTTCACTCCCTTTTTACTTCCCCATTCTCTATTATGAAATTTAAGGCCCCCCAACAAAAGACAAGTTCAAGTATGCAGGTATGAAAAGTGGTTAACGTTCTAAAAATACATTTTTGCAAACAACAATAATAATTGGAGTAAATAACACATTATTTAAAGTGGAAATAATAGTTGTCTCAATTTGTTTCAGACTTTAAAATTCATTCCATTTAAGGATGAAATGCAATGATTTGTATAGTCACACAATTGAGACTCTTTTTAGGAAAGACCATGCGTCAAATTGCTAACAATCCAAATCTTCTCCCCTTTAGAGCTATAGAAAGATGAGAGCGAATCATCAGTCATTTATAAACACCACTACACGTTGTTTTAAGTGTTAGCATAAACAAGGTAACAGTGTTGATTATAATATTGGAGTGACACTATAGCCTTGGAAATAAGCACAAGGACCCACAAATTGCATTTCTTCCTTTTCCAGGACCACATTTCCACATTGTTGGATGAGTCTGCATTAGTACATATCATAAAAAAAGTCACAGAATTCTAACATGGTTTATTCTATAAGTGAAAACAGCTTCAAATGATAAAGAAATATTTCTCCTGCTTGTCATCATTTGCCATTTTGAGTGAAATGAATTAAAACAAAGTACTTGTAATATGTATTTCCTAGAGGTTCTTGGTATGCTGGGCAAAAATAAAACTTTTTATTTAGTATATATCTGGATTTTAGTCATTTATAGAAGCAAGTCTGAGCCTTTAAAAAGAAAGGAAGAGTCATATCTCTTCTCCCTTTGGAGGAGAGACACTTATTAGAAGAGGAAGATGAAAGAAAGATATGCCAAGTTAAAGTGAAATAGTAAATACACCCATCAAAACTATGCATTTTTACCCTTTCCAACATTATTAGCTTTTGAATAGGACTGCAAAGCAAAATAGGCATGAACTTTTGGTGGCAAGCGATGGGGGAGTTTTGTGCACAGATGAAATGGGTCTCCCTCTTTCAGCATGACAGGGAATGGGAAAAAGGGGGCGGGGAGAAAGGCTGGAGAGGCCCGAAGAACAAGTGACTCTTCAAAGTGGAGAGAAATGGTACCCTTGTTGACTAGGAAATATATGTAAATGCTGTTACAGCTACCCGCCATAAAATATAAATATCTTAAAGTAGTTAAATGACCAAATTGCTAATGCTACTGCAGAAAAAGCTGAACAGCAGTCTATTCTAAATTTATACACCCGAATGCACTCTCTGCAATTAAATGCTTTAATGCGCACAGACAAGAAACCAGTAAAGCATACAGGAAAATGTTCGGCTAATGTTTTCTTTCTCATGCAAATATGTGCTATACATGTAATAAATATAGTTTGTTTGCTGGAAAATGCTCTTCTGTGCTCTAACAAAGTATTCAGTAATGGAAGATTATATGCTTATTAAAGAGCCCAGTGAAGATAGCTCTCTTAAAAGTCTTAACAGAAAATCCTGTAAGCCTCGCTAGATGACGGAAGAGCTTCACAAGCCAGTATGATACGTTAGCTTGTCCATTGTACTGAGCCCATGTTTAAATGTATCAAGTGTTTGAGATGACTTACAAAATTTCAGGCAGCCTCACTGTCAGGTAAGCAGGTTCATAACGGGTTGCACATACAGTCAGGACAAGGGGAGGGCACATGAGGGTGATGGGATTCAAGATCTGAATAACTGATCAAGAATAGGAAACTTTTCCTCTCAATCAGGAAAATGAATGAAGTGGTACCTAGTTTTGAGGGCCCAGGTCTTGAAATTTTGGAGAAAAATAACAATACAAAATGAATTATACTCGTTTTCAAAAATTGACTTCAAGGCATTAGTAGAAAGAGACCTTTATGTCTAGCTCCAATTGGGGTTTTAGAAAACACATGCACTGTGTCATTTTAGAAACAAGTCCTTTCATAAAGACAATTGTTTCTTGTACAAAAGAGTCAATTTCAATAATTTCTTGGATTAAAGTCTTCTTTAATCTTTAGGATATGGGTCACCCATTCCATAAATACACTCATTGGAAATCGAAAGGCTGTTCACTAGCAATGAAACACAGCAGTCTGTCATCTCTCTAAGGCCCTGCATTAAAAATGCCTTACTTTTAGTGAACAAATATATTCTGAATCTGTCAGGGTTTTGTTTTGTTTTGTTTTTCGGCAAGATTTTAATTCAGTGTCTTAACTTTTCCCAATTAGTTTTTCTTGTGAAAACATAACTTTCAGTACCTGATTTGATTATGTCCATGAAAAACAAACAAACAAAAAGTTGTTAATTTGATTTAAAAACTGTGGTGTAGTGCTAAACCATTCCTTATATTTAATGACAGAGACTGAGTGAACTTAGGGAAAGACATCAGCCGTGCTGGCAGAATTCCTGAGCCAGTGTCGGTGCGCAGTGGGATGGATGACTTCCTCTGGCCCCAGAAAGGTCTGGCCCTATCTCTGTCGTCTGACTTCAGATGTGTGTGGTTGTGCGCAGACTGATTACAGAAGAAATGACTCCTCATTTCCCATTTCCTATAACTGGCCACGCTTGGGTTTCTCTTTACTATTCTCATTGCTGATAAACTTGCCCTCCTGATTTTGTCAGCTTCAAACTGGCTAACAGTACTGACTGAACAGAAAGCAAAATACCTGGAATACAACAGCTGTATCAGGAAAAATACAAATATTAAAATCTGAGGCAATTATATAATTTCTGCATTAAGATTTCTGAGATTTTTTTTGGCACTATCAATACATTTGGTAGGTTTGAAAAGCCATTCTGGCAATGTTAACATATTATTTAAATGTTTATACATTCCAACTTGAAGTGTAAATTTAGCTTCCAGCAAATAAATACCACAGCTGGTTTGGGGTTTCTATTGGTATTTTGATTTTCTTATTGGGTATTTTTTTCCTGATTTTTCAATTGATTTCAACATGCTCAAGTAGACTTTCCAGTCAATTCACCCAAATTCCAACAGGAATTGGTTTATAAATTGGTTCCAACTGGAACTGGTCATTTGGAATTTCCTACACGGGAAATTATTTTATATGTGCCTTGATAAGTACCCTAAGTTACAAATTGATGTGTCTAAACTCTATGAAGAAAACAAAATGTACTGTTATCATGTAAATGTAACACTTAAAAATGCCTATATGATTGGGCATCTAATACCCGTCTAGACTCCAGGGCATAATGTACTTCGGTTTAATTCTTGCCCCTTAAATCAAATGGCAGTAGCCCACTCACACAGCAGATACTGTGCTGTGCTTGCCAAATTAAGATGATCGGTTTATCCTAGCAGTGCGATGGTAAGTTGTCGACAGATGAGGGTTTCTGTGTGTTTGCTTCGGCAGCCTCAGAGCCTATGTCGGGAGTCATGGCTGTATCCCCCAGGTGAGCCTCGGTTCCTATGGGGTTTGTAAGTGTCCTGGTATGAGTCGGGGTAATCTTCTTCCACCAGAGGGTAGTGATCTCGGCTGTGCTGGGAGCTGGAAGACAAGCGGTTCCTACTCTTACGAGCCCTCTCGTTGTGGTAATTCTCATCAGAGGTCATTAAGCTTCGTCTTTCAATGGGAGAATTCTCTGTAGAATGGTTGCTGTGCCTCATTCGCTGACTCTAAAAATACCAGATGGTTCACTGGTTAGATAAAGTCCACTTCGTTCATCTAAACAGTTAGTACATGTGCAATAACAGGATCTGTAAAACGGATGCTAACTGTCTGACCTAATAAGGCATTTGATACATAAATGTTCTGCTTGGAGTACCTGGTCTTTTTCTTTGGGATACACCATACACAGATGCTTCATTACTGATAGTTTATGGGTTTAAGTATACGATGCTGAATGACTATGCTTCCTATTGAAACACAGAACTGTTTTAGTGTTAAACAGAGCATAATCTATTTAGATAAGCTTAATAATTCTCTCCTATTACAAAAAAGAGGATTATTTTATTATTGGGAAATAAAATTTAGAATAAGATCTATAATTTGGTTCCTTTCATGAATTCATAAAAAAATCTTTTTCCTTCTTAAAGTCACACATTTTACACTTGCTTCATGTTGCTCTAGATTGATGTTCCTTATAGTTTAAAAAATTACTGAAATTACTATCTGTACTATCCATTAAATAATGCATTTATTTCTGTATCTGACATGGAGGTGAAACTCTCAGCAATATTCTTTCCAAAGGAATACACAGCACTGTGGAGCCAGCTAATTCAGGCCTTTATATACTCTTGCTTTCTTAACTGAGTCCTGCAAAAATAATAGTCAGATATAAACCAAATTCTTTCAACATTATTAACTGAAATTAACATCTTAAGGCAGTTATTTGATGGTCCAGAATATGTCATCTGACTTTCTTCTCTCACTTTAGGAACACCTGTCTGTCTGTGTCTACCTGCTTAGGTAGGTCACATGGATTAGAGACAGGAACCTGATGCAACTCAGGGTCAGGTACATCACTTTCACACAGAAGGGAACTTATTCAGTGGGTCAGAGATCATGCCATCAAACACCTATGGTTACTAGGAGAAGTAGGCCACAGGATAAAAGGCACCACATCAGCTCATTAATGACGCTGGGAGAGCTACGGTAGGTGGACAGTTGTAGGGCTATGTGTTATAAACAAAGTGCAACATTAGCTCGCCTAACACTACAAAGTTTACTGAATCGCTCATCCATTCCCTTTATTGCCACCCTGAGCCAGCCAAAGCCAATGGGAATGTTACTCTGAGACAGGCACACAGGGAGGCAAACAAGGCAAGAAATAGCGCTGGTACATGCAGACACGCTGAACGTTACCCTCGTCCATTTCCCATATCATTTCTAGCCTCAAAAGAAACTCATTTATATGGCAGGTTTCCTGCTTACAGAGGTGCTGTCTGTAGTAGAGTAATGTAGTTATAATAGCATTTCAGAGAGTGCCATTTAGCTTAGAGTTAACTCCACAAAATCTTCAATGATGACTATCATTATAACCCATTAAAACAAAACCAGTCATGTTGCCAAGAGGCTCATTTGACTGCATGTTCCTCAGCTTGGGGTTTGGATCCATTCCAGCTGCTTGATAAATGGTAAATAATAATTAATTCAGAAAGGCAGGGCTCATCTTGTATCACAATGCCTCTAGCCTGCACCATCTAGTTCTGACTGAAGCAGCAGAGCAGCAGAAGAGATCGGCTCTGACTTTCTCTGACTTATCCCCAGATTCCCTATGCTGACCAAGGCAGGCCCCTAGATACCCCTGAAAACTCAGGGATCTGTCACCATTTCCAAATCTGCTCACCCGTTCTGTTTGTACAAGGTGGGGGGAGGCAGGTTCAGCAGCTTGTGGACCAAGAATAGTTAAAGGCAGCCAAGAGGCCCATCTATCCTGATGTATCTTGCTTAGCTGTCTGTGGTGCCATGCAGAAGTTGTGAACAATTACACTGACTCGATATGAAGTCTACCAGAGATGAACTGATCCAAGTAAAATCCATGATCAATTCATAGCAAAACTGTCCAGAAAGGGAAACTGTGGAGAGGGCAGGCTTTGTCAGTGACAGGTCAGGATCAGTGTAAGGTTTAGTTTTTCTTCTTTAATTAAAACAAATTTTAAGGTTTATTTATTTTCTAAGTATAAATTTTTTGCCTGCCTGTATGTCTGTATACCACATGTGTGCCAGGTGCCCATGGAGGTAAGATCGCTTGGAACTGAAGTTACAGATGGTTGTGAGCCACCATGTGGGTGCTGGGAACTGAACCAGGGTCCTCTGCTAGAGCAGAAAGCATTCCTCACTGCTGAGCCATCTCTCCAGCCCCACAGTGTTTTAAAAATACTATGTCCTTTTCTCATGCTTCTTCAGATTAGGAACAATCGGAGTCTTCATCTTAATTATCTATTGGATCCTAAAAATAAGGTTGCAAAAGTTATAAGACAAACAAACAAACAAACAAAAACGCAGTACCTGTAATCCAGAGATTGCTGTGGGATAAGGTGAAAGGGCTGTGGAGCCCACATTCCTCCCCAGTAATGGGGTCATGGGGGTGCTACTGCTTGTGTGGGTGGCACGCCAATATGCCTCCAAGTACTCGCCCAGATGCTCACAGGCATCCTCAAGCTGATTCTCATCTAATATAACATCAAACATTTCCTGCAGAGTATAAGAAAATCCGTCATATTTCCACTGTAGGTTTTACTGAAAACTCCACTTAAGGCAGAAGTAGCATTCCTTATATATAATAGCAACTATTAAATATTTGGATCTTGTGGTAGTTTGAATGTAATTGGCCCCCATGATCTCATAGGAGGTGTGGCTTTGTGGAAGTGGGTGTGGCCTTGCTGGAGGAAGTGTGTCACTGTGGGGGTAGGCTTTGAGGTTTCCTATGCTCAGGATACTGCCTAGTGTCTCAGTAGACTCCCTATGGCCTGCATATCAAGATGTAGCCAGCACCATGTCTGCCTGCACACCACCATGCTCCCCACCGTGATGATAATAGACTGAACCTCTGAAACTGTAAGCAAGCCTCCCCAACTGAATGTTTTCCTTGTGAGAGTTGCCGTGGTCATGGTGTCTCTCCATAGCAATAAAAACCCTAAGACAGATCTTTCCTGATTTAAAGAGAAAAAGATGAGCAAACATGACAGTACTGAGTAATGTGGAAATATACACATATCCACATTTTTGTCCATGTATTCCTATACAGCTGGATTCCACCAATTTCAACATACAAAGGAAACAAGTTAATGATGACGCTAAAAAGCGATTTCTGAAAGTGACTGGAGCCATGACCATGCCCTTGAAATAGAGATTATCACGGTAACTGTGTTGAAGGTAATAACAAGTACACAGTTCATTTTCAGAGTGCTCATGAAAATGATTTTCTCTGTCGCATGATAAAACAGTAAGGAAAGAAAGTTTGGGCCTGACATTAGAGAAGAGCCACGATGGCCGCTGCCATTAGAGAAGAGCCACGATGGCCGCTGCCATTGGAGAAGAGCCACGATGGCCGCTGCCATTGCAGATTGCTCTGTGAACTGGTTAGGAGCAGGATCATTTAACTGGAGAAGGAAGGAACCACACAAGAAGCACTTGATGTCCACGTTTATGTCAGTGAGAACTTTGCTCAACATTTACCTAAAAATGGGAAGCAGTTCTTATTCCCCCCAAGAGTAGAATGGTTCTTCTATTATGTCAGTGTGACCGGGAATAAAAAGAGGATATACCCAACACATAGACTCTGTTGAGAGAAAGGCAGAAGACCTTGCTGCCTCACCAAGAGAAAGCCATTCTAGGGTGAAGTGCTAGCACACCTTGTAGAAGCAGAGGGTGGTGGTGAACCTTCCTTTTCCCACACCTTCACCACATTCCCCTGGTTTTATGAATTCATTTTACCAAAATAAGAACTTCCAGTCATAAGCCAAATGCATAGTTCCTGCCACCAGCATTGACATTGCTGGGGGAGATTAGGGGCAACCAGAAGACATGGAGGTGGTGGTGTCCCAGCTGATTCATTCTCCTCAGTGCTCAGAACAAAGGAGTCGTGAAGCTGTCATCACTATGGGAACTATCTCATCTCCAGTGTTTACTATTCCTTTAGTTTTGATGCTGAGGGTTGAACCCATGAACTCAGGAAAGCTAAACACATACTCTTGCAGCCTACTGTTAATGCTCGTCGAATCAACCTTGACAGCAAATTAGTGCCTAAACTGGAAAGCAATTTGAAGGCCCTTATCATGGGACTTTGAAAGCTAGTGACTTCAGTCCACACTGACTCATTTGAGAAGACTCAACCAGGTCAACTTAGTAGAAAAATGCTCCCCAAGAACACTTATCAACAGAAATTTCAATGCACATTTCATTCACTCATACAACATTTACTCAGCATTTATTTTGTTCCAGGATGTGTAGGCATTTGGCGGCAAAGAAGTCTGACCCCACCCTGTGCTTGAGAGTCATACATACCATCTTCGGGGAGAGACAAGCCTTGAAGTACCCAAACACTTAATAATCCATGTCACACTGAGTCCAATTCAGAACTATGCAGAAACCAAGCAAGTTAAGTTTGGGGCTGTGGCTTAAAGTTCTCTTACCTACAAAGCGGTCTAGAGAGACTTGCTGAACTTATCAGGAAGGGGAAATGGTGAGTAAAATAATTCTGTACGGAGAGAAAAGCCAATAAAACAGGTAAAGAATGGCGGTGGTGGCACACGCCTTTAATCCCAACACTCGGGAGGCAGAGGCAGGCGAATCTCTGTGAGTTCGAGGCCAGCCTGGACTACAGAGTGAGTTCCAGGAAAGGTGCAAAACTACACAGAGAAACCCTGCCTCGAAAAAAAAACAAAAAAAAAAAAACAGGTAAAGAAGATGCTGTGGCCCACAAGACACAGAACACCTAGTACCTAGAGCTTTGGTTGCCAGAAACCCTCCCTGTAAATGTCACTTCCCACTAAGGAAACCAAAGAGCTTCTCTCTCTTGCCTTCAAGAACCTCTGAGACCCGAGACCCGTCCTTGATGCTCTGACAGACAGGGTTTCTGAAGTACTGCCTTGGGCAGAGCAGGGACAGCTACAGCCCCAAAGCACCACAGGCTCTAAGGACAGCACTGGAGCCAGGACAGTGGGCAGTGCTCACCGAAGGGCCCCCCTCAGCTCTACCAGCTCCACTGTTCCACAAGTTCTGTGATTTAGAGCCTGTTCTTACTATTGTTGATACTCACTGTACAAATTTGATCTTGTAGGTCTCAATCATTAGTACGGGCTTGTTTATTCCCAACAAGACATTAAAGATCCTTTCTTGGACTGGAACAGTTTATGTGTGCGACTCTCTCTCTCTCTCTCTCTCTCTCTCTCTCTCTCTCTCTCTCTCTCTCTCTCTCTCTCTGGTGTGTGTGTGTGTGTGTGTGTGTGTTGCCATACCTAGAACTCAGGACCATCCACATATTAGTCAAATGCTCTTGCCTAATCTTGAGCTACATCCCAATACAAACAGGTTTTTGACAAAGGTAATAAGAATGTAATAGTGGAAAAAAGACAGTTTGTTCCATAAATAGTCAACAAAATTGGATATGCTTATACAGAAGAATAAAACTGGATCCTTTTCTCTCACCACACAAGAAACCTAATTCAAAACGGATTAAAGATCGAACTAACTGTTAAGCCTGAGACCATGAAATGACTATATGAAAATAAGGGAATTCTTTAAGACATTAATGCAGGCAAGAAAAAAATTAGATAGGAATCTAAATACACAGGCAACAAAAGTCAAAATAGGCAAATGAGCTCACATCACAGTAAGAAATGCTAGCACAAGAAAAGAGACAAGAGGATTAAGAGATGACCTACAGGTGAGGGGAGATATCTGCAAATGGAGCACTGCACACTGATGCTCAGAATACAGAAGGAACTGAAAAAGAGGAAGATCAAAATCCAAACACTCTAATTTTAAAACAGGCTAAACAACTACTCAGACACCTCTTAAAATGAAACCCACAAATAGCCAACAGGCACATGGCAAACGACCACTTTCCCTAATCCCAGGAGAGATGCAATCAAACTACAGTGAGTGTGGTGTTGGCTCAGGCCTGCAGTTCCAGCACATACAAAGCTACGGCCGAAGAATCACACGTTTGAGTTCAGCCAGGCAAACCTTAGGCCAGCTGAGGTTACAGAATGAGACCTTGTCTATAAACAAACCAACCAAGGGCCGGAGACATAGCTCTGCACCAAAGCATTTGCCTAGCATTTCCTAGGCTTGGGTTTGATTCTTAACAAACAACACAACAAAAAAAAAATAACATTTCACTCCAGTTAGAATGGTTATTATCAAAATATAAGACATAATGGAAACTCTTACACACTCTTGGTGAGAATGGACAGTAGTGCAGTCATTATGGAAAAAAAAAAAAACACCAAAATTCCTCATAAAACTAAAAGTGGAAGTACCACATGATCTGAGATGAAGTATTTATATCTAAAAGGGACTTGCACCCCCAAGATCACTGCAGCACCATTCACAATAACCAAAATACAGAGCCAACCTAGATGCCCCATATTAAATATGTGGGTAAAGAAAATGCAGTCCAATTACATAATAGAATACTTCTCAGATGTGATACAGACAGGATGACTAGAGAAGCTGTCTTGAGTGAAAGAAGGCAGATGCAGCAAGCCACACCTTCTCATTTACGGATGAAAACCAAGATGTCAACCCTGTAGAAGTGCTGAATAGAACAGAAGGCAGGGGGACGGGAAAGATTTGGGGAAATACAGACAAATCGAGAAGGACTTTCAGGAACAGGGAAGGGTGATGAGAGAATGGGGGGTGGTCCCAGGTTGCAGAAGGGTGGGTGAATGTGTGCAATGCACAGCATATTGATGAATGGAGTGAACCTCATTAATCTGTACAATTAATATCTGATAAATAAAATCAAAATAATTTAAAAAGTAAAGCTCAAAACCAGACTGCAAGGTGCTAAGTGAGGTGTATATGTACTTGGCCGTTCCCCATTACACTGTCACTATGGAAACCACAATCAGCACACAGTTAATTACAAGGAATTTTAATAAAGTGCTTCCCTTTGCCAATGGGTAGAATTTGCACACATCAGCACAGGGCTGTTTACTTAAGCCTGATCAGATCTTGCAAACTGCTTCTCTTATGGCTAAATGGTGGCTATAAAGTATAAAGATCGTTTGAAACTGCTCCTAGGCTTTCAAAAGCACAGCGAACGCGAATTTCACCTTCTGAATGACACTGACGCATGTACTTACTTCTGACTGGGAGAATCTCACAGACTATGTGTCTTGACAGGTTTTTTTTTTTCTCTTTAGGAAATAACACAGCTGAATAGAGCAACATACTAGAAAGACAGCAGGAGGGGGACTTTTTAAAAGTATACAAACTCAGAGCGAAATTCAGAGTGAAGCAATTCAATGGATTCTGCAAACCAGCTTTGCTACATTTTAAAATGAATATAAAAGTCTTGTCTAGTCAGCTGCTTCCCATGCAACACAGGAAGCCCTAAGCATGGAAAGAGATGGAGAACTACTTAGTCAGCAACATCCCAGGCAGTGAAGAGTTTGCCCCTCTCCTGTGCTGAGAGCCCATGATAAAAAGGAACAGAGCAGTTCCAGAGAGCTGCCAGGCTGAACACCTACGGCATTCCAGGGTGGAGCCCTTTCTACAGCTGAGGCCTGTGGGATCCATGCAGCTGCTAAAGAAAGCAAATACCAAGTGAGCAGAGGAGTCGGAGCATCAGGAACAGGGGTGCAGGGCAGCTGTTTTCTGGATATGCACGTTCAGAAAGACTGACTGAGAACAGAAGCACTGGGATTTCTAGGCAGTGGAAACAGGCCCGCCATGCACCCAGCGCTTGACAAAGAGCAAGGCTGGGGAGAAAGAGGAAACTGTGAAGGGTTTTGATGTTTAAAAGACTCCTAAGTCCTTCCCCACCTCCCTTGTTAAGGAGTTTCATCAGGGACTGAGCACTGCCTGCAGGGGCTGTCTGCGATGAAGCCGGAGAAGGAGCAAACTGAAGTGGGCACTCCAGTTTTTACAAAAGAAACAGTAGTGTTCTCGTCCTATATGAGGAATGGAGTAAATTTGTTTATGTTCTTTTGGGAGGGAAAACATACAGAGAATGACTAGTAAATTTTCTTTAATGGCTACAAAATACAAACTACTCGTGTATCTTGTCCAACGTGTTTATTCAGAAAATTGTAACTTACTATTTTTAATGCAAAGCTTAAAAACCTTAGAAACTAATTATGCAGTTAGTTTTACTTCCCTTTAAATTTAAATTTAATTCCTCACTTTATGTGTATGAGTGTTTTGCCTGCATGTATGCATACTTGGTGCCCAAGGAGATCAGAAGGCATAATCAGATCCCCTGGAACTGGAGTTACAGACGGTTGTGAGCTCCCTTGTAGGTTCTGGAAGTCAAACCCAGGTCCACTAGAAGAGCAGTCAGTGCTCTTAACTGGCTCTTGAGCTGGGCCATGGTGGTGCATGACTTTAACCCCAGCACTCAGGAGGCTGAGGCAGACAGATCTCTGTGAGTTCGAGGCCAGCCTGACTACAGAGTGAGTTCCAGGACAGTTGAGGCTGTTATACTGAGAAACCCTGCCTCAAAAACCCAAAACCAAAAAGAAAAAGAAAAAAGAAAAGGAAAAAAAAAAGATGGTTCACTATTGACTTTAGCTCTGCAGATTATATGTGAAAAAACTCCATGACGTATATTTTGCTTTTATTTATTTGTTGTATATAGATACAGCCTCATGTGCAGTATCTTTTCTATTTCTAAGAGGGAGCAGTCAATACTAGGGATCTGTACACCTCCATTTCTTTGGAACTATTATATAGAGAGCCCCCTAAAGTGCCACCATTTAAGAAGAATGACCAGCAAATACTATTCAGTAAAATAACATGGCTGGCTGGCTGGCTGAATACATAATAATATTAACCACATAATAACCAGCCAGTAAATGTTACTTTCACATCAAAATTGTATTCTCTGTATTATTGAAGTCCCTGTGGTCTTAAGTACTCAACTACTGGTTGGAAACTAGAGTCCACGTTTAAGCATCTGCTGTTGTTGAAAGATCTAGGAGGTCCTGTGGGGATAAAGTAAAACCAATCAATAATGACAGACTCTGGCAGGAGCTCTACTTTAAAGTGACAAACAAACAAGACAATCAGTTCTTGCCACTAATGGGTGGAGCTGGCACAAAGGTAAAAATGGAGGGACATCGATTCCTTATAGCTCGTCTCCTATTTATGACATTCGTTATGAATTCCAACATGTTCTCCCTGCCCCATGTCTTTGCATGCTGCCCAGTCTTATTCTTCAAAGACTAGAACAACACCAGGCAGTGTGGTTATCCGTGGGAAAGGCACTCAGTGTTTTTGTTAGGTTTATGTCAATTGTATGTGTTATATCACAGCGTGGGTGGGAAGGAACACTTTCCACCATGCTATGCCCAGGTTGGTTGCTTAAAATCTCTAGAAATGTGTATACTGAAATTGGATCCTGGGATGCCTTGTTTCATGGGAAGATGCAGAACAGACTACTCTGTTTTTAAAAAGCAGTGTTAAAAGTTAAGTGGCAGGCATCCAGTTTTATAATAATGAATGCAGCAATGGCAAGAACGTGTCAAACAGATGAGCGAATCTGTAGGATTCTCAGTCATTGAAATATCTCTGGAACCGGGCAGTGGAAAATTCCCCTCAGAACTTGCATGCATGATAGAATGACTTGGAGTCCTTTCAGCAATGAGAAATAAAGCAGGATAGAAGAGAATCACTCTGGCTCTCAAAATGTTAGAGCTTTGCAAGCAAGCCTCTGCTGGAAGGATGAGCTCACCTCTTGCAGAAAGAGTGGTCAATGTCAATTTACACACACAAAAAGCCATTACGCAGCTCAGAGAGCCACTGGGTCAGCTTTTGGTAACATAAGCCAGCTTGTAACTAAGTGGGATTAAAGGATTATATTTCATTTATCATCCAATTGTCTATCTGCTTTTCTTGCCAAGCATTATGCAACTCTTATTACCATGGTGCAGGGACAAGTAGAACTTGGCCTTCTTAAAATGCACTATTCTCGACTTCTCTGAAAAAGAAAAGATATCAATACCCTGAAGAAGACAATTGAAATCTAAAAATATGGTGTGTAGACAAACACCAAGAAAACATAATCTGGCTATCCACACAATAAAGAGTCTGTGATGGCCCCTACATCCCAGTGCCTAGGGACACTTTCCTGTTTGCCTCTCAGTATTGTCTCAGTTATTTTTTCTGCCTAGAGCAGATTTTTAAATGGCCACGGGCTCCTTGGTCCTCCCTGTACTGAGATGGAACATTTTGTCCCCTCGCCTTGGATCTGCATAGTGGCTGTGACCACTCTGATCAGCTGAATGTTGTCGAGATGCTGGGATGGGCTAAGATGAGACATTAGGAGACTGTATTTTATCATATAGGTACAATGTAAGAACCCATAACCCTGCAGAAAAGAGCTGGACAAAGGCCTGGACCAAGTGGAAAGGAAGAATTAGCTGAGTCCCTCCTACTCACCCCTGCTGAGACATCAGTCAGCCATCAGATGAATGCTACCCCCTAGCCACTGTTTTAAGTTGCCATGTTTAGGGCCATTCATTTTGCAGTAATAGATAACAAAACTTGGCCTAGAAGAAGAGTGGCAATTTCTTTCAGCTGAATTGGGTCTGCCTCTTGCTTCTACAAAGTTTGAATGGAGTCCAGTGGTTCCCATGGTTTACATGCATAATGACCATGGCTACTCAAAGGCAAAGTTGAATAGTTTTTGAAAGGACACCACTAGACTCAACAAACCTAAATTAGTTACTATCTGGCCCTTTACTAAAAAGTTTATGGACCCTTCTAGTAAAAGCCTTACCCATGGAACCCAGTATTCTCTCTTCTGGAGACTATGCAGTATGCTGGTTGGTTTATGTCAACTGGACATAACTGGAGTCATTTGGGGGAAGGGAACCTCAACTGAAGAAATGCCTCCGCAAGTTTTCTTGGTTGATGATGGATTTGGAAGGGCCCAGCTCACTGTGGGCAGTACTACCTCTGTGTTGGTGGTTCTGGGTGCTAGAAGAAAGTAGGCTGAGAAAGGAGCAATCCAGCAAGCAGAGTTCCTTGATGGCCTCTGCTCTAGTTCATTCTCCCAGGCTTCTGACTTGAGTTCCTGCCCTGACTTCCCCAGATGATGGGGACAAGCTTTAAGATGAAATAAACCCTTTCTTCCCCAAGTTGCTTTTGGTCATAGTGTTTTATCACAGCAACAGAAACCCTAACATATATAGTAACTAACCTATTACCATTTACCATCTGGAGCAGTGGTTCTCAACCTTCCTATTGCTGTGACCCTTTCATACAGTTCCTCATGTTGTGACCCCAACCACAACTGTAATTTTGCTGTTATGAATAGGAATGTAAATATTTGTATTTTCCAATGGTCTTAGGCGACCCTGTCCCTAAGGACATTTGTCCCTTCAAAAGGGATTGTGACCCATGGGCTGAGAACCACTGATCTAGAGTCTCCCTGGATTAATACAGAAAGATATGCTATCATTGTCCAAGGCATCTGGCCTTTGGGAAGGCAGTTTTTCCTCTTCTTGGTCTCAGTTCCCTCACTTGTAAAATGAGAAGACTGGAACAGAACTGTAGTTCCTTTTAAGTGTTCCATGAAACATTAAACCCACAGGCTGTTCTGTGGAAAAAGACCTGCAGACACATTAGAGATACAAAGAGCATGTTAGCAAAACTGGGCTACTGAGCAAAGAACCCCAATGACCTGCCTTTACATTAGTGTCTTCTCAAACATCTTTGGATCCAGAATTCTTTTCCCCGTGTCAGCTGACATCATCCCACGGAACATACTGCAGGAAGCTCTGTGTGGTCCTCCCTTTCTCCATCAGTCCCTGGAACTCGAATCATTCGTCTAGCTACAGAAAGTTAATTTTTCTTCAGTGCCTTTTGAGGTCCCTTTCCAACACCTGCTGCCTATAATATCACTGCAGTGTGAGACCCTGCTAGTGGAATCTGCTGAGTCCCCGGACTGGAGATAGAAGCCAAGTAAGCGAGCTGCAGATTCTCCCAAAGAAACTAAAATGACACAGTGATAACCAATCTCTGGTTGACAATGATAATTGCGGTCTTGACGTAAAGGGATAAATGCAGGCACATTTTAAAATTGCTCCTAGCTTTTGTAATCTGAAAATTTCTTCACGTGGGCCAAAATAGAATGCATGATTCTTTCCCAGAATGACAAATTCCATGCACACGATATCACATGTTTAGAAACATACAAAGTAACCATACTTATTCAGACTGCTTGTTGACAATGCCAGGCTATCTGACCAATTATTCAAAACAAAGATATGTCTGCCCTGCTAATATGATAGAGGAGGGCTGTCCTCCTAATACTCTGGCAGGTTGAGATTACTGACCCGGGGACAAGCACAGTGTTGCGTATATGTAAGTATGTGAATGTGTCTATTTTTGGCCCCACCTATCTCAGAAGTAGCCACACACCACTGCCTAGGCCCCTTGTAATCATCCTGGCATGAAGAAAGACATTCTGAAGAGACACTTGTGACCTTCCCTTGGGCTCTCAGACTACTGAAACAATGGAGTCCAAGGGATTGGCATTTCCTCAGGAACCTTTTGCTGGTGGAGGAAAAGGCTGAAGCCCTGGTATTGGAGGAAGAGCTTGTTCTCTAAGAAGAGGTTTTCACAGATGACAGCTTGTAGGAATGATGGGGATGGTGGCGTGTCAATGATGGGCAGGGCCACACCATGACCAGGAACCCTTGGCCCTTATTGAAGCCTAAACTTCATGCCAGCGTCCTGAAGGCGGACTTCACAAGAAGCCGGTGATCTCATTGTTCTTGTTCCCAGTGTGGTCACACTGAATCTTCTCCCCCTGCTTTTCCTTACTTGTTCCTTTAGTTGGCACACTGAGGATAAGTGGTGGGACTGTGCTTGTTAGGGCTGCTGAAGCCCGGGCGTCGACTCTAAAAACCTCAATAATGTCCTCAGCAGCTCAAATACCTCAATTTTAATAGGACGTAAATTATTTTCTCTAGTAATTATTCAGACCAAGGGTCAATAAACTGACATAAAAAGAAAAGATGTTTTCTCCAATAAATCTCTTATAATTACATTTCCAGTTTTAGTGACTGCTTCCTAGAATGCCACACCAATTATAACCACCACCCTAAGATTGTCCTAAAAAGTAGAAAGAATAGCACAGTTCCCGGCTTTTAGTAGCTGTCTAGTAAAGATTATTTCTCTTCAACTGTGAAACATTACAGGATCAGGATGACATATTCTTTTATAGTTTCTCAGTGTTTAATCAAACATTCCACTCCGTAAGCAACTTCCTTAGTAGGCAACGTGGCATTAAAGGTCTTAATATAGATCTCTGGATTTATCTGCAGGGTGGTAACCTGATAACTCTGGTGTGTGGTGGGGAGGGCTGTGCTTGGGAGAAGAAGAAACTGCTTTGAAGCCAGATAGATCTACTTCTAATCTTCATTTGCTGAATGATCTCAACAAACTCATTGATCAGCTCTGTTTTCTGTTGCCTCGGCGATAAAGTGGGGCTTAGGCTGTACTTTACAAGCTCATGGCAGGGATTCCAGATAATCTGTAGCAAGAGCTGCCTGGCCCATGTTAAATATCCAGTGAAAGGGTGTATCACTGTTCTTGCTTTTCTTGCCTGTACGACCTTTCATTCATTCATCACTCCCTCTACACACATTTATTACGAACCCACTAGGACAGGGAAGTACGATACAACAGAAGCCAAGATGAACGTCCTCACAGACTCTATCTAGTGGACTAGAGGTGGCACAGCACGGAGTGAGCCTGGATAGCATGTACCACATGCCAGGCACTAGTCTAAGAATTCTTCCACATCTGCACACCTGTGCATCTTGAGTTTTTACCCCAGCCTCATACAGCGGGCATCTTGCTCAGTTTATAGAGCTCGTCTGTGGTTTGAACAGCTATGTTATGTCACCTCTCCAAGTCCTTGAGTTTATACTTTCACAGAGCATAAACATAAGTATATAATATTACAACATATTTAATACATATTTAGCATAATAGAAACATGCAAAATAAATATTTTTTAAAAATCTAGTGGACCAACCAAGAAGATGTTATTTCTTTTAGAGAAACCTGGGCACAGAAGTCATCATCAGTCAATTGAGCCAGCACAGACGTGACTGACCACCACAGCTCGAGTGTCTATGATGACAGCCCCCTTTCCCAGCCCAGCCCACCCTGTCCACGTGTGCCTTCTAACCCTGCAGGTGGTTTCTAGCAATGACATTAGGCAGCATACAGTTTTTCCCTCCTCAACATCGATCCCTTCATCTGTTATAAACACAGGGCCCCTCTAACTGCAATCCAGCTTCGACCTTCAACATTACACTCTGCCGTGCCCACCAGAATCTTCTAGCAGAAAAGCTAAAAGAAAGCCCACCTGGCATATTTTATTTTGCTCTTTTCTTAGAAGTGTTCCATGACCGGATATGGTGCCTGAGTGCTGGCAAGGTAATCAAGGAAGTAGGAAGAAGAGCAGGTTTGAGACTCTAAGTTCACTTCTCATGCCAAGGCAGACACCATCCTGTCCTGGAAGCCTGAACCCATCCAATGTCACCACAGCAGCTTGCTCCAAGATACCACTCACCATCACCACCATGTCTGCAGCAGTGGTTCTCGTTTCCTAACGCTGCGACCCTTTAATACAGTTCCTCACGCTGTGGTGACCCCCAGCCATAACATTATTTTCATCGCTACTTCATAATTGTACTTTTTCAACTGTTAGGAATTGTAATGTAAATATCTGCATTTGCCCATGGTCTTAGGTGACCTCTATGAAAGGGTCATTTGACCCACAGAGGGCTCACGACCCATAGGTTGGGAACTACTGCTGTAGAAGAAAAGTCACTAAGCTAATATGGAAAGGAAGACCTCTGTCTTGTAACTAGTCACCAATAATTAAAACAGAAGAGATTTGACTTACCGGCGGGCACTGGGCCAGCTTATCAGCGGCCACTAGTTGGACATTCAAGTGTTTGCTTTGAGACTTTCCTCTGGATTTAATCAGCCGCTGTAAAACCTGACAGAGGATGACAGGAACCCGAGTCATTGTTAACGAGTTGAAAGAAAATCAAACACACTAGGATCTTTTTCTATAGCTTATGTAACCCTGAGGATTAGTAAGCAGGGCCTACAATGTGAGAAATCGCACACTTAGAGTCTCCATGGTAGTGCTGCCCACCTCGCTGTGGGCCTAGAGTGGACTGGACATGTCCATCCTGTCCTACCTCCCCCTGGGGTCCTGGTGACAGCCTCACTTTCCACCTAGACTGTTAAGTCTCTTTCAGATTTCAGAGCTTCCTGTCAAAGGGGAAGGGCTGCTCTGCTCCTGCTTATGTTGAGTCAATCTTTTGATATTATTTGGTTCAGTAATATTTCAGTTCACTACTTCCATGTCAGATAAATATTAAGGTCACTTATGTATGTCATGTTTTTCAATAATTAATGAAATATTTGGTTAAATTTTATATTAATCAAACTATTTCAGGATTGGAAACCTATGTAAAGCATTTGTATGGGAACATTGCTACACCTAAAACAGCCTATGTCTATGCCTTTGGCCATCGCTATAGTTGCATTTGGCCATATGCTTCCTCTTCCATTATTTCTGTTCAGGTTGAAACAGGGCCCTCTCCACTTCAACAGTGCTACTTTATGAAGTTCTGATACCTTAGTGCACAGGTCCATGCAAGCCTCTGACCCTGCATTTCCAGACACCACAGCAATGGGGTAGTGGAGGTGGGGGGTGACCTCAGCCTCACTACAGAGGATGCTTGGGACACCAGCAGCTGGAGTCAAAGACACTTCCAGTGGTTGAGGCAATGTCAGTCTGTTCTGTTCACACCCCAGAATTAACTGGCAGGGCTGGGGATTCCCACAGTTACTGTATAGGAACAGTGCCTCCAAGATGCTGAGAACTTGGGAAACATAACAAGCCACAGCTTCTGTAGGCCTTTCTCTAGTCGCAGAAGGAGACCACTGTTTGGGTGGGGAGTTGAGTTTGCATTTAGGCAAACCAAATACATTCTAGGAGGCACTGGAAAGGAACTGTTAAGAGAATGCCTCTCAGTGGCTTGAGGCGGGGTACAGAGGGGAGGTGGGGAGAGGGAATGGGAGGGGAGGAGGGAGGGGAAACTGCAGTCTGGGATGTAAGATAAATAAATAAATAAATTTAAAAGCGAATGCTTCTCTTGCGTATCTACTTCATATTTATTTTTTAGAGCACCATCACCATGTAAAAACCAAAGGGAGGACCGTGAGAAGGCTCAGTGGGTGAAGGTGGACGCTACCAAGCCCGGTGACCTGAGTCCAGGCCTCAGAGTCCACGTGGTGGAAGGAGAGAACTTACAAGCTGTCCTCTGACCTCCACACAGATGCCGTGACAGCACAAGTGTGCACACACCCAGAGAGACTAAAAAACTAAGAAGTAAATAAAAACAAAAGACATCAAAATCAAGAGTGCGGTCTGGACCACCTCCCCCGGTTCTTGTCACTCTGGCAGCATCCGTGACCAATTGTGCTTAACCCAGAAAGAACTGTGTCCCCAAAGAAGCCAGCTGTGCACAAATGACAAGGCCAGCAGCATTTCTAAGTGATGTTTACACAGTGATCTTTTACCTTACATAAGATCTCTTTCTGAACTATGCACTCCCTCTCTCCACTGGGCAGAGACTATAAGTAATTCAAGAATCAATATTACACGGCAAATCTGCCAAGAGGGAATATACAGCCTACGAAAGGCCAGGGTCCACTTTTTGTTTTCCTTCCTTGCGCTCCTGTTTGTATTTTATCATCTCTGGCTGCAGGCAGGAGCTTCTCGGAGAGATGTATGATTATTCTCAGCTGCCCTCAAATCCCTAGAAGTTGAGTACTGTTTTAAAATGCATTCATTAACTGACTCTCGAGACATTCTTCTGCCCACAAACTAAAAGGACTAAAAGGGCAGAGCGAGAGAACCTCAAGAAGGAAGCTTCAAGACTCATAAACGGGAATGCAGTGATTACCTTTGGAGATGAGACTTTCACATGAACGATGATTGGGGCTAAGGACGTCTTTATAAGCTGTGCTGGGTGATTGATGGTGTCTGCATCAAGAACAACCAATTGCAAAGATCTTGCCAATTCAAAAATTCTTTCAATTTCACTCTGTACTTCCGCTAAAATGGGAAACAATAAATGGCAGGTACTGTTAGTCTCAATAATTATTATTTATAGTAAAAAGAAATAGTACATGCTTTCAGATGTATGTGCCCATACTGCAGAACAAAATACTTTGAACTTTCATAGACACATCTAACAAAATCTTGTTTGTTGTTGGTTTGTTTTTTGGGTTTTTTTGTTTTGTTTTGTTTTGTTTTTTGAGACATAGTTTAGTATGTAGGCCTGGTTGGCCGGGAACTTATGTCAACAGACTAACTTCTAACTTACAGAGATCCGCCTGCCTCTGGCTCCTAAGTGCTGGGATTAAAGGTGTGTACCACACAATGTCTGTTCTTTTTAAAATCTTTTCTAAAGATAATATTGTACACAGAATAAAAAAAGTGGTAGAAGAACTTGAATCAGCTCTCTTGGTTTGCTTCAGACACCCAGCCTAGCATGGAGCTATTTATATAGCTATGGCTTTTCCATTTGGGGTTTGCTTTTAACAAGAATGACATTTAGCAAACACATTAGAGAGACTGAAAGTGACACTGAAGTATTTCTGTCAATAACTTATATTTTATCATTCTGTAGAAGAAAAAAAACACCCAACAACTGTGTTGATTTGACTGTTATACACATTTTTATATCCTGGTTCTTTTCAAGTCTGAAGCAATCCAGCTATATCAATTTATTCTGGGACAGAGCCTTGCTATGTAACCCAAGCTGGTTGTGAGCCTCTTGCTTCCACATCCCAAGTACTGTGATGACAGGTGTGTGCTACTGTGCATGACTTACAAGCGCTCCTTCTCTGTGTGTGTACGTGTGCATGTGTGTGTGTGTGTGTGTGTGTGTGTGTGTGTGTGTGTGTTTAAACACATCACCAAACTACACGTTTTTCTGAAATATAAAAGGTCTTTAAGTTGGGCATGGTGGTGCACACCTAGAATCCCAATACTTGGGATACTGAGGCAGAAGGATCCTGGGAAACACAGAGAGTTTCAGCCCAGATTGCATTCTGTATTGATACTGTCTTTAAAAAATCAAAAAAAAAAAAAACAAACAAAAAAACCAAAACCAAAACAAACAACAAGAACAGCCAAAAAAAAAAATCCTTTACATACTTTATGAATCGCCTGATGTCATGCCGAAAATCTGAGTTAGAGTCTGCTAAAGGGAAGACTTGGCATAAAAGCAAAACTTTCCCATTTCTTATAGAATTTCTGACATTTAATGCATAATCTACCTTAAAAAGCATGAATGTGGGAGACAGAGGGATGGCCAAGCAGTTAAGAGCACTTGCTGCTCTTCCAGAGGACCAAGCTCGGTTCCAGCATCCACATTAGACAGCTCATAACCACCTGTACTCCAGCTCCAGGGGACAAGACAACCCCTCGGCCTTCTCAGGCACCCCCGTATATATGGCACACACACATACACGCACACAAATAAATAAAAATCTTCCTTAAAAATATGAATTTAAGGAGTTAAAACACATATCACTGTCACATTCTCAAACACTAATGTCCTGGAAGGTTCCACATTGATTTTTTTCCAGTGACCAGTTTTCAGGATATCTATGTAAGAGATCCTTGCCAAATTCTTATGAAAGAATAGTCTACATTTGTTAGCATGTCAGAAACCATTTAAATAGAAATTTTTCTCAAGAAGGGCATTTGGGAAATAAAGTCACTTTTTACTAAAGGAAGGTGGGGTAGGTCCTCCATGTGTGCTTTTATTAGCCTGCCACAGTTTGAAAGGCGCTGCTAGGCAGAGCCATGGCGGAACAAGCTTATATCATTTTAGTTTCAAGTCTCACATATTATTGTAAAATAACAATTAGTATTCTTCTGAAGGAACAAAAAGGTGGCAATTCAAACTGGACTGCCCCAGGACCAGAACCCGCAAGGCACTCTTAGTCTCGGTCCAAATAGCTCGAAATACCCGGGTTTTGTTTACTCTGCAGCAGCAAAGAGCTGGCGTGTTGCTTCACAGCCACTGCAGAGACAACACAAAGCCCCTGGGCAGTGGCACTGCTGCATAAGCAGTGGTGGAGCTTGGGGAGATCGGCCGAGGGCCAGATTACACAGCGCGGTGAGCCCGGGGTTTAGAGTATACACATACAGAGTGTAATAAGCAAATCATAGGCACAAGGAAAGCGAGGGCATTTTCATCTACCTAGCTCCCTTTCTTTGAGAAAACCAACCATCTTGGCTACCCGGACAGGTTCTCAGAGGGGTCCTAATAGAAGCTTCTTCATAAATCTGTTACAGGCAAGTGAAGTTGGAACCGTCACAGACTCCGGTGCTGCTGGAGGCCCTTAATGAACACTCTTAGACACTAGACTGGAGAGCTCCAGCATCTTTGGGACTGGTGATGCCCCTGTGTTGGTTTGCTTTTAAGGCAAGGTCTTATGTAGCTCAGGCTGGCCTTGAACCTCTAATCCTCTTGACTCCACTTCCCACGTGCTGGGATTACAGGTATGCATACCCTCACTCAGCTTCCAAAACTGTTATTATTTTTTTTCTCATGGGCTCAAGGCAACATTTCCCAGAGTGACTCACTTCTAGTCACATCCTAACCCACCTACAACCTTTTTATTCTCCCTTATGGGAGGATTTTAACATGTTTTCCAAAAAGCACCCAGAAAAGACGGGTTTGAGTTCCCTGCATGTTCATCATGGTGGTCACCATTTCTACTGAAAGGTGTGATGCTTCCGGGTATACCAGTTGGCCACACAAGAACATCATTACCTCACCCTTCTAAACATCTCCTTTTCTTTCATGTCAGCCATGTGTCAGCTAAAACAGAAACCTTATTGTCACATTTGGGGAAGAGGAAATGGGTGGTTTCCCAGGGTTCAATAGCAACTGAATAGTAGAACTTGAGAAGGCCTTTTCCCACCAGAATGATGCTTAGCTTACAGACTAAGACTGAGGGGGGCTGGCATCTGGCTGCTACAGGACTCTGCAGACAGTGCCCAAGCAGGACAAGACATTCCCCACACATACACCTCATGCCTACATGAAAACATCTTACCTAAGCTGGATCTGGTATTTGAACGTTCAATTATTGCTCTCTTGCTAGGATTGTTGAGGACAGACCTCTTAGCAAGAGAAATGTCAGCCGTTACTCTTGTTATTGATATCCTAGGAAGAGGAACACAGAACAGGCCAGTAAAAATGTTATGTGGCTCTCTGAGTGACTTACAGCTGCGGTGCTTAATAGCCATTTTACATACTACCGTGGAACCACTGTGCAGTAAACCTCAGCCACGAGGATTTGAAACAGACGCTGGCTCATATTAAAACACAAACAGGGTGAATGACGGCAGGCTTTGGATCTTTATCTGAAAACCACTCCAGTGAAAATATATTCCCTCCATTATGGCCTGCCTGGCCCAGTTGCCTTTAAAGCACACACCACACCAGGACGAAATCAAAGCATGAATTCGCCATGCTCTTTCTAGGAAACAGCTTTACAGTTTCCTCAGAATTCACAGTTGATTTGCTCTCGAACAAGACCTTCAGGACCCACAACTGCTCTGCCCCAGCACTGCTGGCCAGAAAGGGAAAGCTTCAGTTGACCACAGAAAAAAATGAGACAGTCGGGAGTTAAGATGCATTTCCTGGTACAGTAGTTAATCCTGATACATAAAGTACTTCTCTATAGGCCCAAGAGGAGCTTTTCCAGCAAGAATGTGAGAAATATGGGTTCTTTTTTGCAGGTCGGGGGTCCCCCGCATGTTTGCACAGGATCCGAGCACGTCTGGTGGGCACTCGTACTTCCAATAGTGCAAGTCAATGTGAGCAGGAGACTGGCATTTTGTTCAATTAGAACACACCTTGCAGTCACAGAAGACTAACAGACTTTGTATGGAAAGAGGAAGGCAACCAGAATATTCATTAACAAATGAAAGCATGTAGACTTTAAAATAATTTTTAACTGAGCCTGCTCAGTGCCCAGCTATTATCTGTAGAATTCAAAGCTGGTCCACCTAGACCAATTACAGAAATCTGTGGGCCTTCCCTACCCTCGTCTGCACAGCTTGGTTGAGTTCAGAAAGGGGAGAATCATTTCCCTTTCTCCTCAGACTACACTTACTCTTCTCCAGGGTCAAACTCCTTTGGGAGTTAGAGCACAGAAGGATGAGTATATTTAATTTCATGTCCTCTCACTCCTGTTTTAGGATATTTTAATACTGTCTGGAAACATAGGTGACTAGAAGCTTTGGGGAGAACCCAAAATTGTCCTTTTTTATAAATGCTTGGAAACAAAAAAGAATTTTTTTTCAGGTAGGGTCTCATTGTGTTTCTGGATAACTTTGAATTCATAATCCTCCTGTCTCAGGCTCCCTTGTACTGGAACCACAGGGACCCGCTGCTGTGCCCAGCTTAGAAGTCACGTCTCTAGAGCAGTGCAGTGTGCAGAAGCCCCAGCAGGATTCTGAAGCCAAGGGTGCTGGCCTGGGCCGTCGCATTCACAAGCTGCGGGTGCTTGGAACTCTGCAATGTTTTAACGTTTTGAATTTTTATGCTTCGATGATCATTTGAGGCAGCCTCAAATCATCCTGCACAGAATCACAGGCCGTGCAGAGATTCCCAGGGACCATTGTGAGCACTGACATGAGTGATCCTCCGGCTTCTACTTCCGAATTTCTGTCCTCTACATGGAACTCCCTCACGATTTCATCGTTTTCAAAAGAGAAAGAAAGAAAAAAGGGAAGGCAAAAGAGGAAAGTTCAACAGCTAAATGACACCAGAAAACACTGGTGTAACAAACGTCTACATTTTACCAAGAAGGTAAACTGAGACACGGAGAAAATCCAATGGTTTATTCCAGGCAATGATGGTCTAGGAGGCCTTGAACACAGGATGAGGCTTAGTTACATGGCTGGACAACTCTCTTTCAGTTCTCTCTCTCTGTCTCTGTCTCTCTCTTTCTCTCTCTCTCTCTCTCTCTCTCTCTCTCTCTCTCTCTCTCTCTCTCTCTCTGACAGAGTCTCATTCTGTAGCCCAGGCTGGCCTCAAGCTTGCACCACCCCTTGTTAGCTACCATGCCCTCCTCATGCAGTTCTGAGAGGCAATGTGTTTGGGGCAGCACTCTTGCCTCACAGAACGGGGTCTCCTGTTTAATTTGGGGCTCTGGGTTTCTTGTTTGTTAAAGAATGAAGCATCTGGATAGAAACATACTGTCCTGTCCTAGAACAACCCAAGAGTATGGCTACAGACAAGTGGGCTGACTTAAAGACAGGATTCCACTTTCCAGTGTATGGCTACAGACAAGTGGGCTGACTTAAGGACAGGATTCCACTTTCCAGGAAAATGATTTCTGCCATGCCAAAATTTCCTAGTTCTTCATATGCCAAATACTAACTCTTGGTTCTTAATTTTTGGTGAAATCATCAACAAATGTATATTCTTATGTTTTCCCCTGGGTTATAAAACCACTTTACAAAGCCATTCAAATAGAACTGATAAATATATAAACATATACAGAAAAGGCTGCTTTGAACATTAAAAACAGAGAAAACACTGTCGGTGACAAAATGCTCTTTTTCTCATTTTATTTTCTAATAAAAAATACTCCGTTGATAATATATGCCATCTGTTAGCAAAAATATACACATATGGAGTAGAGTCTAGGAAGGGGCTGACTCAGCTCTAGAAGTCTGACAGTATGACATAGAAGGTCTTCTTCTGCTGAAAGGCTTGCTGTTATCAAAACTGGATACCAGACCTCCATTTCTTTCTTCTGAAACAAAAGTTCCCTCAGCCGAGTGACTGCATTCAACGCCGAGTGTTTCCTAATTTATTATGCTTTTACACTAATGGTACATTTCCTGCTTCTCCTGCTTCACTCATCCACCTGGGCCTCCGGCACTCTCAGGCATCTTGATACCTTCTTCAGAGTGTCCCATCAGCAACCTCACTGAGGTGGCGTCAGTAGTTAGAGACCAGCGGGAGTTCAGTTCCCCTAAAGACAGGGTGTCACGTCCCTGAAACCCAGCAAAAACCATTCCCTAAATCCGCAAGTCTGCACTCTAACTCCTGCATGTTTCTACTTCAGGATTCAGCTTAGCTGATGACATTATTAGTTTCCTGGGGGATTTTCTTAACTTACTTTTTTTTTACATTTTTATTTATATGGGAGGGGGCAGTAGGCACGCACATGTCATAGTGTGCTAGAGGAGGTCAGAGGACAGCTTTTAGGAGTCTGTTCTTTCCACTCGCCATGTGAGGCCCAGGGCTAGAACTCAGGACACTGGGCTTGGTGGCAGATGTCTCTATCTGCAGAACTACTTCATCTGCCCTTCTGCAGATTTTCTATGGGAAGACACTTCTTTCAGTTGTGACACATCCATTCAAAACTAATTAGTATTCCCATGTTGCTAATGTAACAGCTGGAAGATCCTTTTCCATTCTGACTAGTTAGTAAGAAGCCCAGTTCAACATAATGCATATTTTTAAATTCCTACTGCTTATAGGCAAAGTGTTCCAAAGCAGGATGAGCAGAGAGGAAGACTCCAGGGTCCCTTCTATCTTTCTTTTGATTTTCATGCTCAAGGACAAAGTTATAGCATTTTGAGCCTCCATCTCCTAATCAATAAAATGGTGATAGATTTGTCATTAGTATCTCAGAGGATTATTGCTATGGGCAAAGAAGGCAATACATAAAACTGATTCCTTAAATGATTGTTCTTAGCATTTGTGCTGGTTTGAGATGTTCCCCCATATTCTCAGACATTTCAAAAACTGGTCCCTAGTTGGTGTCACTGCTTGGGGAGGCTTAGGAGGTGTAGCCTTCCAGGAGGAAGTACATCATTGGGGGGGCCAACTCTGAGGTCTCAAAGGCCACATGCCACTGCCAATTCACTCTTTCTGTTTCCTGCTTATGGTTCAAGGTGTGAGCCCTGAGCTCTCGGTTTCCAGCTCAGTCACCATGCCTGCCTACTGCACTGCCTGGAATGAACGCAGATCCCTCTGGAACTGTGAGCCCCAGATAAACTCTTCCTTCTACAAGCTGCCTCAGAGGGATGCATGTGGTGGTGCACACCTTTAATCCCAACATTTGGGAGACAGAGGCAGGTGGTTGTCTGGGAGTTTGACATTAGCCTGGTCTACATAGCAAGTTCCAGACTACATAATGAGACCCTGGCTCTAGATAGATAGATAGATAGATAGATAGATAGATAGATAGATAGATAGATAGATAGATAAATGTAGCCTTGGTCTTGGTGATATATATACATACATACACATACATATAGGTGTGTGTGTGTGTGTGTGTGTGTGTGTGTGTGTGTGTGTGTGTGTGTGTAAATATATACAAGGAAAGCAGTTGTTGGATATCCAAAGACTCCAGGGGAACAATCTCCTCACATCTTATCTTCAGAAGTTAGCAGTCCACCACCATGGACTCTCCTGTCCCAGAGCTGGTGAGACTTATATATACAGAAAACTTTGGGGAAGGTAGTGAGACACGATGTAATCAAAATCTATTAATTTAAGCATTCAAGTTGGCACAAAAAACCTTCCATTATCTCCAGCGATTGAGGCCAGCACTAGAAGAGACAATCATGGTAGGGCCTGAGAGGAAGGACAGATGGGTTGTAAGACAGAAGTTTCCTTTTCCATTTGTGAACTGCAATGGCGAACAGTTTTCATACTCACATGGAGGGGCTGCTTTGTGATATCATCAATTGATGTTTCCTTTCACCAATAAATTCAGTACCAAGTTTTAGCTCCTCCCTACGTGGTGTGCTTAAATTCGTCTCTTTCAAGTTCTTTCCCATTTGACAATTTTGAGTTTGTTTTGTTTTGCTTGTTCGTCTTAGAACACATGTCCTACAGTTCCCTTTATTTTAGAACCTTATCCCTGTAGGCTCCACAGTGTTCGTTTATGATTTTAGGATACAACATGATGCTGCAGAGCTACCCAGTAGTCAGAAAAGGCTGTCTTTATGAAAACCCAGTGCTGTGAACAGCACTAATATATGCTAATAAAAATAAACTACAGAAACAAAAAGCCTACATGACAACATTTGGGGAACTTGAGACAGGTGGTGTACATCGGCAGACTGCAGCTGGTGATGCAGTCCTTCAGCCTGACAGTGGTGGACCGACCAGCTACTCGACCCTCCTTGGAAAAGATGACTCCCCGGTGCTGTTTGTGGTCTGAAACAGAGACACTCTGTTCCCACTGTGTCCCCTGCAGGCTGAGTGCCACTGGAGCAGATTGTCTGGCTCACTGGGTCCATAATCCACTGACAGGAATCAATCTTGCATAAGGACACTGACATACACAATCGGACCTCAGGAGCTACTTAGTATTGCTTTTTCCCCCATTTTTCCTACATGTGCTACAGTTAGACTCAAACAAACAGAGTAAGAAATAGGTCTAAAGTGACTCATATTTCTAAGGAGTCAAAAGGAAAATCATCCAAGCTTTTGCTTCTGCTATAGTCCAACAGATGGGTTTCATCTACTCCACTGAATTAATTTTGAATTGGGATCTGAAAAGCAGTATTGAATTACAAAGCCTCTTAACTCATGGATTTCTTATTTGCTCTTCCTGAAAAGCCCGGGCCATTCTCCTGATGTCTATGATGTCTACCCTACTGCGGTCACCGCCAAAGAAACACTGAACAGGCCTCTGTTAGACGGTGCTGTTCCTGCTGCTTCCTGGAGTCAGTCTTTGGTGAGACTGCTCTCTTGGCTGACTGCAACCAGAGAATGTGTGCTGTTTTCCCTCCTTTTATTAATTGGTAAAAACACAACACAGCAGATTGTCACAGCTCAAAACACAATATCCCCCCCCCCCCCCCCCCCCCGCCAGAAGACATGCTAGCATCTGTGAGAAGCTCCTGGCCAACTTCCTCCTTACCCAACTGTCCATAGTCACTTATCAGTGGGCTCGCTGGCTTTTTCTGTGGCACAGCCCTCTCAGCATCTGAAAGCAAGTTCATGCTCTCCCTTCCGTCTTTACTACCTATTTCTCTCCAGAACGTCTATACATCAGACTTCTCCAGGCCTGCCTCTGTCTCCGGCTGTCACTCTGGCTGCTGCTGGACCCCCTCCCCCAGACTCTCTGCCATCATCAGACCCTGTGAAAACTTGTCATTGAAATTTTAATTCTCTCTTTAATTTGAAAGAAGCCTCAGTAGGTTAGCTACAGTGACTGAAGTAGTAATTCTGCTTGACTCGAGACAACTCCGAGCTGTGACTAAATGAGCATCCTCTTCTGTGGCCTCGTGGTTACAGACCGCATCAGACCGCACTCCTGAAGCTAGTCTTTCAGCCATTCAGCTTTCCCTGTGCCAGACCTGAAGTAGTTTCTTCATTTTCCTCAATGCTTTCAACCTTTAAAAGCATTGTTCTTAGGAATGCTATCTAGGAACAAAACAACCTAGCACAGGTGGAGGCTGAGTTGTGGGATGGGGGATTTGTTCAGATTCAAAAGCTGTGATGGAATTAGAGGAGGGGGCACCGCTCAGGACAGCCTTCAGTGAAGGTACCCAGGTTAAAACCAGCGAGTCCACACATAGCTGGAGGAACTGTGTAAATGCAACCAAGAACAGCAGACCTGGCTCTTGTTGGGTTTTTTTATTTTTATTTTTTTTTTGTTTTTTTGTTTTTTGTTTTTTGGTTATTCTTTACTTGATACTCTTTGGCTCTTTGGGGGCCCACCACCCAGCTCCCAAATAAACACACAGGGTCTTATTCTTTCTTCTGAATGTCCAGTCTTAGCTTGGCTTATTTCTATCCAGCTTTCCTTAACTTAAATCATTCTGTCTACCTTAAGCTTCTGGGCTTTTATCTTCTTCTATTTCTGTATACCTTTCTTTACTTCTTACTCTGTGGCTTGCCTTGTAGCTGGGTGGCTG